>NC_140579.1:754560959-754874041 GCF_964204655.1 Triturus cristatus
TAGTAGAGAGTAGTAGAGAGAGAGTAGTAGAGAGTGAGTAGTACAGAGTGAGTAGTACAGAGTAAGTAGTACAGAGAGAGAGTAGTAGAGAGTGAGTAGTAGAGAGTGAGTAGTACAGAGTAGTACAGAGTGAGTAGTACAGAGTAGTAGAGAGTGAGTAGTAGAGAGTGAGTAGCAGAGAGAGTAGTACAGAGTAGTAGAGAGGAGAGTAGTAGAGAGTAGTAAAGAGTGAGTAGTAGAGTGAGTAGTAGAGAGTAGTAGAGAGAGAGTAGTAGAGAGTGAGTAGTAGAGATTAGTAGAGAGTGAGTAGTAGAGAGTGAGTGGTAGAGTGAGTAGTAGAGTGAGTAGTAGAGAATAGTAGAGAAGTAGTAGAGAGAGAGTAGTAGAGAGTGAGTAGTAGAGAGTGAGTAGTACAGAGTGATTAGTACAGAGTAAGTAGTACAGAGAGAGAGTAGTAGAGAGTGAGTAGTAGAGAGTAGTAGAGAGTGAGTAGTAGAGAGAGAGTGGTAAGAGAGAGAGAGTAGTAGGGAGTAGTAGAGTAGTAGAGAGTGAGTAGTGGAGAGTGAGTAGTACAGAGTGTGGAGTAGTAGAGAGTGAGAAGTAGAGAGTAGTAGAGAGTGAGTAGTAGAGTGAGTAGTAGGGAGTAGTAGAGAGTGAGTAGTAGAGTGAGTAGTAGAGAGTAGTAGAAGAGTGTGTAGTAGAGAACGAGAAGTAGAGAGCAAGTAGTAGAGTGTGTAGTAGAGAGTGAGTATTAGAGAGTAGTAGAGAGTGAGTAGTAGAGAGTGAGTAGTAGAGTGTGAGTAGTACTGTGAGTAGTAGAGTAGTAGAGTAGTAGAGAGTGAGTAGTAGAGGAGAGTAGTAGAGAGTAGTAGAGAGTGAATAGTAGAGAGTAGTAGAGAATGAGTAGTGGAGAGTGAGTAGTACAGAGTAGTACAGAGTGAGTAGTACAGAGTAGTAGAGAGTGAGTAGTAGAGAGTGAGTAGCAGAGAGAGTAGTACAGAGTAGTAGAGAGAGAGAGTAGTAGAGAGTAGTAAAGAGTGAGTAGTAGAGTGAGTAGTAGAGAGTAGTAGAGAGAGAGTAGTAGAGAGTGAGTAGTAGAGATTAGTAGAGAGTGAGTAGTAGAGAGTGAGTGGTAGAGTGAGTAGTAGAGTGAGTAGTAGAGAGAGAGTAGTAGAGAGTGAGTAGTACAGAGTGAGTAGTAAGAGTAAGTAGTACAGAGATAGTGTAGTAGAGAGTGAGTAGTAGAGAGTAGTAGAGAGTGAGTAGTAGAGAGAGAGAGTAGTAGAGAGAGAGTAGTAGAGAGTAGTGGAGTAGTAGAGAGTGAGAAGTAGAGAGTAGTAGTGTGAGTAGTAGGGAGTAGTAGAGAGTGAGTAGTAGAGTGAGTAGTAGAGAGTAGTAGAAGAGTGAGTAGTAGAGAACGAGAAGTAGAGAGCAAGTAGTAGAGAGTGTGTAGTAGAGAGTGAGTATTAGAGAGTAGTAGAGAGTGAGTAGTAGAGAGTGAGTAGTAGAGCGTGAGTAGTACTGTGAGTAGTAGAGAGTAATAGAGTAGTAGAAAGTGAGTAGTAGAGAGAGGGTAGTAGAGAGTAGTAGAGAGTGAGTAGTAGAGTGAGTGGTAGAGAGTAGTAGAGTGAGGAGTAGAGAGTAGTAGAGAGTGAGTAGTAGAGAGTGAATAGTAGAGAGTAGTAGAGAGTGAATAGTAGAGAGTGTGTAGTAGAGAGAGAGTAGTAGAAAGTGAGTAGTAGAGAGTGGAGTAGTAGAGAGTGAGGTAGTAGGGGAGTAGTAGAGAGTGAATAGTAGAGGAGTAGTAGAGAGTGAGTAGTAGAGAGTGAGTAGTAGAGAGTAGTAGAGTGAGTAGTAGAGAGTGAGTAGTAGAGAGTGAGTAGCAAAGAGAGTAGTACAGAGTAGTAGAGAGAGAGTAGTAGAGAGTAGTAAAGAGTGAGTAGTAGAGTGAGTAGTAGAGAGTAGTAGAGAGAGAGTAGTAGAGAGTGAGTAGTACAGAGTGAGTAGTACAGAGTAAGTAGTACAGAGAGAGAGTAGTAGAGAGTGAGTAGTAGAGAGTGAGTAGTACAGAGTAGTACAGAGTGAGTAGTACAGAGTAGTAGAGAGTGAGTAGTAGAGAGTGAGTAGCAGAGAGAGTAGTACAGAGTAGTAGAGAGAGAGTAGTAGAGAGTAGTAAAGAGTGAGTAGTAGAGTGAGTAGTAGAGAGTAGTAGAGAGAGAGTAGTAGAGAGTGAGTAGTAGAGATTAGTAGAGAGTGAGTAGTAGAGAGTGAGTGGTAGAGTGAGTAGTAGAGTGAGTAGTAGAGAATAGTAGAGAGTAGTAGAGAGAGAGTAGTAGAGAGTGAGTAGTAGAGAGTGAGTAGTACAGAGTGATTAGTACAGAGTAAGTAGTACAGAGAGAGAGTAGTAGAGAGTGAGTAGTAGAGAGTGAGTAGAGAGTGAGTAGTAGAGAGAGAGTGGTAGAGAGAGAGAGTAGTAGGGAGTAGTAGAGTAGTAGAGAGTGAGTAGTGGAGAGTGAGTAGTACAGAGTGTGGAGTAGTAGAGAGTGAGAAGTAGAGAGTAGTAGAGAGTGAGTAGTAGAGTGAGTAGTAGGGAGTAGTAGAGAGTGAGTAGTAGAGTGAGTAGTAGAGAGTAGTAGAAGAGTGAGTAGTAGAGAACGAGAAGTAGAGAGCAAGTAGTAGAGTGTGTAGTAGAGAGTGAGTATTAGAGAGTAGTAGAGAGTGAGTAGTAGAGAGTGAGTAGTAGAGTGTGAGTAGTACTGTGAGTAGTAGAGAGTAGTAGAGTAGTAGAGAGTGAGTAGTAGAGAGAGAGTAGTAGAGAGTAGTAGAGAGTGAATAGTAGAGAGTAGTAGAGAATGAGTAGTGGAGAGTGAGTAGTACAGAGTAGTACAGAGTGAGTAGTACAGAGTAGTAGAGAGTGAGTAGTAGAGAGTGAGTAGCAGAGAGAGTAGTACAGAGTAGTAGAGAGAGAGTAGTAGAGAGTAGTAAAGAGTGAGTAGTAGAGTGAGTAGTAGAGAGTAGTAGAGAGAGAGTAGTAGAGAGTGAGTAGTAGAGATTAGTAGAGAGTGAGTAGTAGAGAGTGAGTGGTAGAGTGAGTAGTAGAGTGAGTAGTAGAGAGAGAGTAGTAGAGAGTGAGTAGTACAGAGTGAGTAGTACAGAGTAAGTAGTACAGAGATAGTGTAGTAGAGAGTGAGTAGTAGAGAGTAGTAGAGAGTGAGTAGTAGAGAGAGAGAGTAGTAGAGAGAGAGTAGTAGAGAGTAGTGGAGTAGTAGAGAGTGAGAAGTAGAGAGTAGTAGAGTGAGTAGTAGGGAGTAGTAGAGAGTGAGTAGTAGAGTGAGTAGTAGAGAGTAGTAGAAGAGTGAGTAGTAGAGAACGAGAAGTAGAGAGCAAGTAGTAGAGAGTGTGTAGTAGAGAGTGAGTATTAGAGAGTAGTAGAGAGTGAGTAGTAGAGAGTGAGTAGTAGAGCGTGAGTAGTACTATGAGTAGTAGAGAGTAATAGAGTAGTAGAAAGTGAGTAGTAGAGAGAGGGTAGTAGAGAGTAGTAGAGAGTGAGTAGTAGAGTGAGTGGTAGAGAGTAGTAGAGTGAGGAGTAGAGAGTAGTAGAGAGTGAGTAGTAGAGAGTGAATAGTAGAGAGTAGTAGAGAGTGAATAGTAGAGAGTGTGTAGTAGAGAGAGAGTAGTAGAAAGTGAGTAGTAGAGAGTGAGTAGTAGAGAGTGAGTAGTAGAGAGTAGTAGAGAGTGAATAGTAGAGAGTAGTAGAGAGTGAGTAGTAGAGAGTGAGTAGTAGAGAGTAGTAGAGAGTGAGTAGTAGAGAGTGAGTAGTAGAGAGTGAGTAGCAAAGAGAGTAGTACAGAGTAGTAGAGAGAGAGTAGTAGAGAGTAGTAAAGAGTGAGTAGTAGAGTGAGTAGTAGAGAGTAGTAGAGTAAGAGTAGTAGAGAGTGAGTAGTAGAGATTAGTAGACAGCGAGTAGTAGAGAGTGAGTGGTAGAGTGAGTAGTAGAGTGAGTAGTAGAGAGAGAGTAGTAGAGAGTGAGTAGTACAGAGTGAGTAGTACAGAGTAAGTAGTACAGAGAGAGAGTAGTAGAGAGTGAGTAGTAGAGAGTAGTAGAGCGTGAGTAGTAGAGAGAGAGTAGTAGAGAGAGAGTAGTAGGGAGTAGTAGAGTAGTAGAGAGTGAGTAGTAGAGAGTAGTAGAGAGTGAGTAGTAGAGTGAGTAGTAGGGAGTAGTAGAGAGTGAGTAGTAGAGTGAGTAGTAGAAAGTAGTAGAAGAGTGAGTAGTAGAGAACGAGAAGTAGAGAGAAAGTAGTAGAGAGTGTGTAGTAGAGAGAGAGTATTAGAGAGTAGTAGAGAGTGAGTAGTAGAGAGTGAGTAGTAGAGCGTGAGTAGTACTGTGAGTAGTAGAGAGTAGTAGAGTAGTAGAGAGTGAGTAGTAGAGAGAGAGTAGTAGAGAGAGAGTAGTAGAGAGTAGTAGAGAGTGAGTAGTAGAGTGAGTGGTAGAGAGTAGTAGAGTGAGTAGTAGAGAGTAGTAGAGAGTGAGTAGTAGAGAGTGAATAGTAGAGAGTAGTATAGAGTGAATAGTAGAGAGTGTGTAGTAGAGAGAGAGTAGTAGAGAGTGAGTAGTAGAGAGTGAGTAGTACAGAGTAGTAGAGAGTGAGGAGTAGAGAGTGAGTAGCAGAGAGAGTAGTACAGAGTAGTAGAGAGAGAGTAGTAGAGAGTAGTAAAGAGTGAGTAGTAGAGTGAGTAGTAGAGAGTAGTAGAGAAAGAGTAGTAGAGAGTGAGTTTTAGAGATTAGTAAAGAGTGAGTAGTAGAGAGTGAGTGGTAGAGTGAGTAGTAGAGTGAGTAGTAGAGAGTAGTAGAGAGAGAGTAGTAGAGAGTGAGTAGTACAGAGTGAGTAGTACAGAGTAAGTAGTACAGAGATAATGTAGTAGAGAGTGAGTAGTAGAGAGTAGTAGAGAGTGAGTAGTAGAGAGAGAGTAGTAGAGAGAGAGTAGTAGAGAGTAGTGGAGTAGTAGAGAGTGAGAAGTAGAGAGTAGTAGAGAGTGAGTAGTAGAGTGAGTAGTAGGGAGTAGTAGAGAGTGAGTAGTAGAGTGAGTAGTAGAGAGTAGTAGAAGAGTGAGTAGTAGAGAACGAGAAGTAGAGAGCAAGTAGTAGAGAGTGTGTAGTAGAGAGTGAGTATTAGAGAGTAGTAGAGAGTGAGTAGTAGAGAGTAGTAGAGCATGAGTAGTAGAGTGAGTGGTAGAGAGTAGTAGAGAGTGAGTAGTAGAGAGAGAGTAGAGAGTGAGTAGTAGAGTAGTAGAGAGTGAGTGGTAGAGAGTAGTAGAGAGTAGTAGAGTGAGTAGTAGAGAGTTGTAGAGAGTGAGTAGTAGAGAGTAGTAGAGAGTGAGTAGTAGAGAGCAGTAGAGCGTGAGTAGTAGAGTGAGTAGTAGAGAGTAGTAGAGAGGGAGTAGTAGAGAGAGAGTAGAGAGTGAGTAATAGAGTAGTAGAGAGTGAGTGGTAGAGTGAGTAGTAGAGAGTAGTCGAGAGTGAGTAGTAGAGAGAGAGTAGAGAGGGAGTAGTTGAGTAGTAGAGAGTGAGTGGTAGAGAGTAGTAGAGAGTAGTAGAGAGTAGTAGAGAGTGAGTAGTAGAGAGTGAATAGTAGAGAGTGAATAGTAGAGAGTGTGTAGTAGAGAGAGTAGTAGAGAGTGAGTAGTAGAGAGTAGTAGAGAGTGAGTAGCAGAGAGTAGTAGAGAGTGAGTAGTAGAGAGTGAGCAGTAGAGAGAGTAGTAGAGAGTAGTAGAGAGTGAGTAGTAGAGTAGTAGAGAGTAGTCAGTCAGTGTCAGTCAGTGTCAGTCAATCAGTGTCATTCAGTCAGTGTCAATCGGTGTCAGTCAGTGTCAGTCAGTCAGTGTCAGTCAATCAGTGTCAGTCATTGTCAGTCAGTCAGTTTCAGTCAATAAGTGTCAATCAGTGTCAGTGTCAGTCAGTATCAGTCAATCAGTGTCAGTCAGTGTCAATCAGTCAGTGTCAGTCAGTCGGTGTCAGTCAGTCAGTGTCAGCTAGAGCAGCTCTGCTGACCTGGTTCTCTGGCTCTAAAGCAGCTCTGCTGACCTGGTTCTCTCCCTCTAAAGCAGCTCTGCTGACCTGGTTTCTCTGGCTCTACAGCAGATCTGCTGACCTGGTTCTCTGGCTCTAGGGCAGCTCTGCTGACCTAGTTCTTAGGCTACAGAGCAGCTCTGCTGATATGGTTCTCTGGCTCTACAACAGCTCTGCTGACCTGGTTCTCTGGCTCTAAAGCAGCTCTGCTGACCTGGTTCTCTGGCTCTAAAGCAGCTCTGCTGACCTAGTTCTCTGGCTCTAAAGCAGCTCTGCTAACCTGGTTCTCTGACTCTAGAGCAGCTCTGCTGACCTGGTTCTCTGGCTCTAAAGCAGCTCTGCTGACCTGGTTCTCTCCCTCTAAATAGCTCTGCTGACCTGGTTCTCTGGCTCTAAAGCAGTTCTACTGACCTGGTTCTCTGCCTCTAGAGTAGCTCTGCTGACCTGGTTCTATGGCTCTAAAGCAGCTCTGCTGACCTGGTTCTCTGGCTCTAGAGCAGCACTGCTGACCTGGTTCTCTGCCTCTAAAGCAGTTCTGCTGACCTGGTTCTCTCCCTCTAAAGCAGCTCTGCTGACCTGGTTTCTCTGGCTCTACAGCAGCTCTGCTGACCTGGTTCTCGGCCTCTAGAGCAGCTCTGCTGACCTGGGTCTCTGATTCTACAGCAGCTCTGCTGACCTGGGTCTCTGGTTCTGGAGCAGCTCTGCTTACCTGCTTCTTAGGCTCTAGAGCAGCTCTGCTGACCTGGTTCCCTGGCTCTACAACGTCTCTGCTGACCTGGTTTCTCTGGCTCTACAGCAGCTCTGCTGACCTGGTTCTCTGGACTCTTGATGCACGCACCCGACTTCGCGAAAATATATTTAAAAATAATATACGTTTATTATAAGTACAAATATATTATTTTTATGAATATCTTAGATAATCTCTTTCCCTAATATGTATATTAAAGACACATACATATCATTTTGGAAGCTCATTTTTTTTTACGGGAGTCGCTCACCCAGCTCGCCCCAGCACGCAAATGACGTTACGCGGGACCCGCAACCACGCAAGCATCTCGTACCGTAATGCGCATGTGTCCCGAATGCGCGGGAGCAGGAGTCGCGGACTGGTCGCATACCAATCGCGCACATCACGTAATATTAAATGTACATGAAGCCGTCGCACACCGTACGTGGATCCTTCACAACTTTTCTAAAATGGCAGCTAGAATGCGCGCACCCACCGTGATGCTTTGAGTGTGCGACTCCGGAAAAAAATGGAATTTTTTTTTGAAGAAAATATTATAAATATATTAAAATATAACATGAAAACAAGAAAATGAATCAATATTGCAGTTTGAAATTTTGTAAAAATGTTTTTTGCAATTTTCAGAAAAATATATAATGTTATTTAATGAATAAAGTATTTATAAATAAACAGTTAAAAAACTGTAGAAAATCAGTACAAAAAAATAGGTATAACTACAATCACACTTAAAAATTTGCATTTAAAAAACCTTTGAAATTCAATGGAAAAAAACATAGGTTTCAGAGACGTTATAGTTAGAAATTAGCATTTAAAAAAGCTTTGAAATTCACTGAAAAAAACATAGGTTTCAGAGACGTTATAGTTAGAAATTAGCATTTAAAAAACCTTAGAAATTCACAGAAAAAAACATAGGTTTCAGGGCTGTTATAGTTAGCTGGCCATTTCACTCGTACAAAACCATAAAAATTCCTCCGTTATAGTTGTGCTAACTATAACTCGCGCGCCCGCAATGCACTGCTGATGATGTCACATATTGCATCATTCATGACATGGTCAGTGACATCACTGATGACATCACTGACGACATCTCAAATGACATCACTGATGACATCATCCACGTGACAATCTGATACACCTCATCATACACTAGTATAACCTTTCATCACTCACTGTAAAATACAGAGTACCATATTTGAAACTATTGACACAACAATACCAGTTACTACATACCCACTCAATCAATCAATCAATCAATCAATCAAAGCATTTATATAGCGCACTACTCACCCAGAGGGTCTCAAGGCGCTAGGGGAGGGGGGTCCGCTACTGCTCGAACAGCCAGGTCTTGAGTTGCTTCCTGAAGGCGAGGTGGTCCTGGGTCAGGCGGAGGTGGGTCGGGAGCGAGTTCCACGTCCTGGCGGCGAGGAAGGAGAAGGACCGTCCCCCTGTGGTGGCTCTTCGGATGCGGGGGACGGTGGCGAGGGCGTGGCCGGTCGATCGAAGCTGGCGTTTGGGAGCGTAGAAGTTGAGGCGGCTGTTGAGGTATCCTGGGCCTTGGTTGTGTAGGGCTTTGTGTGCGTGGGTGAGGAGACGGAAGGTGATTCTCTTGGTGACCGGGAGCCAGTGCAGGTCTCTCAGGTGTCCGGAGATGTGGCTGCGACGGGGGATGTCCAGGATGAGTCGTGCTGAGGCGTTCTGGATCCGCTGAAGTCTTTTCTGGAGTTTGGCGGTGGTTCCGGCATAGAGGGAGTTGCCGTAGTCCAGACGGCTGGTGACGAGGGCCTGGGTGACCGTCTTCCTGGTCTCGGTGGGGATCCACC
Source organism: Triturus cristatus (assembly GCF_964204655.1). Taxonomy (NCBI): domain Eukaryota; kingdom Metazoa; phylum Chordata; class Amphibia; order Caudata; family Salamandridae; genus Triturus; species Triturus cristatus. The sequence continues at coordinate 754,569,595 of NC_140579.1, forward strand.
GGAAGATCTTTCGTAGCATGCGCAGGATGTTGAAGCACGACGAGGAGACTGCGTTGACCTGTCTGGTCATGGAGAGGGTGGAGTCCAGGATGAAGCCCAGGTTGCGTGCGTGGTCTGTTGGTTTGGGTGCGCTGCCTAGGGCGGGGGGCCACCAGGAGTCGTCCCAGGCGGAGGGTGAGGATCCCAGGATGAGGACTTCCGTCTTGTCCGAGTTCAGTTTCAGGCGGCTGTTCTTCATCCATTCGGCTACCTCTTTCATCCCTTCGTGGAGGTTGGCTCTGGCGGTGGCGGGGTCGTTGCTGAGGGAGAGAATCAGCTGGGTGTCGTCGGCGTAGGAGATGATGTTGAGGTTGTGCTGGCGTGCGATGTCTGCGAGGGGGCTCATGTACACGTTGAAGAGGGTTGGACTGAGCGAGGAGCCTTGAGGAACGCCGCAGATGACTTCGGTGGCTTCAGATCTGAACGGGGGGAGGCGGACTCTCTGTGTCCTTCCGGCGAGGAAGGAGATGATCCACTCCAGTGCCTTCTCCTGGATTCCGACGTTGCTGAGTCGCTGCACTAGTGTACGGTGGCAGACAGTGTCGAAGGCCGCTGAGAGGTCTAGGAGGATGAGGGCCGCTGTTTCTCCGTTGTCAAGCAGAGCTCGGATGTCATCGGTGGCTGCGATCAGGGCGGTCTCGGTGCTGTGGTTGGCCCGGAAGCCAGACTGCGAGAGGTCGAGGGATCCGTTCGTCTCGAGGAAGGCGGCCAGCTGCTTGTTGACGGTCTTCTCGATGACTTTTGCAGGAAACGGGAGCAGCGAGATGGGGCGGTAGTTCTTGAGGTCGGTGGGGTCAGCTGATGGCTTCTTTAGTAGAGCGCTGAGTTCGGCGTGCTTCCAGCTCTCCGGGAAGGTAGCGGTGTCGAAGGAGGTGTTGATGATGTCCCGCAGGTGGGGTGCGATGACAGCGTCGGCCTTGTTGAAGACGTGGTGAGGGCAGGGGTCGGTAGGAGATCCGGAGTGGATGGATTTCATCGTGCGGACGGTGTCTTCGGTGCTGATCGGGGTCCAGGCGCGGAGGGTGGTGGTGGGGGTGGTGGTTCGGTCGTGGCGTGCGTCGGTTGAATGCTGAAGCTGTTGTGTATGTCCGCGATCTTGTTGTGGAAGTAGGAGGCGAGGGAGTTGCAGAGGTCTTGTGAAGGGGTGATGTAGTTGTTACCGGCGTTGGGGTTGGAGAGCTCTTTGACGATGTTGAAGAGTTCCTTGCTGTTGTGTGCGTTGTTGTCCAGTCGTTCCTTGAATGCGGTTTTCTTGGTGGCGTGGATGAGTTGGTGGTGTTTTCGGGTGGCGAGCTTGAGGGCAGTCATGTTGTCCGGTGTTGGGTCTCTGCGCCAGGTTCTCTCGAGGGCTCGGCAGTTCTTCTTGGAGCTCTTGAGTTCGTCGGTGAACCATGGGGCTTTCTTGCTACCGGGTCTGCTAGTCGGGGTCTTCAGAGGGGCGAGGTCGTCTGCGCAGTTGCTGATCCACTTCGTGAGGTTGGTGGCCGCTTGGCTGGGGTTCGTTGCGCTGGTGGGTGGGTTCTTGCTCAGGGCGGTCGCGAGCTGGTCGGCTGTGATCTTGTTCCAGCTTCTGCATGCAACCTGTTGCTGGTGGTGGTGGATCGTGGTCCTTCTGAAGCTGAAGTGGACGCAGCTGTGTTCCGTCCAGTGGAGTCCGGTGGCGTGGCTGAAGGCGATGTCCTTGCTGGATGAGAAGACGGGGTCGAGTGTGTGTCCGGCGTAGTGGGTGGGGGTTGTGACCAGCTGCTTGAGTCCGAGGTTGGCGAGGTTGTCCAGCAGGGTGGTGGTGTTGCGGTCGTTGTTGTTCTCCAGGTGGAAGTTGAGGTCCCCGAGGAGGATGTAGTCAGCGGAGGGGAGGGCGTGTGGGCTGATGAAGTCGGCGATGTCTTCGCTGAATTGTGTGCGTGGTCCCGGGGGTCTGTAGATGAGGATGCCTCTGAGGGTGGTCTTGGGGTTGATGTGGACCTGGAAGTGCAGGTGCTCGGCGGGTGCGAGGGTGTCGTCGGTGTTGGTCGTGATGCGGATGGTGTTCCTGTGGATGATGGCGAGGCCTCCTCTGGTGTGGTTGATGCGGTCCCTTCGGATGATCTTGTAGCCGCCTGGGATGGCGATGGCAATGTCGGGCGTTGAGGAGGCGTTCATCCAGGTTTCCGTGAGGAAGGCGACGTCTGGGGCTGTGGTGTCGAGCAGGTTCCAGAGCTCGACGGCGTGTCTGTGGACGAAGCGGGTGTTGAGCAGGATGCATTTCAGGTGGCTGCTGCTGTTGCTCGTCTTGGTCTTGGTTGGTGCTGGAGTAGTGCAGGTCCGGATGCAGGTGAACTTGCAGGAGTTGCAGCACTGATTCCTAAGTCTACACACACAATTACCCATTCAACAACAGAATCATTTATACATGCAGTCACTAATTAATAGAACACTATCAAATGCACTTATACACATATATAGACATTGACACATCAGCAGTCATCTTAGTCGGTTATGCAGTCATCCTACTCACTCATGAAAAAAATTAATCACACTTACATTTACTCACTTACACAATTATCCAACAACACCTCATTTATTCAAACACATAGTAACTCATAGTTAATATGTTAAAAAAAATCACCATTACAATTATACACTCATATAGTTACTCTCACAATCACTGACTCTTACACATACTTATTTATATTAGGGGTGGGCGGAATTTGCAAAATTAACTTATCAACAAATTATCGCGAAAATGTTTAAAATTATCGCAAACAAGCGGAAATATCGCAAAGATGCGGAAGTTTTTTTCCGGCATGTTCGCGAGATTTTCTGCATGGTTGCGGGTCGCCAACTTACCCAAGTGGTTGCTTGCGGGCACGGCCATCTTGTTTTGAGTTGTCTCGCGGTGCAGGATCGCGAGAAGAAAGACGTGATCGCGCGACGCATGACGTCACTGCGGGCGCGAACTGTCGTGAGACAGCGCAAATGGCTAAAAACAATACAACATCTCATGGAGAACGCGACCGGATGAAGAAAACTTGTCGGCGAACGCAGGGATTCAGGGAAGGCGATCGCGCGCGCGCGATAATGTATTATTTTACAGCGCGAGCAAGAAACAAATTATCGCCAAGCTGCGGAAACCGGAATTTTTGACATTTTCGTGCTCTCCGCGGAACGCGAAAATGTAAAATTATCGCAATTTCCGCGAACGGAACGAAATTTTCGCCCAGGCCTAATTTATATACACCAAGTCTCACATACAATGCCTTTTATTTATTTACTTCGTTGAAGATGTACAACTAATACATATATATATATGAGGTGATATGTGTGCAAACACGCCCTGTGGTGCGTTTTAAGTTGGGGAATTAATTCCTCTTCAATCCAGAGGTCCTCTAGGGGCCAACTAGCCCACCAGGTACCTCCAGGAAGCGCCACGGAGCTGCGTTGCAGAGTGTTGTAAAAAGGGGCGTGGCCTCTGAACACTGCTCTGCAACGCAGCTCCCTGACGCATACTGGAGGTACCTGGTGGGCTAGTTGGCCCCCAGGGGACCGCAGGATTGAAGAGGAATTAATTCTGCAACTTTAAACGCGCCACAGGGCGTGTTTGCACACGTCACCTCAGGCCCCGCCCCCTTCCTTTACCATTGTACAAATATTCCTCTAAAATCAGCCGAACTACGAATTCCGATTTACTCACCTGTTATCAGGAGAGAACCCAGGGCTGCATCTTTTAGACCAGCACTAACCCTGAAAAGTAATTCTAAGCGTACTTACCAGTAACTTGTATTTCCTTCCATAGGAATCCATTGTGTGGTTTTTAGCAGAAAAGTTTCTGTGTCCATTTTTGAAACGTACAAATATTCCTCTAAAATCAGCCGAACTACGAATTCCAATTTACTCACCTGTTATCAGGAGAGAACCCAGGGCTGCATCTTTTAACCCAGCACTGACCCTGAAAAATAATTCTAAGCGTACTTACCAGTAACTTGTATTTCCTTCCATAGGAATCCATTGTGTGGTTTTTAGCAGAAAAGTTTCCAAGTGTCCACTTTTGAAACGTACAAATATTCCTCTAAAATCAACCGAACTACGAATTCCGATTTACTCACCTGTTATCAGGAGAGATCCCAGGGCTGCATCTTTTAGACCAGCACTAACCCTGAAAAGTAATTCTAAGCATACTTAACAGTAACTTGTATTTCCTTCCATAGGAATCCATTGTGTGCTTTTAAGTAGAAAAGTTTCTGTCTTTTTTCACAAACTAAAAATATTCCTAAAAAATCGTCCGTATGATTTAAACACATTTGTTCAACTGTTTACAGGAGATTCACCTGTGCTGGATCCAGGATCCACCACTGAGTAAGAAAAAGTAACGATAACACTACTTACCTGCTAAGTGAATTTTCTGCCATAGGATGTAATATGTGACATCATCAGCAGTGGATTGCGGGCGCGCAAGATGTAGTTAGTACAACTAACTATATCGGAGGAATGTCAATGGTTTTGTTCGAGTGAAATGTCCAGCTAACTATAACACCCCTAAAACCTATAGTTTTTTCAGTGAATTTCTAAGGTTTTTTAAATGCTAATTCCTAACTATATCAGGCCTGAAACCTATGGTTTTTTCAGTGAATTTCAAAGGTTTTTTAAATGACCATTCCTAACTATATCAGGTCTGAAACCTACGTTTTTTTCAGTGAATATATATATATATATATTCACCGAAAAAACCATAGATTTCAGGCACGTTATAGTTAGAAATGAGCATTTAAAAAACCATAGGTTTCAGGAACGTTATAGTTGGAAATTAGCGTTTAAAAAACCTTAGAAATTCACTGAAAAAAACATTTGAGATGTCATCAGTGATATCAGTGATGTCACTGACTATGTCATGAATGATGTAATATGTGATGTCATCAGCAGTGGATTGCGGGGGCGCGAGTTATAGTTAGCTGAACTAACTATAACGCCGGAATTTCTATGGTTTTGTACGAGTGAAATGTCCAACTAACTATAACGTCCCTGAAACCTATGGTTGTTTTAGTGAATTTCAAAGGTTTTTTAAATGCTAATTTCAACTATGATGTTCATTAAACCTATGGTTTGTTTAGTAATTTTGATTTTGTTTTTTGTGATATTTTGTAAGTTTAATATCCTAAAAATATTTTTTGTTATTAAAATTATATAATGTCTTCTGTTTTCTTACATATGAATATATATATATTTTTTTTGAGAAAAAGTGGAGTAGCGTACCCATGGTGTCCCTATCTCGGTGGGTGCGCGGATTGAAGCCACCATATTGGGAAAGTCTTGAAGGATGCGCGTTTAGTTAGCAACGGGGTACATTTCACAGATAAGGGAAACAGAGTCCTTCTCAACAACCTAAGGCTCTGCATTGGCAGTTACATGTAGCTACAAAAATCTCCCAATAAACACAAGTCCTCTTTTTAGAGCCAACTAATAACCCAACACATAACTTAGGTTTTGAAAAAATATAATATTTATTTTTGCTTGGAGTCGTGCACCCAGCGCGACTTCAAGAACCACGTACCCATTGCATTCACATTGGGAGGCCGCGCTGACAGCCGCGCACCCTTTGTATTCACACTAGGGGGCTGCGCTGAGAGCCGCCCTAGGGTCGCGACTCCATTTAAAGAAAAAAAAAAGGCCACTATCACTAATTTTCATTCGTCTCGGGGACCCCATCCCTCGAGGCATGCCCAACTTTTTTTGGGGACAGGAAACGGGAGGAGGGCTGCTTAGCCCCCCTCCCAGGCCACTTTTGACCCCTGGGACCCCATCCCCCAGGACCTGGCCTCTAAGATGTGGACCGTGGGGGGAGCACCAATGCCTCTATGGTCCCACTGGCTCCACGCCTCCTGCGGGAGCCGGTATTGCTTTTGGACAAGGGGAGCTGCTAACATGCAGCTCCCCTTGTCCAAAAGCAATTCTGCTTTGCTTCCTTGAAGTGAGAGGAGGTTTTCCTCCTCTCGCTGCAACAAAGCAAACTAGGGCTTGCCATGACAGGGCGGGAGCTCTGTTCCCACTCTCTCACAGCAAACAGCAATGTCCTGGGGGTGGGCACCCCGGGACACTGCAGGAGCCGGCCCTGGGGGGGTGGCGGTCCCCAGGGCTATCAAGAGCACCAGGTGGAGGGCCATCCGACCCCTCTCCCAAAAGATCTAAAGCCCCAGGGAGGTGGTGGTCCCATGGGCATGGGTGTCCATAACGGACCTCCAAATTTAAATATTAAGTGCCCCGGGGAGGTGGTGGTCCCCAGGGCAGTGTGGGGGGGGGTGTTTAAGCTCCCCCACACTAGTTTTTATTTATAGCCCCGGGAAGGTGGCAGTCCCCGGGGCTCGGGGGGTCCTGCAAGGCCCCCCCCACTAATTTCTATTTGTGCCCCAGGGAGGTGGCAGTCCCCGAGGCTGTGGGCAAATTAATTTCAGAGTGCCCCCAGGACCTGGCCCACCCAGGGGCTTTTTGATTACGAAATGCCTCATTTTAAAAAAGAATTCTCGGCAGACTCCGTGACCCCAGCGTGACATTTAAAAATGCTCTTTTTGACATGGTGGGCCTTGTGAGACCCCCTGAACAAGCCTAGGGGGGTAGGGTATTTGTACCCAGCCCCCTTTTCTACATTTTCATCTTTATTTTTCCTTCATTTCTTGTGACTGGGTTACCAAGTCACAAAATGGCTGCCAACACATTCTAGTTTGGAGTGTTGTCAGCCAATAAGAATTGAGCTCGTGCTCGGCAGGAGTCGCGAACCCACCGCGTCCCTAGATCTCGATATTTTCATTTTTTGAATTTCTCACAGACTACCAAACGGATTTACACCATTTAAAAAAAGGTCGCTTTCTGAACCAAGAGCTACATTTCTACCAAATTTGGTGTAATTCCGTCCAGCAGTTCGGGCTGTAGGCCGTCTCAAAATTTCCTATGGAAATTAACACACGAAAAACACGTTTTGGGATCCCCCATTTTTCCCAGCCCCCGCTTGATGAATCACCCCAAAAATTTCAGGATATGAGCTGACCTGGATAGACCTTTTATTTGTAAGTTTTGCGAAGATTCGTCAAACGACGCCAAAGTTATTAGCAAATCAAAAAATACTTTTCCTATGGAAACTAGGTTCTAACTATAACTACCTACTGGCGACCGTAATATATATGACAAGCCAACTTTTTAGACAAACTGAGGATAATGCCCATCGACCAATCCATACAAAGAGGAAAAGGAAGGGGGAGAGCGACATGTCGAGGGTGTGGCAGAGGCAGATGAGAAATGGAACCCTAAAAAAATCAAGAAAAACAAGACGAGGGAAACAGAAAAAGAAAATACCCACTCCGCAGCTTGAAGAAGTGATAGAGGAAAATCTCATTGTAAATTTATCAAAACACAATTTAACACATGAAGAAATAACGTTATTGAATAAAGGATTGTCCTTCTGTCCGGAAAACCTCTTCGACTACACCCAAACAAAAATAGACATATACAAATATGTAAGGAAACTGAATCTTGTCAAAATTCATGCCTCGAAAAAGTTTGGAAATGTCGCAAAACAATCACCAGAGAAAACAGAGAAGGATACCATTGCACTAGCATAAATCAAATACCAGACTTTCAAAACATGCTGGAATTAATGTTCAATCTAGATGAAGGAGAAGTCCCAGAACAGGAAATTGTTCAAGACCTACAAATAGAAACCACCAGCATCCCCGCACCGGCCTAAAGAGAAAATCTAGGTTCTGCCCAGCTATGTCACCTGGCAACAAATTCAACCTTTTCTCAGAAGCAATTACAGAGGAATTGGATAAAATGGAAAAATGTACACATCCTAATAGAAAAGAAAATCTGACCTGTGGAGAAAGGAAAGCATTAAAAGATCTAATGGAGAATAAAACACTGGTAATCAAGCCTGCGGATAAAGGCGGAAATATTGTTATACAGGACAAAGAAGCATACAAAAATGAGGCATATAGGCAATTAAATGATACTTCCAAATACACCAAGCTTCAGAGGAATCGTATCAATGAAATGGTAATACAGCTTAATGTGAAATTAAAAACCTGGCATCAAGCAAACCTATTGGATCTGGAGGAGTTACAATTTCTGACCAATGATTTACCAACAATATCCACAATTTATTTTTTACCAAAAATACACAAGTCACTAAAACAGTCCCCAGGGAGACCAATTGTGTCCTCATGCAATTCCCTGTATGAGAGGATATCGGAGTATGTTGATAACTTTCTGGCCCCTATCGCACAAAGTTTAAATTCCTACATACGCGATACAGGGAATCACTGGAATCCAGATTACATGATGGCTGCAATAGACGTGGTCTCGCTCTACACATCAATTCAGCACAATATAGGTTTGAAGGTATGTGCTTACTTTTTACAACAACAAAGTATAACAGAATTGGAACACACAAAAATGCTGTTGACAATGATAGAACTATGTCTAACGAATAACGTCTTTCTCTTCAATCATGACCTATACCGGCACGAATGTGGAACTGCCATGGGCATTTCTTTTTCGCCCAACTACGCGAATATTGTGATGGGGTGGTGGGAAAAAGAGATAACCTGGAACACGCAAAATCAAGACCATGTAAATAATATAATTTTATGGGTCAGATTTATTGATGACTTGTTTATTATTTGGAATGGTTAAAAAAAAAACTTTATGGAATACTTTGACACATTGAATGATAACACCTTAGGCTTAAGGTTTACATGTAACACGAGTACCCAAGGCATTGCATTTCTTGACACTTGGATATACATTCCACCTTGTACCGCCAGGAAACGTCGACTAACAGCATATTACATGGGAGAAGCTTTCACCCCAAGTCTCTTCTAGAAAGCATCCCTTACGGAGAATTTACTAGAATAAAACAAAACTGTTCAAAAGAAAATGACGCAAGAGAGAAAATAAAGGAAACATCATTAATATTGAGATCACAAGGATACAATGAAACCACATTACGCAGTGGCAGATAAAAAATACAAAAGAAAACAAGGACTGAAACTCTGATTACCAAAAAGGAGAAAATTCAAATAGAAGATGAACAGCAGAAACCCCCAAGATGCATCCTAACATATAGCAAAGAAAGTGGTTTCATCAGAAAAAATATTCAAAAGTATTGGCATTTGATAGCCAATGATCCAGATATTGGTTCCCTAATTAGACCGCGACCTATGATAACATATAGGAAAACAAAATCAATAAAGGACTTAATTGTACAAAGTAATTTTCAAAAGGAAACACCATTGAATAAGTTACACAAACAACAACAGGGATTTGTAAAGTGTACCACGTGTAAGGCATGTAAAATTGGAGAAAATCGAAAAAAGATACTGGACTTCCAAGGCAAAACAATTGAGATTAAACCATCACCTGCACAACAAAGTTTGTAATATATGTCATCCAATGCAACTGTGGCATGCAATACATAGGAAGTACGATATGTATGCTCAAAAAAAGAATCCTTGAACATATCAGGGCAGTAAAAAACAAATATATCTCTTATGCCACAGCGAAACATATGATGGTATGTCAAAACAGTGATTGGAGAGCAATGCGTTTCTTTGGAATTCACGCCATACAAAACCATGAGAGGGGTGGTGACAGGATCAAGAAATTACGCCAAACTGAATCGAGGTACATAATCAGATTAAGAACCAAGACCCCTCATGGGATCAACAATGATGAGGAGTTATTTGTACATTTGGATTGAAACACCTGAATTCATTTGAACTTCCTGGAACATAGAACTAGTAAAAAAAGATGGTATAATACTGTGACAAGGGAACTAATCCCTAAAATGGAACTGCATTCAAGCAAATAAACGGGCTAAAAATGATTATACACTATGGTCTAATCGAAAGAGAGAAAAGACTTTAGTGACGTACTAAACATATAATAATATGCAATTTCTATTTTTGCAATGATAATTCACTATATGTATGGATTACACCTTGAAACTGACAACGTTGTACATATTGTAAATATTCATGTATAATACTAACAAGCAATACGTTTCCCACAATACCTCATCGTGGGCTATATGTGAATGGTATAAATAGTGAAACAAATGAGGGACTCAGTAACCGTGACAAAGGCCTTGTTGGGCTGAAACGCATTGGTTGGAGCCAGAGAAAGCTAAATAAATAAGCTTTAAATCCTGGAATTTGGTGTGCATCGCATCCTTGTCCAAAAATACTTGAACTTGAATAGATATAACTGTTTGGTATGTTTTAAATACATAAAATAGCAATTATGATGATATAAGGTCATTTTTGACAGGAATTATTTGAACTACCACAGTTTTCTAGCCATACTAAGTATGAAGCGTCCCCTCTGAAAAATGATTGCCATATATTTATGCATTTTGACTAAACGATTACAATGTTTTTAAGAAATAATGAAATGTATGCACCATGCACTTTACATTACATATTGGATTGATCCTAGGAAGTCCATGTATTTCCAACCATCGATATTGCTATTTGCACAGAATTAATTATTTCCAATTTCATTGCTTTGTCTATTAATGTGTATTTGTACAAAAATAATGATTCAGCCGCTCCTATCATGCACTTTGCACTTTGCACTTTATAATTGTATTTTGGATTGACCCCAGGTTAGTAGTTTTAGTCCATGCTGCTTTAAGTTTAACAATGAGGTTGCACTGAACATAGTGAGAAAACATGCAAAGTATTTTTTCCAGATTCACTAATCACGTAACGTAATGTGTGGAAAGAGGGTTGAAAAGCAATGAGAGACGAGTGTCTCGTCATGTGATCAAGCCCACTTGATGGGCGAAACGCGTCATCCACCATGCTGAAGCGTCAGCTAAGAAAATAAAAAGAAAAAAGTACGCACTTACCTTGTGTCCGTGTCCTGCTTTTTTTACTTTGGAATGAGTCGTGGGAATCCTGGTGTGACATATATATATATATATATATATATATATATATATATATATTCACTGAAAAAAACTTAGGTTTCAGGCCTGATATAGTTAGGAATTAGCATTTAGTCAGTCAGTCAGTCAGTCAGAAAACTTTATTTCGGTAAAAATACCATAAAAGTGCATACATCACATTTAAAAAAGATTCTACATATACACTCAATAATCTTTAAAACCTCTCATAAAACAATAATTTAGTCCGTTAGGTGTTCTTTAAAAAAGTGTAAAATGTTTAGCACAAAGATGAAGTAAACACGACTTAAAATATAAAAAGAAGAAGGCATTACAGTATTAAATGTTTTCTTGTTACCCACATGGAAAATAGGTATTTCGCAGTAACTGTAACAAATAGGGGAGAGGTGTCAGATTTCATTACCCTATATAGGACTCTGTAATTGCTTACCCCAACATTTCTCGCTAGTTGAATAATCCATTTTTTACGTGGGTTTGTGTAAGCCTTACAAAAGAATAACACGTGGACCTCTGATTCCTCATTCGAGCTACACCCTGGGCAAGCACGATTTATTGAGCCTACCCATTTATTCGTCCTACAAAATAGGGGAAGGGACCCATGCCTGAATTGTGTGTAAAGTTTCTTGGCAAGCAAAGGTTGGATCATATCAAGTGCAGGCTCGAAGCTGTAGCTTAGTTTCATTTCTAGGAATACAGAGGTCGAGTTAGCACCCGAATCAGAACGTAAAATTTGGGTCAATTTATGATCCTCAATCATTATTGCCAGCTGTTTTTTTGGGAGGGAGACACAAGCCTCTGGGTTATACCATAGGTCCTCCCTACCAATTTCTTAAATTAGCATTTAAAAAACCTTTGAAATTCACTGAAAAAAACGTAGGTTTTCAGGCCTGATATAGTTAGGAATTAGCATTTAAAAAACCTTTGAAATTCACTGAAAAAACCATAGGTTTCAGGCCTGATATAGTTAGGAATTAGCATTTAAAAAACCTTAGAAATTCACTGAAAAAAGAATAGGTTTAAGGGGTGTTATAGTTAGCTGGACATTTCACTCGAACAAAACCATTGAAATTCCTCCGATATAGTTAGTTGTACTAACTACATCTTGCGTGCCCGCAATTCACTGCTGATGATGTCACATATTACATCATTCATGACATGGTCAATGACATCACTGATGACATCTAGTATATCTTAACCCCCGGGGGCCAATTACCAAAGAAGCGCGGGAGCCCCGTGCTTCTTTTTTTTAATTTTCGGCCGAAATTCGCACTGGGTCCGCGAATCTCGCCGATTTGTTTTTAAAAAAATGCTTTTTTTGGCCCTGGGGGTCCTTATGGAACCCCCTGAGCAGGCCTAGGTGGTCAGGGTGTTTCTACCCTGCCCCCTTGTCGCGTTTTTTGCGTTTGTTTTATAGGTTTCTTGTGCCACGGTTGTACCGAGGCACAAGATGGCTGCCAACACTTCCTGATCTGGAGTGTTGACAGCCAATTAGAATACAGCTTGTGCACGGCAGGGTGCGTGCTGGGTGCGGGGAGGGTGCGCTTATCCTCCGAGGCCATAGATATATCTATCTTTTTAACTCTAATTTTCTCAGGAACTACTGAACGGATTTACACCATTTAAGCAAAAGGCACGAGTCTGAACTGAGGACTACCTCTTTGCCAAATTTGGTGTAATTGCGTTCAGCAGTTCGGGCTGTAGCTGCGTCAACAGGTCCTATGGGAAAATGCATGGGGAAAACGCGTTTTGGGACCCCCTTTTTTCTCGGCCCCCGCTTGACGAATCACCGTGATATTTTCAGGATAGGAGCGGACTGGAGCTGGCCAAAAGTTTGGAAAATTTCTCGAAGATTCGTCAATCGGTGCCAACGTTATTCCAAATAGAATGTTACGGATTGCCTATGGAAAATAGGTCCTAACTATATCTACCTACTGGCGACCGCCAGTAGGTAATATCTATCTTTGTGGCAACATTCTATACAGCTGGCATAATTGTTGAATACCTATATGAGATTCAAATCTGTTTGGTGTCATTTTAACTTCTTTACAGCGCATTATGTAATCTTCGAGTGGTCATTATGTTCAAACAAAGTTCTTTATACCAGAGAGGTATTATTGTTCATCTTTCTTGGTGTACGGATTATGTCCCCAGTTTTTGCTTTCATGCCGATTCATATTTTTTTTATGGGAATTAGTTCTGAGAGTCCTTCTTTTGGGATTATACTAGGACAGTTCTTTCTCTAATATTTCGCTGTTGTGAAGAATGCAGATTACATGGGTTTTATCTTGTACTTAGCCCTTTTGGTCAACGAGTTCTCTTTCCCCTGGGGGATAGAGAATAATGTCTGAAAACTGTCAGATGGTTGTTTAGAGGTTCACCCCTTTTCCCTCAAGGCCTGATTCTTTCGAGCCTGTAGGGTTGATTAATATTTAAATGTTCTGTGACAGTGATCATGGATTTCTATTAAGAGCCATGCTCTTGTTCTTCTATTCCTATGTACATTTGGTCGGTTGTTAGTTATGACTGGCTGGTTCTCTTTGAGAACTTTCATAGGATTAGTTTGCGGATCCTCCTCCGGGGGGGTATAGCTATGGTATTTATTTCAAAAGTTAAGGAATCTGCAGCTAGATGTCTCTATCAGATGTACAAGTTACTCACCTTAGGTAACGTAATATCTGGCAGAGACACAGTCTAGCTGCAGATACCTTAACGCCCTGCCCATACTCCCCGCTCTGCAAAAACCCTGTGAGATAAGGGTTATACCCTGTTTTAATACTGGTTTATACACCAGTGGTCATTATCTCACATAATGGTGACTTAACAAGCATCTTGTTGTTGCTGAATGAATCTTGCCTGGTGTTATCATACCTTCCATTGGTGAGCTATCTGTAGAGTGAGGGGTGTTTTCCTTTGCAAGGCAAAGGTGCAGGAATACACGTAGCCCAAGCTTCGTTGGTTTATGTGGGGTTTTTACCTTAAACTCTTTGACTGGTATTAGCATACCATTTCATGTTTATTTGTAATTAGTGTTTCAAAGATTTTGATTTTTTTGGGGTACACTGTTTCCACAGCGTTTCTAAGCTACGCATTCTGACGCAGAAATTTTTCACAGACGAAACAGACATCTGCGTGCCGGAGGAGACTTATATGGCACCGCTGACATCAAATCCGGAGACAACTTCATTGCAGAGACGTACGGCGCTGTCCCCCAGCGAGCAGAGGTACTGCTGACGCCTGGGGAGAATTCAGAAGTTAAGGAATCTGCGGCTAGACTGTGTCTCTACCAGATATTAAGTTACCGAAGGTAAGTAACTTGTTCGTTTATGCCCCAAAACCTCAAGTCAGAAATCTTTGTGCCTCCAAATGTTGAATCATATGCCGTCATAAGGTCTCATACAATAGGTCAAGGGGAAGACTTCTTGGCAAGAGGTTCTTTAGGTGCCTCTGAGCTGTATTGCAGCCCTCCAGCTAAGGATAACTAAAGACGGATGGGATTGGACAGTTGGCTGTGTTTATGGCGTCTGCCTTTCAGGCTCAAGTGTGATGTTCCGATTACAAAGATGAGAACTCTAGCATTTTTTTTGTCTACCTGCAGAAATCAGATACTCTAAACGAAGACTACTGTCCAAGGAGAGCTCCCCACTATGGACCGAGGAACTGAATTTAGTAAACAACGGTAGTTGTCAGGTAGCATCCCTTGTGGATCTTGAGCGTTGCCTGCCTTTTGAAAAAAATCTTTAGATTTCCAGCTTCTTTTTACAAAGTATCATTATTATGTGCTTTGGAAAGAATTCTATGTAGAAATATGTGGCAGGTCATTTTATACAAAGAGGTTTGCATTTACGTTAGACCTACTTTTTGTGATAGTAGGGATATTTTCATGATTTAGAGCAGGGGTCTGCTTTCTGCACAAAAGTCCATGTACAGAGACATATCGTGGGTTTGTTCTTGGTGTTGTCTTATTTTTGTTCATATTCTTAGATGTTCATTGATGCGTTTGTTTTGTTAATATCTTTCACATTGATGTGATGTATTTTATGGGCATGTTGGGTTAATGTTCGAGAGCAATACATTAGAATGATATTAGTTTTCACCTTAGTGGACAGAGATGTGTATTTTGGAGGTTGATCTGAATTGTGTGAGTTGTGTGCAAGTACGAATTATTGGTCATACCTGGTGGAGTTTAGTGTTAACAAAGTACTTGACCCTTATATGAAACCTATAACTACAAAGAAAGTTACTCTATGTTGTACCTAGTTGAGTGAAGAAGAAAAGGTCTTTCTACCCTTTGCAACAGTGGGCTAGGATAACCGTTAGTTGGACTGACCTCAGTATTTCTCAAAGCAAAGACTTCCTGCACTTGTTGTACCATCAGCAATCAAGGAGAGTGTGGGCAATATTCTTGATTGACTTTCTATCACTGCAGCATTCAGGATGGAAATCCTGGCTCCAATTCTTCTTTTGTTGACAGGGTCCACAAATCGACCATAGCTTATTGGGAGAACTGGTGCTGACATACTGCAATGTGCTCCCTCCCCCCCATGTTAGACTTCTGTGAAAGCCATTTGGTTGGCGAGTCATGGGATGCACCTGCATGCTTTGAAGTGGTACTTTATTTTATATACTAAGGGGCAGATTTATGAGCCCCTTGCGCCACTTTTGCGTCACTTTTAACATGGGAAAAGTGACGCAAAAGTGGCGCAAGGGGCTCATAAATCTGCCCCTAAAAGCGGTAGTTCAAGAATCCACAAACCTATTTCCTTCTTTATGCTGAAGACGGCCAAGAATCCAGAAACACTTTTCCAGCAAATACAAGTCCCGGGTGCGATAACACTGGTGGTAAACATGTAATGTCCTTAATGTTCGTTCTGTGAATGTTGATAATTATGGGCAGTAATGGATGGTATGGGAAAGGAGGATGCCATTGGAGGACAGAGGGTGCGATGAGCCAGTGGATGAGGTCTGTTTTTAATAAAGCCCCTTCTATATTTGCATCTTTCCGTATTGGCTTTGCTCGACTACACTAGCGACTAGCAACGAACGATAAGAAGACAGGCCTCGACACTAACAAGAAAAGCTCACCATCTATAGCTGTTGAGTGTTTGGTGTGATGAACCCACGAGCACTGTAGAGAAAATAGGACAGCAGGACTGTAGGTGATACATTGCATGACATATAAAGGGAAAGTTGTGGCCTCCTATGTTCAACACAGTGTTCATTTCAGAGAAACAAGCCATATGGCAGTGAAGTTATATGTGAGCCCGATTTCCTGTGGATAGTGGAAAAACAACATTGGTGGCCATCTTGCTGGATTGGCATTGCACAAGCAAGTATGCACAGTTTCCATTAGAAATGTGCACGACATTTGGCGGCCATCTTCAGACGTTCGACCAACTCGTAGTATATACTCTAATTCCTGAAGAAAGCATATATTGCCAACGTGTGAGGTGGCCTTCTTATTTCTGGGAGAAAACGCATGGTTGATGGTGGAGCTTAGGTTGTATTTGCATACTGTTATCAGTGAAATGACTCCGTGACTGATACTGTGTGATTCCGTTTTTTCTTTGCCCGTGAGCGGTGATGGTCACACCTGCTCAGGACAAAGGGCCAGATGTATGACCATTTCATTTTGCAAGTCACAAATTGCTATGTCTTGCTCCTCACAATTTGCGGCTCGCAAAATTGAATGTACAACAGTGTCTGAGACACTGTTTGCGATTCTCGAATGGGTCACAAGGGACCTGCCTCATTAATATTCATAAGGCAGATCGCAATTTGTCACTCATTGGGGATGGCCGGCACTCACAGAGATGGTGGCCTGCTGGGGTCAGCAGGCCACCATGTCTGTGAATGCTTTTTCAATAAAGCAATTTTATTTTAAATGCAGCCCATTATCCTTAAAGGAAAACGGGATGCATTTCAAAAAGAAAAATGAAACATTTCGGTGTCATTTTTTAAGAGCAGGCAGTGGTCCCTTGGGCCTACCCCTCTGCGACTGGTCTACCTCCAACTTTTCATTGGCGGTAAAATGCGAATGTTTTGAGACTGCATTTTGGTCTCAAAACTTTCGTGCATGGCACTGCGAGTCGCTATTAGGAAGGCACGCCCTTGGCACGCCCCTTCCGAATAGTGAATTGCAGACCCTATTTTGTGCATCGGTAGTGGGTTAAGGACTCACAAAGTAATGTTTGTATATGCTTTGTACATGCCATAGACCTATTTAGCAGTTGAAAACAGGCCAATTTCCCATTTGTGATGACTGAAAAGGGTCCTCCATCAGGTCCAAAATGTTTAGTTGGTAAACTATTTTTCCAGTCACATGGTGATAGACACATCAATTGCAGTTTTCAGCATCTGCCACATTGGTGGTAGACATACCAGTTGCAGAAATAAGGACGAGTTACTTTATTTGCGTTGTGCCTACTATGGTGCTAATGCAATTTTATCTCAAGTTCAACAGTGTTGGGTTGTGCATCCTGTTGGTACATTAGATTTGTGGCTTACCAACTTGGATAGTGTCGAAGAGCTAGCTTCGAGCACAGGGAAATAAACAACATTTCTGTGGATTTGCAAAATGATAAAAGTTGCAGAATAATATGGCACCACCATTGTCCAGGAGAATCAGAGTACGTCCAAAAAGCATGACTATGGATAAAAAAGTGGCAATTTTAATATACTCTTTGGGGATGGAAGGGGAAGAAGATTGAGGGTTTGCCAGAATTGGACAGAGAAGATTCACGTGGGTTAAATGAGCTCAAAATATATATATACAAAAGCTTGGCATACATTAATACATTAAGTGCCTAAGATTAGCACAATTTTAGAACACTACCATTTTGTTAGCACAATTTTAGAACAATACCATTTTGATAAGATAGTACAAGGTGAGAATGAGAGTGTTGAGGATTATGTAAGTAGCCTCTTAAAACTCAGACAACATGTACATTTAGGAAACTGTGATGAATGCGTATGTGATCAATTCCTTTTAACTGCAAGGATGAGAGGTTAAGGGCGGAACTTTGGGTAAAGTATGAGACATGTGGGTATTACCAACTTCTAAGAGGATTGGGTATATGATGGCATGTGTTTCTGGAATACATAAATATACTAGTGTGAAAGCACATGCACAAGTAAGGGTTGTCAAGAGTGCAAAAGAAAAGGGAGGTAAAGTGTGTGACAGAATCTCAAGGGATCATGTCACAGATGTGGACAGCAAGGACACATGTTTGCACAAAAAAGGGGTACCCCTCCCCCCGTACCTGCAATGAATCTACGCACATGCTGAGAGAAGCTCGGATAAGCCTCCAGACAGACGGCGACGGATGCCTTAATTAAGCGCGGGAATACACGGAATCGCTTAACACGCGGTCCCCAGCTTTGGAGAACGCCTGCGTGTTCCATGAATGCTACACACTCACAATATCACGGGGAACCAACATCTTGACACAACCAAGCTAGAGACACCGTAACACCCCATTTTTTCGGTGCTTATGACAAGCCTATCCAGAAGAACTAGTACTTGAGCCTTCATTTCATTCCAATACCTAGCTTTAAAAGCTGTTCCCGTCTAGAGAATAATCCTATAAAGGTTTCATATTGTACATGGCTACCTGATGAAGGCGTAAAGCCGAAACACACGTAGGATCCCATTCCTAGCCATGGCATATATGAATGTATTTTCAGATATAAAAAAGTACAACAATGTTGTGAATAAATTTACTGTCTGTATAGAGAAAAGAACTGATAGAAGTTATATTTAACACACTGAGCTAATTGTTGTGACCTAATAGATTGATCATGCTTTATCTTTAACAATGTAAATATCAAAGAGCCACAATTTTTGGATAATATTAGCGATGTTAGATAGACAAGTATGAGTGCACAAGTATGTCTGAGATACATAGATTAGTATTTGTATTAAACAAAAATGAGGTGATGGATATACCAATGAAGGTCTAATTCTGAATTTTTTGCAAATTAACTTGACCTTTTTATTATCTACAGTACATCAAAAGATGACATAAAAATAATCTATATATTTAATTATCAAAAATAATAATAAAATATGATTTTTTTATACAAAATATTGTTCGGGTGTTTGCATATGTTTTAATGTTAAATTGCCAGTCCACTATTTAGTATGTTTCCTAAGTGTTTCTTCACATATACAGGAAGGACATATGGCCATCTACAGAGATTGTCCTGCACGAAAGGCCATGTGTAAAAAACATGGCAAAAAGGAATATCTTATGAAATGTTGCAGAACATCTACACAATCCAAAAATACGAATGAGGTACATAAAAGTTGCAGAGAACTTGTTTTGCTGTTGGATAGTGGTGTATGTGGAAACCCAAGTGATTTTTTTTATTTGAATGGGGTGGACGTAAGAATTTGTTTTTATTTGTGTTCCTGTTTGACTATAATACTTTGCAAGGCATGCTAACTTCTTAATGCTGAAGGTAATGGTCTTGAAGCAATGAATGTGTGAAGTCTGGAGGTTACGGGGCACAAGAAAGTCTGAGGCAAGGTTACTTTCATGGTAAATTGAAGTTTAAGGATGGGAGGACACAAGGAAAAATGTATGTTTCAGAAAAAAGGGGATGATATTCTTGGATAGTTCAGACAAAGGGACATAGGAGTGTACTTTGATCCCAGCGCTCAACCACAGGTGTAAATTTGTGATGGAGTGGTAGGTTGCATGAATGCTGTGGAACATTTCGCTGAGATTTTCAGGGGTGAGATAGGGTGTTTGAAATCATGCGAACACAACATTAATCTAAAGAATGCTGTGCCATGTGTCTCAAAAATGAAACGGTTACCCATTGGAGTGCCAAAACAGGTGACAATACGGTTGTATGTCCTAGAAGAGAAATGGTGGAAACCATAAGTAAGATGCTCTCTCCTCTAAGTAAGATGAATTGTTGTCCTAGCTAAGCATTTTAGAGGTTTATGTTTTTTTTATCCAAGGGCTTACTAAAAAGACAGACATAATGTGAAAGTCGTTAAAAGAAAGGCACAATATTTAAAGGGATAGAAGAGTGTGAAATTGAATTTTTGGAAACTGTTAAATGTTTACAGATTGCTCCAATTCTTTGGGCTTTTATTCCAGGAAGGGATACATATGTAACTAATGATATTGGTCCTGTATTAATGCAGAAGGCTGGAAAAGAAGAAATAACTATTGCGTTTGCAAGCCAGTCTTTAAGAAAACTGGAATGGTGTTACTCTGTCATCAAAAGGAGGCCCTTGCTGCACATTGGTCCTTAGAAGTTCAAGAATTTTTTATGGGGTGACAGATTTGTGGTGAAAACTGATCATATGCCTCTTTTTGATATTTTAATGCAGACAGGATTAGATTCTGTGTCTTCAATTGTCATTTGTGGCGGATACTTTAGGGGGTGTGCAAATCTGATGCAGATTGTTTGTCATGGTTAGTTCAAGTTGAACAAGAACGAATGAATATGGATGATCGTGATGAATTCATGTTATGTTATGTTATGTTATAGGGTATTTCTTAAGCGCGCGGCTACTCCACAGAGTGTCCCGGCGCTAGCCTGACCCCAGAACAGAAAAGCAAACGTGGATACAGCCACACTATTTCTGGAAAAGTCAGGTCTTTAAGCCTCTTCTAAAGTTGAGGAGGTCACATTCTTGTCGCAGGATAAGAGGGAGGCTATTCCATGAATATGAATGTGTGTTTCATAACTGATGGAGTCATTTTGGAGGAAGAGTGGATGAAGGAGATGAATGGTGACATCGATTTGCAAGTTTTGATCTCAAGAGTGAATGGAGAAAGTGTAGAAAAACAGATTTCAAGATTGAGACCTTTTTGCAATATACAGGAGAAATTGAGTGAGAGATGTGGATTTGTGTTCAGAGGAACAGAGTTCCTACGATGTTTTTCAAGGACAAAGTTGTGAAGTTGGGACATACAGGACACATGGCCATAGTTATAATGAAGGAGTGGATCAGGCAGGATTTTTGATGAACTCATTTGTATGTCATGGTAGAGAGAGTGATATGCAGTTGTGTGGAGTGCTGTGATACTGTGAGACTGAAAGGTCTAAAAACCCAGAAATCCCTTTTGGGAAAAAATGCATTTGCCAGGGCATGACGGTAGGAGATCACAATTGATTTCCCCAGACCTAAACAGGGAGTTTACTTGTTTAGCTGATAGATCTTTTTGTCTTCCAAATTTTGGAATTTAGTTATCATAGATCACTTTTTTTCATCACACCCTTTACCTCCCACATGCTCTGTCTCTGAGTGCCATTTTATTATATTATTAGATTGTTGCTACAGTAGATTAACCTCCTCTGAGCCTCATTCCCTTTTTCCAGGCCTTATGTTCTTTCACATGCCCCTCCGCCTCCTTCCCACTTCCCCCCTACACTTTTAGTAAATCAATATTATTTTATTAATATTTTACTATGATTATCAATATATATATTTTTTATTTTATTGGATTGTTCTATTTGTTGGAATCCATTCTAGAGCCACAGGTTGTGCAGGCAGTATGGACTCCAATGTGTGTAAACTGGGTCTGTAAGCCTCTGCTCTGCTAGGGCTGACCTACTATGTGATCCATTGAGCACCAAGTATACCTCATTAGCAAATGACTCTCAGGATAGTGAAGAAGCAGTCCAAGGCTTACTCAGGGATGTGGTGTGGGGTTAGAGACTCAGAACTGAATAACTCACAAAGTAACTCTTAATCAACTTTTTTTATTATTTTATCTGCAATTCTTTAAAAAAAAAGTATTTTTTATTTATTTAGCCATAAGTTTACTTCATGATAACAACTTAAGTTACGAAGAAAAAAAGGGAAACATCTCATATCAAATATTTAGACATACATAACCTAAGAGGAAACCACTATATATGAAGTAAGAAAACAATATTGTTAATTAAATCTTAGAAAGAGGGGGAAAAGAATGCAAACATGCCAGGAGAGCAGACAGCATCAAAATTCAATAATCAATTCCATTGGAGACTGGCCCATACCTTTTTTTAATTAAGCCATGATCGTGGACGTCTAGCTTTAGCTACTGCTAATTCCATTTCGTATATTTGCCTAAGTAAAACCTTAAATTCATTAATACTTGGACTCGAATTTTGAATCCACACCCTCGAGCAATAAATAAATGTGCACAAATTATAAAAATAGAAATGAAAGGTCTTATATAGCTGCCCATATCTCTTATAACCCCTAATACCATTTCCTTCTCGCCAATCTGGACATTGTGCCCTATCATCATTATAAGTGCTGAAGTTACCTCCGCCCAAAATGAATTCAAATTTGGACATGTCACAAACATATGCTTTAGGTCTGCTGCATACGTTTGGCATTTGGGATACTGTGTTTTGGCCAATGGTTGAGTAGTGGCCCATTTAGATATACGTTCAGGAGTATAGTATAACATGAATATTGTCCGATGTTGTTGGAGTTTCAAATTAACTGATGTTATAGATGTATCTATGCACTCCAATGAATCCTGTACTTCCTCCTGAGTTATCTCAATTTGAAAAATCCGACTGAGTTTCTCTGAGACCTGTAACCCATCATCCTTAGCAGCTGCTAACAGCTTGTGATACACCTTGCTAATAGTTCCTCGGCCAACAGTCATAAACAGTGTTACTATTACTTCTTGGGTGTTTGTCTGCTCTAAAAGCCTCTGACCCCGTAAAAAATAATCCCTCATTTGCAAATATTTAAAAAAAAGTATTCTGTTGCAAGCCAAACTCCTCTTTCAAAGCTGCAAAGGATTGAAACCCCTGTTTATCAAAGAGTTGATCCAGTTGCGAGACTCACTTGCGCTGCCAATTTTTGCCAATAGCATCATGAAATATGTCGGGCAGAGTGGGATTGCCCCTAGTGATGTCCCTTATTATCCTGAACTTGACCCATTTGTAGTAGTTCAGGTCTGCCGTTTTATAAAGAAGGAATCCAGTATTAGGTCCACAGGCCAATTGATATGAAAGCCATACAAAATTAGCATCAGGCCCATCAAGTAAACTTCGAATTCGACCAGCAAAAGCAGCCCAAAAATAAAGTTTAAAATCTGGAAGCTTAAAACCCCCTTGCTTGTAAGATAGTTTAATGTACCTGAGAGCTTTTCTTGCACGTCTGTAGCCTCAAATAAAGCTACCTACTACGCTTTCTAACCACTTAAAAAATGTACACGGGACCCTTAAAGGAATTGTCTGATAAAGATACAAAACTTTTGGTAAAATGTTCATTTTAACTATATTACAACTCCCGTAGATACTAAGTGGGAGTTGATGCCAACTACGGAGTTTTGCCGTAATAGTTTTAAGCAGTGGGTCATAGTTTAAAGAGACCACTTCTTTCACTTGACTACTTAAACATATTCCCAAGTATACTGCTGTTGTTGTGGTTCCTAACACTTGTGTAGCTGTGACGGGCTGATAATTTAAGATAGTCTGGGTTTTATTCACATTTAGTTTATAACCTGAAAACGAGCCAAAACGCTGTGCTTCTTGCATGATTTCAACTATAGCCTCATCTGGATTGGAAGAAAAAATGGCAATGTCGTCTGCTTATACAGTCAATTTAAGTTCCATGCCACTAAGCATAACCGGGTAGATCGTTGCGTGTCTTATATAGGGCTCAATATACAATGCGAACAATAACGGGGATAACGGGCCTCCCTGCCGCGTGCCCCTTCTGATAGAAAAATGAGCTGATGTAAGACCATTCAGCTTCAAGGCTGTTATCGGGTTGTTATACGATTTTTGAACAGCAGAGATGAACCTTTGACCAAGGCCGAATGATGACATAATTGACCATAGTGCTCCCAGGCAACTCGGTCAAAGGCCTTCTCCGCATCCAACATCATCATCCCCATTTTCTGATTTAGTTGGCCAGAAACATCAAATGCAGCAATCGCTGTATTAAAATGCGCTGCTGTGTCTCTGCCGGGACAAATCCATGTTGTTGTTCCGATACTAGCTGATGTATTGTCGGGGCCAGCCGGGAAGCTAAAATTTTAGAAAAAATGTTTGCGTCTGCATTAATCAATGAAATAGAGCGATACGAGCCCATTTCCTCTTCTGGTTTCCCTTTTTTAGGGAATACTATGAAATTAGTAATTTTCCACGGAGAAGGATCACCCTCCCCGTTCATAATGTTATTGAACAATGTAAATGTGGTAAATAATTTTCCTTTACCGGGACTGAATTTGATACAGAAACATTATAAAATAGCTCAGTAAAATGAGAGGCAGAATCCGTGATATTAGAGTTTCGGAATGGGCTTTATTCCAGTAATCGATTATAATCGGATGCTTCAAGTTCCATCACCCCGGAGGTTCAGGAAGTGAAGTACATACATTATTGACATGAAATGGCTTTTATAGAACATACATTACAATGAAGCGAATACAGTAGGCGTAACAATTGATAAAGAAAATGACAATTTGTCTGCGTAACCAGAAATGGGTGTAATAAAGAGTAAAAAGGAACATAATTGGTTGTGATGTCATGTATAGGTGGATCTATAAGATAATACTTGGCATAGATGCGCGCGCAGCAGTATGACGTGTAATTGACGTGTAACTAGGGGGTGAAGGGGGCTTGACATTTAGCTCTACGTGTGGAGACGAAAAGTCTGGGGGGTCAAGTCAACCTAATCCCAAATCATATCTAACATCCTATGTTTAAAGAACTATGTTATCCAAGAAAGAAGGACTCTCGGACAGAATCTATTCTATACTGACTGTGCGTGCATGTACAAGCGTCTTAGTGTCTACACTGAATGCGAGGGGGTAGGAATATTCCATGGTAACAGGGCTATGAATTACTTGCATAAGGGTAGAGAAGCCGGGCCTTTTGCTCGGTGACTGGAAGAATGTTTACTTAAGCTACTAGGCAGGAATGCATCGGCTGAGGGGGAAGCAGATAATTCGAAGGTGAAATACAGTTCTTGGCAGAGAATAGGCTGATGTCAGGCTTCGTGAGCCGCGCAGAGAATGAGACAAAGTTCATGGTCACAGATGCAGGCTCAGACTGGAGCTTTCAGAGGCAGAAGGCAAAAGGAGTTTTGATGACAGAATCAGGGCCTACTTGCCTGGACTGTAAAATGGCATAAGTGAACCATATAAAGCTGGTGGCCTTTCATATTTAGGAATGGAATATCCGGCCTATTCATGGCGGATCTGACAGAGGACATGTTGACGGTGGACGCATATGTATTTGCGTCTTCATAACTGGAACTGGAGGGGACATACATGTACTTGTGACACGCACATAGAACCGTTGGGGTCCAAGATAGGGGACATAACTGACCAGAAAAATCCATATTTCCACATTCCCTCCTTGTCCCCTACTTGCCCTTCAAGAGATATCAATCTTCATTAATCCATTGATCTGTTCATATAGCATCATTTGTTCTTCTTTCTTCTTCCGTGACGAATGAAATCTTGGTGGTGGAATACACGATGTGGTACACAGACCACAGATCGCTGGTCCACATTGTAGACATAGACAGCAACTGAATAGTAGGAGAAGGCCAATACCTAGGAAGGATAAAACTCTCCATCCCCAGGCTGATATCACATTCCAAAACCAACTGGACCAAGTCCAAGTGCCTGGGTTCTGGTGTATCTGGCTTACAATCTTATGAAGGCGAGTGATGGCTTTATATACAGATGGCGAATTTTCTGGTATGAATACGCAGCAGCTTGATCCGATGACCCTACAAGCTCCGCCCCTATCAGCCAGGATGACGTCAAGGACAAGACGATTTTGAAGCACAACAATCCGCATAGCAGACTGCTCTTCTGTTAAATTGCCTAAGGCGGAAATAGTCTCATTCACTACTGCTTCAAGGGTTCTAGTTAATCTACGTATCAGCTTACTATTAGTAACTGTACCTATATAGGGAAAGATGCCTTTATTGAAATCTACATACTTGTCCCATGCCGTCTCAGTATAATCGACAATTGGGAGATCTCTCCGCTCTCTATTGTGTACTAAATGAATATTTCTATAATAATCAGGAGGAGCTAGGAAAACAGGTGGCAAAAGGAATGCAATGTAGCAGGTACCATCCCAATCTAGAGGTAAACGCATATATGCAGTCTGACCACATACAAAGTAGGAATGGCGAGAAGCTCTAAATGAACATTTGCCTTGATCACTGAATTCTACTGTAGTGGTGCATTTACTATGGCCCATATGTATGGAACCAACTTTTCTTACACATAATTCACCCTTCGCTGGGAATACTGACATGGTGGGTAAGACTAGTTCAATTTCGGATACGACATTTAGAATCATGAGATTAGGTGTAAAATTACCTAATCCATATACTTCATTTTCTAGATCAGTTCCTGTTCTTTTGGGGCGACCCTCCTTGTCTGGGTAGCAGACTTTGAGTAAAACTAGGTTCAGGTTTCCCCATACCCAATGATCTTGGTAAACTGCTGTGTCTGAGTCTATGGAATTGATTAAACTGAACCATGCTCCACAGGAGCCATTGTGTGTAAATGGGTGTGGAAAGAATGGCAGGACTCCTTCATAATTCTGATAGGGAGGGAGCCGACCACACACCCAACAATTAGTAGCATTACTAGTCTGATGGGAATGATGTAACATACTAATGAAAGTGTTATTGCGCAGCGCAAGTCTATAAGACAATTCATGCGGAGGTAAGTCACTAAAAGAATGTTCAGCAGCAACATTATAAACATGTCTGGAAATAGGGTAATATATGTGCAACAACATACTTGTAACAATTATTAAAAGACTTAATAAAAACAGAATTAATAATGTCACTATGCAGTGGCTACGCAGTGATTTACAATACGCCTGTCGTTTCATCATTTTTCGCGACTGTCCATGATTCAGGTCTAGAGGATACATGTCAGAGACAGATTCAACCGCTTCACCTAGGAGAGGACTTAAACAATCAAACCGTCTGACGTTCTAGGCCTCAACTTAACTTTGTAAAGTTCTGTTTCAGTCTTTTCAACCAAAGGAAGTTTTGAATCAGTTTGTGAGGGAGTGCAGGGCACAATGTCTATATCCGAGGATAGTCCATGAAATTTCTTGATATGACTTGAATGAATCCAGCCCTTGCGGCCCTCGATCTTCACGGCTGTCCTTGTGGTCAGCAGGACCAACTTGGGTGCTTTCCACCTGGGCTCCAGCTGAGTCTTTCGGTCGAAATTCCTCACAAAGACGAGATCCCCCGGAACTACGTCATGGGGTTTCACCTCAGTGTTGTCAGGAAAGGCTGCAGCTACCTGTGAACGACAAGATTGTAGTGCAGACATCAAGGAAGCCAAGTAATCTGTCAGCATATTACAGTCAACATCAGTTATTTTTCGTGGTATAGGCGTCCCCCACATATTTGGTGGTCTACCGAAGATCACCTCATACGGGGATAGCCCTGTTCGTGAGTGTGCTACCATTCTCATGTAAAAGAGTGCAACGGGTAACGCTACTACCCAGTCGACACCTTTTTCTCTGCATATTTTGGACATTCTGATTTTCAGTATCTGGTTATGTCTTTCTACGAGACCTGCTGCCTCGGGGTGTCGGACACAGTGGAATTTCCACTGATAACCTAACAGAAGTGAAACGTGTTTCATTAATTCGGATGAGAACGGCTGGCCGTTATCTGAGTGAACAACACGTGGTAAACCGTATCGTGGGAAGAATTCTCGAACCAACTGTTTGGCAGTAGTCGGGGCAGTGTAATCTGAAACCGGGTACGCCTCTGTCCAACGGGACAGAGCGCAGACAACTACGAGAACATATTTGAATCCTCGACATCGTTCCATCTGGATATAGTCCATCTGGAGTACTTCAAAAGGATTATTAGGAGGATGAAATCCACCCTGTTCTACGGGAACGCTTTTTCCTGGATTAAACTGGCAACAGATCATACAGGTACGAACCTTTTGTTTGGCTGCTGCTCGTAAAAGTTTATTAAACCAAATGTGTTGAATGCTGTCTAGCATAGCTTTTTCTCCTAGATGTGCTGGACTATGTATTGTGTTAATTATAACTTGGACCATTGAATCAGGAAGGAACCATACAGACTTTTCCTTCATCATCCATCCTTGGTCCGTTTGGATCCCTCCTAATTCAGTCCATGTCTTTATTTCGTCTGGTGTAGCATGTGTCTGTATGTCTATCACGTCAAGAGTAGGATCTTTAACTGTCATACAATGTGTCGGTATCGGGACTATTGTCTTTGTCATGTCGGGGGTTTGAGTTTGAGCCGTCTGTTTAGCCGTTCTGTCGGCTAGATCATTGCCTTGGGAAATGATATCAGTAATCTTTGTATGAGCCTTACATTTCATAATTGATATTGCAGTAGGTAGATGTATTGCATCTAATAAGGCATGAATGAGGGGTCCGTGCTGAATGTGGGCACCGTGGGAAGTTAAATAACCTCTCTCTCGCCACAGCACGCCGAAGTCATGTACAACTCCGAATGCATAACGTGAATCAGTGTATATGTTGACCTTTTTACTTGTGGCTTGAATACAGGCTTGTGTCAGAGCGATGAGCTCTGCGGCTTGAGCTGACAAAGTATTTATACGATTAGTTTCAATGACTTCAGTATCTGTTGTGACTGCGTAAGCGGCCACTAACTCTCCTGTACTTGTTCTCATACATGAGCCATCTACATACAACGTCAGGTCTGGATCGGACAATGGAACATCGGTCAAGTCTTGTCTGGGTTTTGTCGTTACAGTAATGACTTCAATACAGTCATGGGCTAGTGGGTCTGTTCCGGTTACTGGCAAAAGTGTGGCAGGATTCAATGTGTTACAGCGTCTGATTTCTATATGTGGCTGAAACAATGTAAGTTCGTATCCTGTAAGTCGCGCTATAGTCAAGTGTTGTGTTTGCGTTCTATTCACAAGGACCTCTACTGCGTGTGGTACTTGAACTGTCAATGGATGTCCTAACACTATAGCATCGCTTTGTCTGATTGCTAAAGCTGTCGCTGCTACTGATTTTAGGCATGCAGGCAAAGCCTGAGCTACGGGATCTAATGTACTAGAAAAATAAGCACATGGTTTGTGTGCTCCTGCTTGTTCCTGTGTGAGTACTGACAAAGCAGTACCTTCGCGTTCTGTAACAAAGAGTGTAAACTGTTTTCTGTAACATGGCGTTGCTAAAACAGGTGCTTGACATAAAGCTTTCTTTAGGCTTTCAAAAGCGTGTGTATGTTCTTGAGTCCAAGGGAGAACAGTCGATGTGGCTGCCTCCTGGGTTGTCAACTGGATGAGTGGTTTTGCTAGAAATGCATACTGAGGGATCCACTGTCTACAGTATGAAGTGAAGCCTATGAAAGCCCGCACCTCCTTTTGTGTCTTGGGTATTGGCATGTTAGCTATTAACTGAATGCGGTCTGGTGTAAGCTGCCTTCCCTCCTTGGACAGCGAGTGTCCGAGACAAACAACTCGCTGGACACAGAATTGCAGCTTAGAAGGGGACACCTTGTGCCCCTTTTCGGCTAGAAATTGTAAAACTGTCAGTGATGCTTTTTCACATTCTGGTTCGCTTCTTGCGGTGATCAGCAGATCATCGACGTATTGAAGCAGAGCAGTGTTAACTGGCATGTGGATACTGTCTAGTTCTCTTTTCAGTGCTTGGCTATAGATGCTGGGGCTTTCTGTAAATCCTTGAGGTGCGCGTGAGAATTTAAAGCTACGTCCATTTAAACTAAATCCGAACAAATATTGGCTTTCCGGATCTATTGGGACGCTGAAAAAGGCATTCTTGAGATCAATTACAGTAAAGAATGTTGCTTCGGAATCAATGGCTGTCAGTAATGACGAGATATCTGGGACCACAGGAAATTGTGGCACAATGCACTTGTTTAATTCGCGCAGATCAATAACCAATCGATATACTGGCGGGGCCTTTGGATCTGTTCGTTTAAGAATCGGAATTATCGGTGAATTACATATATTGGAGTCTGTTTCCACAACTACTCCTTGGGCAATGAGCTCGTCAATGATTTGTAGTAAAGCCACTACAGCATCTGGTGGTAACTTGTATTGTCGCATTCGTGGTAGCACCACTCCTGCCTTTAATGTGACTCGATATGGTGTAATATTCATGCATCCAACATCAGTAGGGCCTTGTGCCCATAGACGTGTAGGTAAAATCTGCAGTCGGGGATCCATGTCTCTAGACACATAGTGACCTTTAAAATCACGCAAAAACAACCTTACACCTTCCGGAGAACAACATATTATGGCTCCTAGAGCTTTCAAGGTTTTAATTCCTAACAGATTTTCTGGACATGATTTAGTAAGCAATAAATCTGTAGTTCGGGTCAGAGGTCCTATCGTAAGTGGCAGTGGTTGTGACACTTCATTAACAATAGGTTTTCCTGAAAAACCAAGGGAAATATTCTGTGAGCCTGAGAGGGGTGCCCCTGGAACTTCACTACGTTTTATAGTTGTTCGACTTGCCCCTGTATCGAGTAAAAATTTCCTATCTTGGCCTAATAATTCACTATGTACATAAGGTCCTTCTTGATCTACAGGAATCTCGATAAGGGGTAAATCAACTTCCCTCTCTAGGCTTGTTCATGCGTAACGCTGATACTCAGGATATTCATACTGTGCGGTCTGATACATTTGTCGTGTTGTTGTCTGTGTGGCAGCAACAGGCAACGGTGGTGCAGCTGGCACAAACTGTATTGGCTGTTGTGCGGCTGGCATGGCCTGGGCATGCTGCATAGCTCCTTGTTCATTCTGATCTTGTCTGAGTGGCCGTGATCTTTCTTGTGTTTTACCTATGGCGATATTATGTTTTAAAACTGGACAATCGTGTACGTAATGACCTGGCTTTTTACAATAATTGCATGTCCCTTTTACAGGTCCTGCTGAATTGGAATGTGTCATACCCTTTTTATGTCCTTCAGCTGGAACAGTCTGGGAAACTAGCATTTTCATTTTCGTGTCTTTCATGCGTCTGTGTTCATGTTCTTGTTCTTCTCTAATTCTATTGTGATGGTACTGTAACATTTGTAACATTTGTGATGGAGTGTTACCTTGCCAGGTACTTTCGAATTTTAATACTCTATTCTTTACTGGGGGCAGGGCATTTTCCACTAACTTTGTTACAAACAGATGCGGGTATGATTCGCTACTTGCTTTTATGCCACTATTTATACCAAAACATTTTTCAAATCGGGCATAGTAATCACTAGTGTCTTCATCTTGCTTCTGCTTACAGGCTGAAATCGTTCCCCAATCTTCCTTTTTCGTAGTTAATAGACGTGGCAGTACCTGTACTAATAAACCTGGTAATGCTTTAGTTTTATCCCCAAGTCCTGCTCCTGCAGTTCGGGCCTTTTCTTCCGCTTCTAACACTGACCATTCTATCTTTTGGTCACCTACCTCCCACTCTTTTTCCTTGAGTTTTTCATAAATGCCAGCAGGCATCAATACCTTTAATATTGTCATAATGTCGGGATAGGTATACTCTCCCATGAGTAACATGTCTTTAATTTCTCAGTGGAAACCCGCTGGATCTTTGTCATGACTGGGTACCACTTTCTTCATTTGTAACAATTCTATTTTTGATATGGGCGTATATACAAATACGCGCCTAAACTCGTTGTCCTCGCCTTTTATTGGGTGCACTTCTCGTAACGGATTCTGTCTATCCATGTGATACGTGGTTCTTTCCTTGACGGGCAATGAAACATGCTCTGAACATACAAAAAGAATATACTGCTTTCTTGATTCTAGAATTTCTTTAATTAATTTAGTACCTGGACCTCTCCATTTATTCATAAGCAATTCAGTCAGTATGTCAGGTAAGGGACCAGGGTCCGAATGCTGACTCCGATATAGTATAATGAGTTGTTGAATCATATAAATCCCAGCTAACCTCTGTTCATCTGGGGTGAGATTAAAAAATGTGCGTACTACTGTATCATCACTATATTTTCCGGGACTGTCCACCCAATGGACAGCTGCCCTGGCTAAATCTTGTTCGTCCATAGAATCGAGAAAATGATAACCCCTTCGTTCTCGGAGTAGTTTGTCGGCGGTTTGGAACGAATGCTCGTTAGACCTTATATTAATTATAGGTATTTGAAAATTCCTGTTATTATCTGGACATATCGGATGTATTGAGTCAGTATGACATCTAGTCTGATTCCTATTACAAGATCTTCCTCTACCTACATAGGCTATGGTGTCCGACTGTCCTGCGGGCAGTCCTGACCCTTCTTCCTCGCTTTGTTCGAACTCGTCTGCCTCTAATCTCTCTTTGTGTAGGCGTTCTATTTCTTTACGGATCTTTCGGCACATGGCTATTATACAATTTTGTTTATCATGTCTCCCTTCTGATATATTCTGGCTCCATCTTGTAAGAATTTTCATTGCTTCCGGGTCTACCCCCGGTCGGTCTACATTTCTGATCACACAGTTTATGAGGAAACGTAACAGTTCCCCCTGTATCTCTACTTTCTGGTACTCCATAGCTCTGTTAATACATTCTGGATCTCGCCCTGTTCGGACAAAATGATATATTTCGTCTAGATGCGCAGTCATTCCTGGTAACTTCGCTAAATATACTGCGGCTCGTCTGATACGCAATGAGGCCAGGGTCATTTCGTCCTCTATACCGGGCACCGGATCATATCTACAATCTACGAGAAGCTCTTTAAGTGCACGAGCACTTACGAATTTGGGTGTACGTGAATGCGCTGACTCTTGAAAAGTAAGTTTATTTATTCTAGGTGGCGTAGAAAAGATATTAGTAGCACCTCCCGTGGCCCCATCTGGGGCGTCGGGTGTGAAAGGATTCGTTGAACGTGACACAGCAACTATAGGTGTGGACACAGCTATAGAAGTAGCTGTAGGAACAGATACAGAAACAGATGTGCTTGCCGGAACTTGTGACTCGACTTGTTGCTGTAGGGATACGGGTGCTGGATCTTGGCGTGAGACCTCCCTGATATGCGGTCTATGTGGGGCGGAATTAGCATACTCGGGAGCTGCGTCATCTAAATATGAGGAAAGAAAAACATCTTCTGCGGTTCTAGGATGCCCCTTAGGATGTACCTTGATTGGGAATAATGGGGGTGGCAAGTCTTTCGGTATCTCTGGAGTAGCCTTAGGTAATCCTTCGGCCAGAAGGGGATACATACCATTCATAAGGGCATTTCTTTGTCTGTCTACTTGTTCTGATTTCACTCGGATACCTTCCTCAATTAATAGATTTCCTTGAACTTTATTTGAACTTTCTTTATTCCTTTCTTCCTGTCTACGTGCTTTTTCTGTACGTCTATGAGATTCTTTACGCCATAACTCAACGGCGTCTTTCTGTGACTGTCTGACTTTCCTTTTCCATAACTCTTCCTCGACTTTTATGATGCACTCTGCATCCCAGGTCCCCGCTGCGGGCCACCTCTGACTTTCTGGTAATCCCTTGGTATAGTCTACCCATAAATCAAGAAATAATATAGCGTCTAAGCCATGTTTGTGATACATAAAGTGCCCTGGAGTGTCCCTAGGAGGAATAGGAACGGCTTCTTCGAGAACCCCTTTTCTAGTAGTGATCTGTCTTAATTTCGAGAAGAGCGGCATATTGAGAACTGACCTTATACTTGATTTTGACCAACTGACCTGATACTTGAATTTGGACAGACTTAATACAATAAACACGATAATGAACAGTCATTCATACCACACTATACAGGACGTTTTTAAACATATTAAACATTAAACATTAAACCTTTAACTGAAACAACAATGATGATCGTCTGCATAACTAATCACCAAGCTTAATTTTTGACAATAACTAGATACTTCGGAATACTTGATATACTGCTAAACAGTACAGATACACTGCTAAAACAGTGCAGACCGGATTTGTGTACCCAAACCCGTCTTGACCGGCACAACCTATGTGCACGTCAGAAATGCCTCCCCAGCAATGGTACTCACCGGGTAGCTTCGGAAACGGAAGGCCTCAGTAACTTGAACTTGAACCGGACTGGACTCGACTCGACTCGTCGGACACTGGGCTTGACTTCGGACTGGTGGGTCTCTGTATACCTCGGATCTTGCTCTCTCAGCTAGGCTCTGGTCGGGATACTTCGCACTTCTCACCGCCTCGTCTGGGTGTTGATCGCAGTCTCAGTCGCCCCCGCTTGACCGGAGGGAGATACAGGAAATCCTGCTGGTACGCGTTATTGTCCGTCCAGCTGTGGCAGGAGACCGGGCCTGCAACTCACCGCCGGCGCGTGAGATGAGAAAGTGTCCCTATTCGGGCGCCATCATGTGGTAAATAATTTTCCTTTACCGGGACTGAATTTGATACAGAAACATTATAAAATAGCTCAGTAAAATTTGAGGCAGAATCCGTGATATTAGAGTTTCGGAATGGGCTTTATTCCAGTAATCGATTATAATCGGATGCTTCAAGTTCCATCACCCCGGAGGTTCAGGAAGTGAAGTACATACATTATTGACATGAAATGGCTTTTATAGAACATACATTACAATGAAGCGAATACAGTAGGCGTAACAATTGATAAAGAAAATGACAATTTGTCTGCGTAACCAGAAATGGGTGTAATAAAGAGTAAAAAGGAACATAATTGGTTGTGATGTCATGTATAGGTGGATCTATAAGATAATACTTGGCATAGATGCGCGCGCAGCAGTATGACGTGTAATTGACGTGTAACTAGGGGGTGAAGGGGGCTTGACATTTAGCTCTACGTGTGGAGACGAAAAGTCTGGGGGGTCAAGTCAACCTAATCCCAAATCATATCTAACATCCTATGTTTAAAGAACTATGTTATCCAAGAAAGAAGGACTCTCGGACAGAATCTATTCTATACTGACTGTGCGTGCATGTACAAGCGTCTTAGTGTCTACACTGAATGCGAGGGGGTAGGAATATTCCATGGTAACAGGGCTATGAATTACTTGCATAAGGGTAGAGAAGCCGGGCCTTTTGCTCGGTGACTGGAAGAATGTTTACTTAAGCTACTAGGCAGGAATGCATCGGCTGAGGGGGAAGCAGATAATTCGAAGGTGAAATACAGTTCTTGGCAGAGAATAGGCTGATGTCAGGCTTCGTGAGCCGCGCAGAGAATGAGACAAAGTTCATGGTCACAGATGCAGGCTCAGACTGGAGCTTTCAGAGGCAGAAGGCAAAAGGAGTTTTGATGACAGAATCAGGGCCTACTTGCCTGGACTGTAAAATGGCATAAGTGAACCATATAAAGCTGGTGGCCTTTCATATTTAGGAATGGAATATCCGGCCTATTCATGGCGGATCTGACAGAGGACATGTTGACGGTGGACGCATATGTATTTGCGTCTTCATAACTGGAACTGGAGGGGACATACATGTACTTGTGACACGCACATAGAACCGTTGGGGTCCAAGATAGGGGACATAACTGACCAGAAAAATCCATATTTCCACAGTAAGAACTGGTGCCAAAATGTCTTTAAAGAGTTTATAAAATTCAAGCGGGATAGTATCTTCGCCAACCACCTTACCATTTGGTAAAGAACTCAACGCTAGCTCAACCTCCCCAAGTCTAACATCTCTTTGTAACTCCGCAGAGTCTATTGGATTCAAAACTGGCAACTCAGATTCTTGAATGTAGACCATAGTTGCTTGCATATTAGAATGCGCTGGCTCATCGTATAGGTCAGCATAAAAAAGTCTAAATTGTTCAACTATATCTTCTGATCTTATATAGATCAGACCATGCCCCCCTTTGATTGTTTTGATGCATGATCTACCCTTTGGTCAGTAATCTGAGTAGCTAGCAGACAACCTATTCTTTCTCCATATTCATATTGCTTAGCCTTATATTTATGGTATCTAGTAGCTACTTTATCCACCAACCCACGGTTAAGTTTAGCTTTAATTTCCTCCAGGTACAAGTATATTTGCTGTTCCTCCTTATCTTTGACTACAATAGCTCTATCATGTTGTTGCTCTAGCTCTAATAACAACTTATACTCTGCTCCTTCTCCCTGTTAGCCTGCTGGTTCTGCCTTAAAATAAACTTCAACGTGGCTCCTCTGACATACATCTTCAGACAGTCCCATACCACTGCAATAGCAGCAGTACCCTTGTTATTTTCTAAGTATTCCCGTAAAGTATCCCGCATAAATTTCCCATACTCAGGGTTACTTAGAAGATGTCTAGGAAATGTAAATTCCCTTTGTGGCGTGTTATCGCCCAACTTGACCTATACAGTTAGCATCACCGGATTGTGGTCCGGTGTAATCTTTGGACATACTTCCATAGTTGCTTTATCCAGCATAGCCCTGGTAGTAAAAATCATATCTATTTTGGAATAATGTTTGTGCGGGATGAGTAAAATGTAAACCCTGGGTCCGTTAGGTTTAACCTCCTCCAAGCATCATCCAACTGATGCAAATACAAGAGTTCCAGAATTGCCGCCCTAGTCCTGCCCATTTTGGCCCGTTGTGCTGTATTAGTGGTATCAATCTTTTTAACAATTATACATTTAAAATCACCCATTACTATCAAGTCGCCGTCCCACTCCACCAATTCAGAACATATAAAGTGAATAATTTCCGGACAATCCGTATTTGGACAATAGACCACACATATCGTAGTTTTATGCCCCCCGGTCAGCAGTTGGGCAATTGCCCATCTACCTTTAGAATCGGCTAGTGTGCGTATTACTGTTGCTCTACAGTTTTTTTACTCTAATATGGCTACCCCTCGAATAGAGACTACCTGAGACGTGCAAACTACTACATGAAGTCCTAACTGTTTTAGCTGTAATCTATCCTTGAAAGCTAGGTGTGTCTCTGTAAGACCCAGTATATGGGGTTTAACTGCGTGAAGCTCCTCCATTACTAACCATCGTTTCCTGGCCTGAGTGAGCCCAGCTACATTCCAACACATATATTTAAAGTCAGACATAAGCTCTTAATTGTATCTTCGCTGTAGCTGCTTCCTCCTTTGTTTCATAATCCTTTCCCTTTTGTATTTCCCAAAGTTCTTCTATCTAAATAAACTAAGACATGGCTATTTAACTCCCCCTTCCCTACCCAGCCACCCCCTCCTTTCTGACCCCTCCACCCAGTCGACCGGTGACAGCCCACTGCCCTTCTCTGCCTGCCATCCACCCTTCCTAATCCCACCCTGTGCCTACTGGAAGGAATTGCCCACTACCTCTGCTGTCCGCACTGACAGCTTAAGAATGCGCCTCCCCCTTCCCTGAGCCCCCCAATCCCTACCCCTCCACTGCCCCAGTGAAATATGAAACTGTAAGAAAGCGAGTACAATTTTAAAGACCCCTAATAAAGTAAAGTAAGATTAGCAGAGCAGGCAGAACAGGCATAGCCAAGTAGCATTAATAAGCATTTAAATATTCAATTCATCTCTATTGCCCATGCTGTACGATCTTTACTTTCAGCAGTCATTTTATAGGATCCGACTGCCACATGGTTAGAGCAGTTTTTGCCTCTGATTCAGTAAAACAAAATGTAATTGGCCATTTCTAATAATCTTGAGACGGGCCGGCTCTTGGAGAAACACTTGGGAGAAGACTGTTTTAAGGGGATCCATTAGTTGCCGCATCCTCCAACGTTTATCCATTGTGAGTTTGCACAAATCCGAGCGTGCGAATATGGACATGTTGTCCAGCTTAACGGGAGTTGCTGGCCGTGCCTTTAAATAGATTGCCTGTCGCAGCAGAAAGTTCCTCAAAAACACCAATATTGATCTTGAATAGTTAGGCCTAGTCTGTTTCCCATGCTGTATAGTCAAGGGCAATCTATGCGCTCGCTGTATTTGTGTGTCCATATCCCAGTCCTTCAGTTCAGGAAATGCTTTTTGAAACAGAATAACAATATAGGCCCGGGGTCGGACCCTTCGGACCCTTCTGGAATGCCAAAAATCCTTAAATTCTGGCGCCTTTGGTGATTTTCTAGATCTTTGATTTTGGCCTGCATAAGCATGATTTGGGACTCCGGTGTCTTGGTTATATTCGTAGTGTGTGTATTAGCCTCTTCCACTGCTGCAATATGATCCTGCAGTTCCACAACCTCTGAAGAAAGCTGGGCAACCTTTGAGGTGACCTCCCCTAGTGCTTGTATTATCTCACTGCTATCCACCCTGGCTTGTCGAAAATATTCTTGAGCCTCCGCTCTCTGGTTAGTCAATGCCTGCAATATTATAGACAATGATGGTTCCTCACAATCAGCCAACTGAGAGCCCCTCTCGGTATTCACTGTGATCCCAGATATAGATCCAGGTCTGAAGCTACTGGCCTGCTTTGCGTACAAGGAAGGAGCCTCTGGAGCTACAGGAGTTAGGATTGATGAGGGTTCCAGAGTTGTTGAAGTTATTACCAGTCCTGCAGTCGGAGTTAATTGTGCAGCCGCGGAGTGTTGAGAGCATTGTGAATCCCCATTCATACTGCCTCTGCCCTCAACCAAGCTACCAGAGCTGATTCCAGCCCCCATACCAGGCTTTGCACTGTATGCCACAGAGTCCTTTGACCTTCCATCAGCAGAGGCAACTTGAGGTTTAACACCTTCACCCCAGCACTTACCTCCTTTAGTTGCTTTTGGTGCTTTAGCCACTTTCGGACCTTTCGCTTTTGTGCCTGTGCCGCCCATTAGAGGGCTGCTTTTTTGAGTACCAGGCTCGCCCACCATGGTATTCCGGTTGATCTGAATAGTTTGCTGAATTGCATCTCCGCCCTGCTGGTCATTATGTGCATTTTCCATACATCTACCCATTTCAGATTCCTCTGTATCCTCTATATTCACTTTGTCCGCAAGATCAAGAGATTCGCCAGGAGTTATAATGTCTTTAATCTGATGTTCCATGAGGCCTGATCGCTCAGCTGTTTCAAGGGTGCCACCATCAGGCTGATTTCTGACCTCGGTGCTTGCGCCGTTTTGCTCATATTGCATATGTATCTGTATTACATTTTCATCATGTTCCTCAAAGTTATCAGAATCACAGTAATTCTCCTTAGTTGCACCATTATCTTCGCCTCCGTCTACTTGGCTCATCAGGATCTTAGCCACACTGTCCTGTGTTCTATTAACCATCTCTCTTTCTTCAAAAGTCTCACATATATCTTTGTACTCAGTGCCAAGTTCAAAAAGTTAGAGGTTATGGTAGCTCAGCAGTTCTTTCCTCGCTTTCCCAGCCCGCCTCAACTGCCGCATTCAGCATTTCGGCCATCACAAAAGAGGAAGGCGGGGCCAGCATCGGCCCCGCCGCCATTATGGTGGTCGGCCGTGCCCCCGTATCGTTTACCGTTCCGCCATGCCCCGGAAGCGATCGGATCGCTTCCGGGTCATGGGAGACTCCATCGCGCCCCGGAAGTGATCGGATCACTTCCGGGGCGTGGGTGATCCCCCTCAGCAAGAACCAGTTCCAACTGGTGGAGGTGCTTTAGTATAAAGCCGGGGGGAGCGCGAAGAGCAGTCTCTTTGCTCCCCGCTCCCCTCAGAAGCACACCCGTCGCGTGTGCCTCCTCCCTCGGGAGGACCTTTAAAGTTTTTTCTCTTTTCTTCCCTGCAGGTCTGTCGTGGTCCAGGAGGACAATCACCGACTGAATTGGCAGGACCGGAGCACGATCGGTGGCGCAAGGAGGGGAGCTGCTAACAAATGATTTCAGTCGCGGAGTCAGCTGGAGTCAGCTGTTTTATTGGCGGGAGCAGAGTTGCACTTTCATTTGCGTGCGAGGACCCTTGGTCGGATCGCGATCGGCAGGTTGAGCAGGGACCGGTATTAATGCCTGGGAGAAGCTCCTGCACCCGGGATGGACCATGGCGAAGGGGGCCACTCCCGCACGCAGGTTCGTTAAGGATACACAGTTAAGTGGGGAGTGAGCAGCGGTGTGGATGGGGTGGGGCGCTCAATGCCAGCACGGCTGCTTGAGCGAATGTGTGTGTTTTTTGGCCTCAGATTTAATATGTTACCGTGGCACGGGGCAGCCTGCTTGGCTTATATTGGGCTGTATGACGGATTGTAGCCCCTGGGATAGACTCCGCGAGACAAGGAGGCTTTGGCTGTCTGAAACGAGCCAACAGGCAGAGTAACACAACAAAAGCCTGGAAATCCACACTTTCCAATCTAAACAAAGATGGAGGCACAAAGGATACATTGCTTGGTGTCTAGTTAGCGAGGCCGAGGCCGACCGGCCACAATTAGCTCATGGTTTTCTCAGCCCCTACAATCTCGGTTTGTTCTCTTAGATGCCAGTACTATCACGAGGAAAGGAGTGGGCGGCTGTGTTTACGGTGGGATGTGTGTGTGGTGATCACTGTATACGCGCGGGGGTACTGGTCACGATGTGGGTAGGACATTGGTTTTTAGCATCAGACTCCCATACAGTACCTGGGGGTCATTCCCTAGAGGGTCCTGGGTTCAGTTCTCTGTTCGGACTTTGGGGAATAGCGCTGGAGCTGCCCCAGTAGCGCTGTTTTAACAGAACAGACACCTTTGGACGTGCTGCCTCATCGGGGGGATGGCGGGCGGTTACTCCGCTCAATCTAAAATAATGTCCTTAGTTATATACAGGTGGTTATTAAGTAACGTGTTTTCCTTTTCAGCCTGGCACTTTCATAGCATTCAAAGTAAAAGTCCTACTCCAGCATCGAAGGGTGGTTTTACAGGGGGAGACTGTGCCGTTGTTTCATGTGACTAGAGGGAGAGAATCAATTCGAAAATGTAAAAGGGCCATGAAGGTTTGTATGCCAAAGCAGAGCACTGATGCACACATTGAAGGCAGCCGGGACCAGACCCAGTCCTACATAAAATGCCAGCATACATCGGGAAACACTGTGATGTTGTCTTATGTTACTAGCAGGTGGGTATTGCACAGACAGCCAGTGGCCCCTTAGCATGGTTAGCTATCATCATGGTTCTGATGTTTCCT
Organism: Triturus cristatus; assembly: GCF_964204655.1. Lineage (NCBI taxonomy): Eukaryota > Metazoa > Chordata > Amphibia > Caudata > Salamandridae > Triturus > Triturus cristatus. The sequence goes on from NC_140579.1 coordinate 754,610,493, forward strand.
TCGCAGATTGGTGAATTCAAATTTTCACAATAATATGCCATCCGCTATGTCCATGTTACTCCTTGAGGTGTACGTGGGAGATTTTGATGACCAGGCTGTTAGCCTGGAAAGCTTTACTGATTGGTTACGTAACTCCTAGATCTGATGTTTTCCAGTTGCATGCAGTTTAGATAGATTGAATGCTGTGTTGCTGGCTCTGCGGCACGTCACAGCTGTATCGAATATGTGCGTACTGTTCTGATTGGGTTTTATTAGGTCTGTAATGCTTGTTGGTGATTTGTGTCACGCTAATGTGACCAGTGAGTTGGAGGCATACATAGTGGCTTGCGCTGCTGCACGGTGCGTTGGTGATGTGTAGTGAAGAAATGTGCGTAGAACATTATGTTTAATGTGTTGAAGGTGCTTGGGTAATGTCGCATAGCGGCTAGTGGATTAAGTAGCACTATAATAATCCATATCTTAATACCAACTGCCTTCGTAACTAAATGACGTCAGTTAGGCTGATTAGATGAGATGCCCATGGCCCAATAGTCCTTCAATGTAAAGTAGATTCATGTGAGCATAGACTAAGTCTCCCTCAACGATGATACTCAATGTTCTGGAGCTGGGTCAGAGTCTCGGCATGGCTCGCTTCAGGTGATTTCTTACAGGTGAGGTAGATGATCCGGAAACGATCAAACGGGTTTTGGGGTCTGCAGCTCGTTGGTACGGGTTGTTATAGCAACATATTACATGGGCATTGATACTGGGGCATTCCTTAAATGTATATAAAAAATTTGAAGTATCTGCAGCTATGCTGTACACTTATTATCGTCTAGGTTGGGCATGGCTGACTCTCCCCTCTTGATTTTAGCCACAACGTGGCTTTAAGTATTACTTCACAGTGAACTTTGAGCACCTCGAACAATGGGTGATCTTTCCACCAATATTTCACGCATATGGTTCAAAGCCTATGTACAATTTATCTCTGGGGGGGTGCCTCGTGGGTCCTACTGACTTTCGCCGTAACATGGGAGTAACTGTTTTTTTTTTTTTGTTATTCTGGCCTGATTTTCTGGTCACTTGTGACTTTTTGGTCATAAATGGCAGGGCCTTTTGCATCTTCCTAGACTATATATTTTCGTGTATTATGCTAGCTACGCAAGGAGAGTGTTGCTCAGCTGACTGGCCGATGTTAGATCTGGGGGTGCCTGGTTGGCAGGGTAGGTACCACTGTCCAAGTAGGGACCCTTGATTATAGTCAGGGTAAGGGGGATGCACTGTTAAGATAAGCCCTGCTCACCCTCTAGGTAGCTTGGCCTGAGCAGTCTAGTCTATAAAAGGCAATGTGTACAGTATTTGTATCAACACTCACAGTAACACAGTGAAAACGCCGCAGATTTACTACACACCGTTTTTAGAAAATAAGGTATCTTTACTAGATTGTAAGAAGAATTGCGAGCAGATTATAAGTGTAGCTTTGCAATTAAACGAAAGCCTGATGTTAATAACTTATAACGTGTGAAAGAGCTTCAACTGGTGGGGTAAGAGCACTTGCCTACACCTCCTTCCTACATGAGTGAACTGTCTTGTGAATGCGGTTATGGCACCTACGCATTTGCATGCATCACATACTGGACGTAAGGTTTTCACCTGGTTTGGCACAAGTGCTTTCTCTAGGGTCCATCGTTCCTCATGTTAGTGAACTGGCTCTATGCTGAGTGCTCCCACTTTGCATACCAATTCGATTTGTTCAGCGTGTACAACAAAGGGTGCCATAAGTCTCATGAATGGTAGTGTGGGGCCACGATAGTGTCCTGTGTCTGACCTCATGGCCACAGTTTCAGATCCCTGTGAGCACATCCAGCTGTGTCTCATTCAGAGATGGATAAAATGAGTACCATTGAGTTGGGTAGCAATCAATAACTATGATAAGCAATAATTTTAGATGGTTGCTCAAGCGAGGCAGCCGTGACTAAATCTCACGCCCCCTGGTGCGAGAAGCCCACATTCAGCCAGCCATCACACTTCCTACCACGGAGCAATTCTCTGGTCTGTGTCTTAGCTGTATTCCATGTGATTACAAACACAGTGATAGGATTAGATCCATCACTTTATCATGTTGCTGTTACGCTTCAGAGAGAATGCCTTTTTGACGCAATTGTTGAATTTTTGTTTCCCAGATGGGCCTAAATATTTAGCAGCACTATGCACAGATTCTGGCATTCCATGAGCTGTAGTTATACAAAACTTTAACTGAGCACGTCCTTTAATACAACTGGTGCTCTGCTAAGCACTCTCAGCGGACAGTCCTATGTTATTGCACTTGGGGCTATGCTAGGCCTCATCGAAAGGTCTGATTTCAGGGTTCTGCACATTACTTGATTTTCAGAATAGGAAACTAGGAGCCAAAGGTTGGCCCTCCCCTGATGGCTTGTGACATCACGCATGAAAAAGGTGCTTGGGCCTCTTCACAGGGAATGCAAGTAGGGAAGCGGCGTGGGTGGTTACAATTCAGTTGGGCCGCTTTACAAAATACAAGTGAGAGATGCTGCCACATGGTATGTAATATCTGTACGTCCCATGCCTTGCTGTCCCGCATTATTGAGTACTTAAGCACGCCGGTGCAGTTACACATACAAAGTGGGGGACGGCCCAAAAAGCTCAGACACCCATTGCAACGACACCTATAATTTAGAAACCTGTTAGGTCGCAAGGGGGGTGCAGCATTATATGCCGTTGGTTAACATGGTACCGGTGCACCCATGTGCTCTACCGGTAGGTATGCATACTGCTAGGTTATGGTTATACAAACGCTCTGCGCCCAGGTGCCAGCACACGGGTCCATGGGATATTGGTGTGGTGGCACTCGCTACCGGTCCACCCTAGATGCCAGATCAAGCATTAGAGGCTTATTGTTTGTCACGCGGTATCTCTGCACTCATTTTCTACGATGCACTCTACCTACCGCTCATGGCCTGGGCAAGTGTGTGCATTTATAGTGCATTGGGTGCATATGATATCTTGCTTCTTGGTTTGGTGTCACGCATACTATCAGGCTGTGATTTTACCAAAAGACAACACTAATCATCTGTTTTCATTCTCATTTATGTATGACTACTGGATCCATGACTGTTGCATGATGAAGCGCTCCACACCGCGAGGTCTGCGAGATGTGGGCCGGCACGGGGACCGGTGGGTCCAGGACGGCAATGGTAAGCAGCGGAGTCAAGGCTGTTGGGCGATCAACGGAAAAGCTCATAAGTTCCCTCGGCCTGCCACGCAGGAAGAGACAGCGACACCTCCCCAAGAAGAAGATACAACCGCGAAGAAAGTCAATTTGTCTGGACGCCAAGGTGGAGTGTCATGCGTGTATCTGCGGCCATTCGTATGTCTCCTGTCTAAGTAACTTTTATTGCAGGAAATGGGGCAGCGCGCGGAAAGCGGTTAGGTTGCAGGGTCTCCTTTTGGGGCACGGGGGGTGACGTTTCGACAAGTTCACCCGACCACCAGACGCTATCATGTCACATCGTGGTGGTAACAACTTGGTGCACCTAAATCGGAGGATCCTGAGTGGATCAGTGCTGTTAGAGTCAGCATGGCTGGCCAGGCGCTCCCCAGGTGTGATTATTGTGCGGTTGCACATGCTGCCAAAGGGTTCAGTGGCAGGGAGGGGAATCAGTGAGGGCTCGCAGTCACTCGGTTCAGAGGATCAAGAGTAAAATAGACAGGTTTAGGACTCCCCAGATTAAGAGTTATTGCTCATGGGTGCATAAAAGGGGATGTCTGCTACTTGCGGGATGGGGTTCACCTCTCTAGGTGGGAGAGCAAGATATTCTTGGGCGACATTTTAGCTTGGCTGGACCAATTTTCAATGGTGAGTATGACCTTGGGTTGTTGTGGGGGGCCTGATAATCGGTCGACTATGCAGGCCTGTGCGGTAAGGTCATCGGTTGGACAGTCTAAATTGACTAATCTTTTGGGGCGCCTTATTAAATGGGGCGCCCAGAGGGGAGGGACATGTGGCTCTCACCTGACTCCAGGGGCAGTTACAACCGGTTGGTTGCAACGGTGCGGGGACAAACGGGGGTTACGCTTTCCATTGGCTGGTAGGCCAGCCCGCACGCGGGCGTAAGTAAGCTGCGCTGTCTGCATGGCCCCTTTATGGAGTAAGTCTTGAACGCATGGGGGTTGCCTGGAAGGAACTACTTCCGGGTCAGCTGGGCCCCCTGCGCATGCGCACCCTGGTTGGGGGGCGCGGGACAAATATGGAGAGAACCACTTCCGGGTCAGCTGGGCCTCCTGCGCATGCGCACTCTGGTTAGGGTGCGCGGGACAATTTGGATTAAAGGGGGAGGGGCCAGCGTGTTGACCTTGCCGTAGGCCCAAAAGTAATACGCAGAAATGTGCTCAGCAATATGTTTAGACTAGGATAGGAACATTATGTATTAGAACTTGGTTAAAGCTAGGAATGAATCAAATGTACCGAATCCTGTCTTATCATTTCATTTCTGCGTAATTATATATTTGTGTGCAAATATGTGTGTTTGTTAATAAATACGATCGGGGGGTCAACGAACCCCTATTCCAAACAAATTGATTGTATTGGTGTCTGTCACAAAAGAAAGGAGGAGGGGGCGGTAGGCCGTACCGGACCATAGAGGAAGGCGGGGCCAGCATCGGCCCTGCCGCCATTATGGTGGTCGGCCGTGCCCCCGTATCGTTTCCCGGTCCGTTGGCCCCCGCATTGGCTGGGGGCCATGCCCCGGAAGCGATCTGATCGCTTCCGGGTCATGGGAGAGTCCACCGCGCCCCGTAAGTGATCGGATCACTTCTGGGGCGCGGGTGATCTCCCTCAGCAAGAACCAGTTCCAACTGGTGGAGGTGCTTTAGTATAAAGCCGGGGGGAGCGCAAAGAGCAGTCTCTTTGCTCCCCGCTCCCCTCGGCAGCACACCCGTCGTGTGTGCCTCCTCCCTCGGGAGGACCTTTAAAGTTTTTTCCCCACCCACCATCCCTGAGATAAATGTTTGTTTAAGTGAAATATGTTAGTGTGTTTTTCCACAGGATGTCAATTACGAAGACAATGTGTATGTAAATGCCTTTTTGTTGTGTTTTAGGCGGTAGTTCTGGTCAGGCGGTAAGGTCATCGGTTGGACAGACTAAATTGACTAATCTTTTGGGGCGCCTTATTAAATGGGGCACCCAGAGGGGAGGGACATGTGGCTCTCACCTGACTCCAGGGGCAGTTACAACCGGTTGGTTGCAACGGTGCGGGGACAAACGGGGGTTACGCTTTCCATTGGCTGGTTGGCCACCCCGCACGCGGGCGTAAGTAAGCTGCGCTGTCTGCATGGCCCCTTTATGGAGTAAGTCTTGAACGCATGGGGGTTGCCTGGAAGGAACTACTTCCGGGTCAGCTGGGCCCCCTGCGCATGTACACCCTGATTGGGGGGCGTGGGACAAATATGGAGAGAACCACTTCCGGGTCAGCTGGGCCTCCTGCGCATGCGCACTTTGGTTAGGGTGCGCGGGACAATTTGGATTAAAGGGGGAGGGGCCAGCGTGTTGACCTTGCCGTAGGCCCAAAAGTAATACGCAGAAATGTGCTCAGCAATATGTTTAGACTAGGATAGGAACATTATGTATTAGAACTTGGTTAAAGCTAGGAATGAATCAAATGTACCGAATCCTGTCTTATCATTTCATTTCTGCGTAATTATATTTTTGTGTGCAAATATGTATGTTTGTTAATAAATACGATCGGGGTTCAACGACCCCCTATTCCAAACAAATTGATTGTACTGGTGTCTGTCACAAAAGAAGGGAGGAGGGGGCGGTAGGCCGTACCGGACCATATCAGGGATGGAATCCTCTGACCCACAGGACCGTAATACGCCTACTGATCTACCTGAGCGCAGGAACCGTAAAATCGGTTTACCTATTTGTGTACATGAGTCTGAGCCTGTCCCAGGTGCTCCCTCCAAGATCCGCAGTGAGCCTGTAGCCCCGCTGCTGTAGTTTCCTCCATCACCTCCTTTACTGACTGCGGGGGCGGGCCACGTCCCTTACCGGTGCGTTTCCTGATCTACCGCCAGTTCCAGCGCTAGCTCCGGCCTTATAATTTGCGTAGACAAGCTCGCCGCTGTCAAAATTGGCATCTGCACCGCACACCACCGTGCAGCGCGCCCAGCAAATATCAAGTCCCGCAACCGCTCAAACCTGCACATCAGAGGTATGTTGCCTGTTCCGTACTCCCACTGCCCTCGCCTACTAATTTCGCATGAAGGGGGGGGGGGGCAGGAGATAGGGATCAGCGGTTACTCCAGGGGAGTTTCAGGGACAGACATCCTCAGACGCGGATACCATCCGCCATCTTCCCTCCATCCACTGCATCAGTCTTCAACTCTTAATAAACTGATTATCCAGCCAGTACGTATACTTGCACAGTGCTCACAACACAATATGAAACAAATAAATCTGCTTCAATATCGGGAAGATGCTAACAACTATGCATCAGAATCAGATAGGCAATGCTTCATAGTATGTCGAATGATTCGGCTTCTGTCTATGACTGTGACGCAAACACCTATCCTGAGTTCGCTTATGCTAATTGTGCCTTTATTGATGGTTAGAAGGCTAAACTGCAGCTCTGTATGTACCAATTGAAGTCTCAAGTCGCTATAGTCCTTGACAGAACCACTTACCTTGTTATTTTCATCCTCAATTTTTTACCCACTATGTTTTGGGAGCCTGATAGACTGGAGTCAGAATTAAGGTGAAATACTGTTACGTTTACATTATTATGAGCCTTTGAAGAAATACTTGCAGGCATGAAATGTGGACTGCGTGTCAAATTATATAAAAGTCAATATTCCCCAGTTCTCCCATGCTCACACATATGCACTCCTATTTAGTCATGATCCGACTGTCAAAACTTCAATAGGCTCCACAGTGATGCTCTTTGGTTGTCTAATGCCTTCAGCCGAGGTATTCTCAAGATTTGCCTTATCGGTTGGACAGTCTAAATTGACTAATCTTTTGGGGCGCCTTATTAAATGGGGCGCCCAGAGGGGAGGGACATGTGGCTCTCACCTGACTCCAGGGGCAGTTACAACCGGTTGGTTGCAACAGTGCGGGGACAAACGGGGGTTACGCTTTCCATTGGCTGGTAGGCCAGCCCGCACGCGGGCGTAAGTAAGCTGCGCTGTCTGCATGGCCCCTTTATGGAGTAAGTCTTGAACGCATGGGGGTTGCCTGGAAGGAACTACTTCCGGGTCAGCTGGGCCCCTTGCGCATGCGCACCCTGGTTGGGGGGCGCGGGACAAATATGGAGAGAACCACTTCCGGGTCAGCTGGGCCTCCTGCGCATGCGCACTCTGGTTAGGGTGCGCGAGACAATTTGGATTAAAGGGGGAGGGGCCAGCGTGTTGACCTTGCCGTAGGCCCAAAATTAATACGCAGAAATGTGCTCAGCAATATGTTTAGACTAGGATAGGAACATTATGTATTAGAACTTGGTTAAAGCTAGGAATGAATCAAATGTACCGAATCCTGTCTTATCATTTCATTTCTGCGTAATTATATATTTGTGTGCAAATATGTGTGTTTGTTAATAAATACGATCGGGGGTCAACGACCCCCTATTCCAAACAAATTGATTGTATTGGTGTCTGTCACAAAAGAAAGGAGGAGGGGGCGGTAGGCCGTACCGGACCATAGAGGAAGGCGGGGCCAGCATCGGCCCTGCCGCCATTATGGTGGTCGGCCGTGCCCCCGTATCGTTTCCCGGTCCGTTGGCCCCCGCATTGGCTGGGGGCCATGCCCCGGAAGCGATCTGATCGCTTCCGGGTCATGGGAGCGTCCACCGCGCCCCGGAAGTGATCGGATCACTTCTGGGGCGCGGGTGATCTCCCTCAGCAAGAACCAGTTCCAACTGGTGGAGGTGCTTTAGTATAAAGCCGGGGGGAGCGCAAAGAGCAGTCTCTTTGCTCCCCGCTCCCCTCGGCAGCACACCCGTCGTGTGTGCCTCCTCCCTTGGGAGGACCTTTAAAGTTTTTTCCCCACCCACCATCCCTGAGATAAATGTTTGTTTAAGTGAAATATGTTAGTGTGTTTTTCCACAGGATGTCAATTACGAAGACAATGTGTATGTAAATGCCTTTTTGTCGTGTTTTAGGTGGTAGTTCTGGTCAGGCGGTAAGGTCATCGGTTGGACAGACTAAATTGACTAATCTTTTGGGGCGCCTTATTAAATGGGGCGCCCAGAGGGGAGGGACATGTGGCTCTCACCTGACTCCAGGGGCAGTTACAACCGGTTGGTTGCAACGGTGCGGGGACAAACGGAGGTTACGCTTTCCATTGGCTGGTTGGCCACCCCGCACGCGGGCGTAAGTAAGCTGCGCTGTCTGCATGGCCCCTTTATGGAGTAAGTCTTGAACGCATGGGGGTTGCCTGGAAGGAAATACTTCCGGGTCAGCTGGGCCCCCTGCGCATGTACACCCTGATTGGGGGGCGTGGGACAAATATGGAGAGAACCACTTCCGGGTCAGCTGGGCCTCCTGCGCATGCGCACTCTGGTTAGGGTGCGCGGGACAATTTGGATTAAAGGGGGAGGGGCCAGCGTGTTGACCTTGCCGTAGGCCCAAAAGTAATACGCAGAAATGTGCTCAGCAATATGTTTAGACTAGGATAGGAACATTATGTATTAGAACTTGGTTAAAGCTAGGAATGAATCAAATGTACCGAATCCTGTCTTATCATTTCATTTCTGCGTAATTATATTTTTGTGTGCAAATATGTATGTTTGTTAATAAATACGATCGGGGTTCAACGACCCCCTATTCCAAACAAATTGATTGTACTGGTGTCTGTCACAAAAGAAGGGAGGAGGGGGCGGTAGGCCGTACCGGACCATATCAGGGATGGAATCCTCTGACCCACAGGATCGTAATACGCCTACTGCTCTACCTGAGCGCAGGAACCGTAAAATCGGTTTACCTATTTGTGTACATGAGTCTGAGCCTGTCCCAGGTGCTCCCTCCAAGATCCGCAGTGAGCCTGTAGCCCCGCTGCTGTAGTTTCCTCCATCACCTCCTTTACTGACTGCGGGGGCGGCCTCCATGAGGCCACGTCCCTTACCGGTGCGTTTCCTGATCTACCGCCAGTTCCAGCGCTAGCTCCGGCCTTATAATTTGCGTAGACAAGCTCGCCGCTGTCAAAATTGGCATCTGCACCGCACACCACCGTGCAGCGCGCCCAGCGAATATCAAGTCCCGCAGCCGCTCAAACCTGCACATCAGAGGTATGTTGCCTGTTCCGTACTCCCACTGCCCTCGCCTACTAATTTCGCATGAAGGGGGGGGGGGGGCAGGAGATAGGGATCAGCGGTTACTCCAGGGGAGTTTCAGGGACAGACATCCTCAGACGCGGATACCATCCGCCATCTTCCCTCCGTCCACTGCATCAGTCAGCAACTCTTAATAAACTGATTATCCAGCCAGTACGTATACTTGCACAGTGCTCACAACACAATATGAAACAAATAAATCTGCTTCAATATCGGGAAGATGCTAACAACTATGCATCAGAATCAGATAGGCAATGCTTCATAGTATGTCGAATGATTCGGCTTCTGTCTATGACTGTGACGCAAGCACCTATCCTGAGTTCGCTTATGCTAATTGTGCCTTTATTGATGGTTAGAAGGCTAAACTGCAGCTCTGTATGTACCAATTGAAGTCTCAAGTCGCTATAGTCCTTGACAGAACCACTTACCTTGTTATTTTCATCCTCAATTTTTTACCCACTATGTTTTGGGAGCCTGATAGTCTGGAGTCAGTATTAAGGTGAAATACTGTTACGTTTACATTATTATGAGCCTTTGAAGAAATACTTGCAGGCATGAAATGTGGACTGCGTGTCAAATTATATAAAAGTCAATATTCCCCAGTTCTCCCATGCTCACACATATGCACTCCTATTTAGTCATGATCCGACTGTCAAAACTTCAATAGGCTCCACAGTGATGCTCTTTGGTTGTCTAATGCCTTCAGCCGAGGTATTCTCAAGATTTGCCTTATCGGTTGGACAGTCTAAATTGACTAATCTTTTGGGGCGCCTTATTAAATGGGGCGCCCAGAGGGGAGGGACATGTGGCTCTCACCTGACTCCAGGGGCAGTTACAACCGGTTGGTTGCAACGGTGCGGGGACAAACGGGGGTTACGCTTTCCATTGGCTGGTAGGCCAGCCCGCACGCGGACGTAAGTAAGCTGCGCTGTCTGCATGGCCCCTTTATGGAGTAAGTCTTGAACGCATGGAGGTTGCCTGGAAGGAACTACTTTCGGGTCAGCTGGGCCCCCTGCGCATGCGCACCCTGGTTGGGGGGCGCGGGACAAATATGGAGAGAACCACTTCCGGGTCAGCTGGGCCTCCTGCGCATGCGCACTCTGGTTAGGGTGCGCGGGACAATTTGGATTAAAGGGGGAGGGGCCAGCGTGTTGACCTTGCCGTAGGCCCAAAAGTAATACGCAGAAATGTGCTCAGCAATATGTTTAGACTAGGATAGGAACATTATGTATTAGAACTTGGTTAAAGCTAGGAATGAATCAAATGTACCGAATCCTGTCTTATCATTTCATTTCTGCGTAATTATATATTTGTGTGCAAATATGTGTGTTTGTTAATAAATACGATCGGGGGTCAACGACCCCCTATTCCAAACAAATTGATTGTATTGGTGTCTGTCACAAAAGAAAGGAGGAGGGGGCGGTAGGCCGTACCGGACCATAGAGGAAGGCGGGGCCAGCATCGGCCCTGCCGCCATTATGGTGGTCGGCCGTGCCCCCGTATCGTTTCCCGGTCCGTTGGCCCCCGCATTGGCTGGGGGCCATGCCCCGGAAGCGATCTGATCGCTTCCGGGTCATGGGAGAGTCCACCGCGCCCCGGAAGTGATCGGATCACTTCTGGGGCGCGGGTGATCTCCCTCAGCAAGAACCAGTTCCAACTGGTGGAGGTGTTTTAGTATAAAGCCGGGGGGAGCGCAAAGAGCAGTCTCTTTGCTCCCCGCTCCCCTCCGCAGCACACCCGTCGTGTGTGCCTCCTCCCTCGAAGGACCTTTAACGTTTTTTCCCCACCCACCATCCCTGAGATAAATGTTTGTTTAAGTGAAATATGTTAGTGTGTTTTTCCACAGGATGTCAATTACGAAGACAATGTGTATGTAAATGCCTTTTTGTCGTGTTTTAGGCGGTAGTTCTGGTCAGGCGGTAAGGTCATCGGTTGGACAGACTAAATTGACTAATCTTTTGGGGCGCCTTATTAAATGGGGCGCCCAGAGGGGAGGGACATGTGGCTCTCACCTGACTCCAGGGGCAGTTACAACCGGTTGGTTGCAACGGTGCGGGGACAAACGGGGGTTACGCTTTCCATTGGCTGGTTGGCCACCCCGCACGCGGGCGTAAGTAAGCTGCGCTGTCTGCATGGCCCCTTTATGGAGTAAGTCTTGAACGCATGGGGGTTGCCTGGAAGGAAATACTTCCGGGTCAGCTGGGCCCCCTGCGCATGTACACCCTGATTGGGGGGCGTGGGACAAATATGGAGAGAACCACTTCCGGGTCAGCTGGGCCTCCTGCGCATGCGCACTCTGGTTAGGGTGCGCGGGACAATTTGGATTAAAGGGGGAGGGGCCAGCGTGTTGACCTTGCCGTAGGCCCAAAAGTAATACGCAGAAATGTGCTCAGCAATATGTTTAGACTAGGATAGGAACATTATGTATTAGAACTTGGTTAAAGCTAGGAATGAATCAAATGTACCGAATCCTGTCTTATCATTTCATTTCTGCGTAATTATATTTTTGTGTGCAAATATGTATGTTTGTTAATAAATACGATCGGGGTTCAACGACCCCCTATTCCAAACAAATTGATTGTACTGGTGTCTGTCACAAAAGAAGGGAGGAGGGGGCGGTAGGCCGTACCGGACCATATCAGGGATGGAATCCTCTGACCCACAGGACCGTAATACGCCTACTGCTCTACCTGCGCGCAGGAACCGTAAAATCGGTTTACCTATTTGTGTACATGAGTCTGAGCCTGTCCTAGGTGCTCCCTCCAAGATCCGCAGTGAGCCTGTAGCCCCGCTGCTGTAGTTTCCTCCATCACCTCCTTTACTGACTGCGGGGGCGGCCTCCATGAGGCCACGTCCCTTACCGGTGCGTTTCCTGATCTACCGCCAGTTCCAGCGCTAGCTCCGGCCTTATAATTTGCGTAGACAAGCTCGCCGCTGTCAAAATTGGCATCTGCACCGCACACCACCGTGCAGCGCGCCCAGCGAATATCAAGTCCCGCAGCCGCTCAAACCTGCACATCAGAGGTATGTTGCCTGTTCCGTACTCCCACTGCCCTCGCCTACTAATTTCGCATGAAGGGGGGGGGGGGGGCAGGAGATAGGGATCAGCGGTTACTCCAGGGGAGTTTCAGGGACAGACATCCTCAGACGCGGATACCATCCGCCATCTTCCCTCCGTCCACTGCATCAGTCAGCAACTCTTAATAAACTGATTATCCAGCCAGTACGTATACTTGCACAGTGCTCACAACACAATATGAAACAAATAAATCTGCTTCAATATCGGGAAGATGCTAACAACTATGCATCAGAATCAGATAGGCAATGCTTCATAGTATGTCGAATGATTCGGCTTCTGTCTATGACTGTGACGCAAGCACCTATCCTGAGTTCGCTTATGCTAATTGTGCCTTTATTGATGGTTAGAAGGCTAAACTGCAGCTCTGTATGTACCAATTGAAGTCTCAAGTCGCTATAGTCCTTGACAGAACCACTTACCTTGTTATTTTCATCCTCAATTTTTTACCCACTATGTTTTGGGAGCCTGATAGTCTGGAGTCAGTATTAAGGTGAAATACTGTTACGTTTACATTATTATGAGCCTTTGAAGAAATACTTGCAGGCATGAAATGTGGACTGCGTGTCAAATTATATAAAAGTCAATATTCCCCAGTTCTCCCATGCTCACACATATGCACTCCTATTTAGTCATGATCCGACTGTCAAAACTTCAATAGGCTCCACAGTGATGCTCTTTGGTTGTCTAATGCCTTCAGCCGAGGTATTCTCAAGATTTGCCTTATAGGTAACTTTATGAGGGAGTGATGTGCCATATTTGCGGCGAATCATTGATTTGGAAATTAGTTGTCAATCCCGTTTTTAAAAGTAGTTTCCAGTCAATATGCCTTTCTTCCAAGTATCCTCCTAATCCAAACCTCAACTGAGTCACTAGCTAGTAGGATTTCAGCTCTCGGAGCTGTAGGACTCTGAATGCCTGAGTGAGTTTTAGTGTATCCTGTCTGATACTAGATTATTTAGTGTAGTAGTAAGGCGATTATTTAGAGATAGAACATCTGCCAAATATAGGTGTAAATATTGCTATGCACTTTAAAAAAGACGGATGAAACATGTGCCTATTTTTGACAGATGTCCTGCATCTGCCAAATTCTAAATAGCCCCTTAATTTTTGTAACTATAGGCTCTGGACACCGGTACATGCTGCATTGGAACATATAATGATATGGCTGTAGCATAATTATTTCAGCAATGATACCCACTTAGGCCCCCTTTAGGAAAGCTCTTACAACCTGGCTGTGCACACAAAGTTATCCTTCATAGCCTTCATTAGATCTTATCTGGTCGCTCACCCCTTTTCTTCCATAAGGTATTTTTAGCTCCTTTTTATTGCTTTTAACCCTGATCACCTCTGGATCCCTCCTGTTTCTGTCATGAGAGCAATCCTAGTGTTGGGACTCTCTAGCAGGAGTAAGCTACGCGCTTTAAAAACCTAATAACATAACATAATATGGACCGCTATTGACCCAGACCACTACCGATTTGCAGAGGCCCACTCGAGTGCTCCATGCATCCTCTGAATGTACGTATTTTCACTGTGTGTGATCTGTACCCCAAAATAGCTGAATGTTTAATTTGCAAGAGTTGTACCAGACATTCAGGTCCAAATTCTGGGCCCATTTAACATTAAAGCTTGACATGACACCAAACTTTTCCATCTTTGACAGTAAATGGACAACCACCACCACAGTTCTTTTCACATAGATCCACATATTGTCAGCTTGTAAAGAAAAATTCTAAAAAACATCATTTGTAAAAGAAAAGCCCAGGGCTGGAGCATTATGCCCTATGTGACAGCAGGGGCGTAGCTTAGTCAGTGAGATTAAGTGGGAGTGAATCTCAATATCCCAATTCAAAAAGCAGTGGGCCACAGGGTGAGTAGGTGAGAGAACCGAGACTCAGGATGAACTGCTCCCATGAGGAGCAGGGTCAGTACTAATTTGTATTAGGTGGACCTCCATGGGGTGATGTAGGGTTTGGCAGAAAGGTACGACATTGCAATGGCGACGGAGAACCCTGTCTGCAAAAGTCAAGGTCCACCCATTTGATTTTGAGTTGGATGGACTGCAAGTTATGCACTGATGTTGGAAAATATACTCCACAATTTAAACTTAGTCTGATGGCCCAACGGAGTAAGAGCTGTCGGAATTAAGCCATTTGACCGTTGGCCTTTTTTGAGTAAATGGTAGGATGGCTTTTTATACTGTCCGTCACCACCAGGTATGTACTGGTGGTGAGGGACAGTACATTTTTTTAAATTACACCCACACCATAGGAGAAAACTCCCAGGTTGGTTGGGTCATCAGTTTATTTTTACTTTAAAAAAAAAGAATGTCGGCTTTGGGAGTTTGTATTTGAAAAATAGAAACATTTTGAAAACTTTGACATCCAGCCGTCATGTTTGAACAAGCCATCCATCAAATTTTACTTACCTTGACAGGAACCACTATGAGGGTTCTTTATGTCAATGAATAGAGAGGTTCACAGGGCCAGTGGATAGCTCTAAATTTGGCGGGCTGAGTAAAGGAAGGGTGGCAGACGCAATGTTCTCCACCACCGTGTCTGACTTTACTCCATCTGTCAAACCAGAAATCAGGCTCTCTGTCTAGCGTTGCACACATGGACCACTATCGGGTGAAAAACAGTGGTTCAGATTGCCACTCTGAGCGATTTCTACTGGTTAAACTATTTACAAGTATTTGTCCCATAATCCTTTGGGTGTTTGATTGCCAGTAGTATACCTGGAAGCCTGAGACTTTTACAGCCTGTTTGTGAATTCTAAAAAGTAGTACATTTAAATCCATTCAAGAGGTACTTCCATAGGTGCTACTTTTTTTGATAAACTGGTCACTATATATATTTAAATTCCTAATCCAAAAAATGTACAAGTTAAAACTTCTCAATCAAATCAGGACAATGAGAAGAATAAACACCGAGATAGCAGACCCAATTTAGGGCCTCTGGACCCAACTACCAAGGCAAGAAACAAATAACTATCACCCCAAACATCCCCCTGAAGCTACGCCCCCGGTTGACAGTGAGTCTACTAGTAACCTTATCTATGGTTGGGTTTAACAGAGTGGGCTACTTGATGCATAGGAAGTCCAGAAGGTTTGCAGATCAATCCAATTGTGGTAGTGATCCAGCTTTGGGCATGTATTCTCTTTACCTATTTAAGATCCTGGACCCATATCAAGCACAGGCCTATTATTAATTGCAGCCAGGCAAGGAGCTTGCTCCTTTGAGCCTTCCATTGTCCCATACAGGCACTTCACAGAGTGCTGCTGACATCATTTCCAGGATTTTGAGATGTTAAAATTGGTTCATATCTGTTTTCTTGTCCTAATTAAAGTTTATGTATTTTCTTGATCATCTGACTTGGTTTTTTTTTCGGATTTTGGCTTCATTAGGTTCTGCCAAATGGATAAGTTGAGTTTCTGAACTGGATCACTGCATCAATATACTATTTATGATTGTGGATTGTTTGTCTTCTTCGGCTTAATGGAGTAGCCCAATTGTATTGCAATTGTTAGCACATCTGTGAAGATATCCTACTCTCGGGTGTACCAGAGGCCCCAGTAGCCCCTGCCCCTGCCCTTTAAGGGGCCCCAATTAAGCCCACGTCCAATGAATATTTGTGATATATAGTACACTCAGGAGCTCCTCTTCATATTCTGCAGGGGTCCCCCACAATTTGCATTAGCGTTGTCTGATTCACTCCTTTCAAGTTCACTCAGAAGCCACATTTAAATGGCCATCGTTCAGGGTTCTTTGGTTTACTCACACTGATAGTCACTGCTTAGCCTGGGGGCCACATGCTGCCCACCGACCTACCTTTTAGGCCCTCATAGTGAACAGCATGACTTGTGCTGCTATTGCAGCCATTTTGTGGCAGAGCAGATCGGTACACTACGGGTTTAAAAGCAGGGCCTTAACCAGCGGCGGCTCCCCCTTTCTAGCAACTAAATAAAACGATAATAAACCATGGTTTATTATTGTTTTATTTTGTGTCCCTTAGTCTTGGGGACGGGGCCAGGGGGTAACAGGCACCCACAGGAGTGGTATGCTATGTTATCAGTGTGCATGACAGTTTGGCCAGCCGTTGGACGCCGGCCAAACCGTCATGCACACTATGCAAGTTCTCCATGCAGGCTGCATTACAGCTTGCGTGGAGAACATGCCCAGGCTACTAGTCCCTGGCTGAGCGCTGATTCATGGCACTCAGGCCAATCACAATGCTGCACTGCAGCATTGTGATTGGCTCAGAGGAGCCTGGGTGCATCCTGCTTCTGACTGGAGCAGAGTGAGCAGGACGCTGCATAACCTGGAGGCCACATGTGGTCCACAGACCTTCCTAGTGATTTGTGCTGCTAATGGCAGCTACGTACACTACAGGTTTAAAAGCAGCTCCTTAACCAGCAGTGGCTCATCCGCTATGGAAAGGAGCGCCACCTCCCTGTCTAGCAGCTAAAGAAAAAGAAAATAAAACGATAATAAACCGTGGTTTATTATAGTTTCATTTTGTGTCCCGGAGCCTTGGGGCGGGGCCAGTGGGAGAACAGGCGTCCATGGGGAGGGGTTTGCTCTGTTAGAAGTGTGCATGACAGTTTGGCTGGCCTTCTGAGGCGGGCCAAACCATCATGCACGTGTTTTCCATGCAGGCTGCATTACAGCTTGCGTGGAGAACATGCCCAGGCTACCAGTCCCTGGCAGAGTGCCGAACCATGGCGCTCAGACCAAACACAATGCTGCACTGCAGCGTTGTGTTTGGCTCAGGGGAGCCTGGGTGCATCCTGCTTCCAGCCTGAGCAGAGCGAGTAGGACGAGGAGGGACGACGAGATGACGAGAAGAGACACTGCAGCTGCGGCAAGGAGGTAACATATGTACTACCCACTGCTACCCCCGATCCGTGCCAGCCGCCACTGGCCTTAACTCAAGTTCAAAAGTAGCTGTTCTCAACTATGATTTTCCATCCTCATGTTTAAAAAATGCCATTTGTTTTGTGATTGCATTTAAACATATAATGATCTTCTCATCCTTCCTACATAAAATCTGCTTTGTATGTGTGAATGATGACGCAGATGGGAGAGAAAGAAAAATACATTTTCAATTGTTGTTCAGCATATAGTACATTAAAAGTTGTGAAGTGGAAACTAGTCAGTTCTTCTAAATCAGGCATGGAAATATTCAGTAGCAAGGCTGTCAATAGAATTTTCCCCACTTCAATTTTTTGAATTACATATATTAGCATATTTATATTTATCTTTCAGTTTAGCATGTGCATTTTTGCTGTTCCTCTCATTTAATTTTGGATTTTCATTATAGTCTTATGTGTGCCCATGCTGCTGAGTGGCCTCGTGTAATCTGTGACGCTCTCTGCTAGTATTTGGATTTTATGCATTAGAATTTCCATTCTGGAATGTGCAGTTTCACTTTTAACAGTGCTAGTCTGGACTCAGTACTAAAAGGGGGATATTCTCAATAACGTGCGATAAAAATCTCCAAGATAGGTCAACTCAATTTTTCATATCGCCGTCCATCGCGGGAAAATAACTCCGTGTTAACGTCCTATTCACAACACAGCGGTAACATGCGATAGTTTCCAGATAACGCGTCAAATGTCCGCGATAAAATGACCTGGACGGCAATAAAAATCTAAACCTGTTGCAATGGGCCCAACTGCCATAAAAAATTCAGCGATAAGCAGCGCCAGGCCTTCAAGTCCCACAAGTCAGGCGGACAAAATCACTATAAAAGCGGCAACCAAAAACACAAACAAGACACTGTGAGAAGTTAGCCTGGTATATGCTGGCTACTAATTATAGTGGGCACCCTGTGCCAGTCCAAACAACCCCGTGTGCAGTGTGTGAACACAGCCGCGAGCTCCCGTTAGCTTCTATGGGGAAAGTCGCGGTTCGATTTTTAAAGATTAGGGTCACTTAGAAATGAGTCAGGACCAAACCCTTTGGGACTTAGGAAGTTCTAGAGCCAACACCCACGGGAGCACCGGAGTACTCATGTTACCTCACCCAGGGAAGCCAGGTGCATAGATGTCAAAGGGTGTCGGGTCGTGTCGTCGATTTCAATGGTAGCTGGCAAAGAAGTGCTGCTGCCGAGAAGATGCGAAGTGTCCGAAGAGATCTAAGCCTGGATCGAAGTTGAGACGAACCTGAAGGCAGAGGGGACTGAGTCTGGGTCACTAGCCAGGGACCAGGAGGGCGATAGGCAGATGCCCACCGATGTCGGGTGATTTCAGGTGAAGAAGGTGAAGCTTGACTCTTCAGCCATGAGGACCAGGAGGCATCGAGGACAACCAGGAGCTGGATTCGAGCTATCCCACGAAGGATGTCGAGTGCTGCGGTGTCGGTGCCCGGATTGGACACAACAAGCCTTGGCAACAGCAACCCACACAGAAAGGAGAAAGTTGCTTCGGTGCAGACCAGCAAGGTCTGAGGGACTCACCACTTGGTTAGGAATCAGGGCATATCTGGAGCAACCAGAAAAGCCCAAGAAAAATCAAAGTTACCCCCTCAGGGACCCACCAGTCAACGGACCAGGGATCATGAAGGGACCTCAAGAGGAAACACAAAATGGCAGCTCACGGGTCACTCGGGGTGACTAGGCCAACAATCTTCAGTGGATTTTCTGCGTGAGGTGGGGGCTACAAGTAACCCCAAGCACGACTTCAAGAGACGTTGAGAACTCAATGCACTTGCAAAAGTGCACGGTGACCAGGAGTTCCGGTTCCACGCTCCTCACGAGGGCTGCGGGTCCCAGCTTTGCTGGGGACTCGGGTCAGCCTCTGAGATGTCTGGAAATCCTCTTCCTGGGCTGCAAATACTTCAGAGTCCGGCGGGAGCTTTGGAGATGCAGACCAGCAAAATGCTTCATTGGTGCCAGCCAAGCAGGGGAGTCACTCCTTGACCCCAAGGGAGATTTCTTCAGTCCTCTAGTCTTTTAGTAGAGCGTCGAAGTTCCAGGATTCAGCTTCAGAGTTTTGTCCAGGGATATCTAAAGTTCTGGTTACAGAGGTTCCTTACTTATACCTAAGGAAGGGGTTGGACTAACTCTGGGGACCCACCTATGGGAGGGTTTGGAAAGAGGGGTGGCTACACCCATTTCCTTTGTCCAGTTTCACACCAGAGCAGGGGCTGGAAGCCCCTGAACCGGTTTGAGCTGGACTATGCACAGGGACACCAAATGTGCCCCCAGTGCAGGACTTCAAAGCACTCTGAGAGTGCTCCCACCCAGCCCCAATACACATCATCCTGTCTGGGAGGTAGTTACACCTCCCTGTGACAGGAAACCTATTGTCCAGGCCTCCCCTGCTGGTGTTTCGGTCAGCAGCAGGAGGACAGACCCGTGTCTGTGGCTGCAGTATCCATTTTGTGATGCCAGGGCTCAGTTAAGTTGGTACTGGGTATACCAGTGCTGTCATGTCTCTCCCTCTAGAAGGGTGGGATCATATTCTCACATCAGGAATTGATGTGGGGGTGTGATTCCAAGGTGTTTGACACCGAACACAACATGTTTCTGTGCAGCCAGTCCAAAGTTAGCATTAACTGTTTTAGTTATAATGCACTTAAGAGGATATGGTCAGGCTGCACCACTGACAACCCTGGAGAAGAGATTCTGAAGGCTGCAGAGGGCCTCAGCTCATGCCTGGGCACCCTCTAACATATAACAACGCACCCTGCCTTCAGGATTGATAAGGCCTGCCATAGGGGTGACTGATAGCTTTCTATGTGCAGTGATAGGTGAGGTATAGTGAACCTATACCTCAGTAAGGGATGCATGCACCACCTTACCCAGGCTGCAGTAGCAGACCTGTGGTGTCATTTTGGAGGGCTTTCCAGGGGTGGCACAATAAATGCTTCAGTCCCTTGTAGGCCTCTGGGATACCAATGCCCTGGGTTCATAGTATACCATATACTAGGGACTCACAAGGGTACCCCAGATCCAATCTGGAGTGTACCTAAAGTACATAGAATCAATTTACAGAGGTAGCAGCTAGGCTGGGGTCCTGAATAGCAGGGCCCCAGCCAGACTAAAGTCGAAAAACTGAAACACCAGCAAAAAGTGGGGGTAACCATGTGAAGCAGATCCTACTCTCCTACAGACACAAACAACTGAGACGCCCCATGGAGGTAGCCGGAGCAAGTACAGAAGACAACCAGAACCCCACAAGCGCCACGGAGGACCAGCCTGGGACCATCATTGAGCCAACAGCAACAGGGTGAGTAATGACCAGGGACTGGGGGGGCAGGGGGAGATGGACACAATGGCACACATGCACAATTAAGCATAGCACATCTGCGTACAAACCATGCCCAAGAGTCACAACTCCGACCAAGAGCCCAATGTACCCATGTCTGCAACATCTCAGCAATGTATAAGCATAGAAGTGAAAGCCACACCGCCTGAAAGGGATAAGGGCCAGTCAAATCAGAGCTGAAGGGGCAGCTTACCCACAATGCAGCACACACACATAAGCACCTCAACATTGACAATGTGGTACAAACTACAACACTTTCACAACAGAACAAGGACACAACTGCTGCCGCTTGTGTGTAGAAAATGGCCATTCACATTTGGCATAGAAGGAAACTGTGAGATGATAATGTACAAGTACAACCTCACATCCCTGATGGTGTAGAAATGTCAACTGTGCCACATCAAATAGGCATCTCCTCACAAACAGTCACAATGTACATTGTCATGCAGTATGCCAGTAAATTTGTACAATGTGTGAACATACATGTGAACACAATGTTAATCTGCATCTCCCCTTCACATTGCAGAGTGAGAAGCAACACCTCCTGCAGAGCAGACCCAACAACACAGCACTGATGATGAGGAGGACCTCCCCAACATCTACACCGACGCCCTCCAACGGCTCATGGACAGCTCCAGCTCCCCACCTCCAGGAGCAGGGCAGCCCAGTTGCATCGATGAGACCCCACCCTCTGCACAGACCACACAGCAGGAAGCACCCACCACCACGGCTGTCTCCCAGGACCCCCACGACCAACACATGGCATTCCAACACAGTGTGTTAGGGTGCCAGGAGAAGATGGCTGACCAGCTGCGGGTGGGGTTTGACCTCATGGTCGCCAAACTAGATGCCATACGTGCGTGTTAGTCCCATCAGGGACGACTTACAATCCCTAATGGACATCGACTGTACACTCCATGCTCTCCAACAATCCATGGCTGACAACAACAACTGTCTAGTCAGAGTGGCTCCAGCGATGTCAGCCGGGAGTTGGGACACATAAGGAGAATGATGGAGAGCTTTGAGCGGATGCAGGCGGAAAGAATGTTTGCCATGGCTGCACACCAGCGAGATGTAGCTGTGATCTTCCATGCCCTGCAGATCCTCGTCATGGCATTGCCACCACAAGTCCTAGCGCAAATGAATGCTGGTGCTACCACTCCATCCACATCTCCGCCCCCTGAAGTGTCAGTGCCACACAGTGCGGCAGACATTCCAACTCCGGCCCCTGATGTGTCACTGCCACACAGTGATGCAGACAAAACACCACCACCCGCATGTGAGGCACCTGACACATCAGAGGACGAAGATGATGATGAATCTGGCTTTGTGGGAAGAATGAAGTGGTAGCATTCATCTCCGCCATATAGCCGATTTCACCTTGGTTCTGCCCCCTGCATCATGCCCTGGAATCACACCTTCCACTGTCCCCCGATACACTCAGCGACACTCACCTTGGACCTCGACATGGACTGCCATATTTTGTTTGGTTACCAATGACAAAGCAATCACACTGCAGACTGTAGTCTTCCACTCCCGATGAACTTGTCAATCCCTAAGGGACTCTGGCTGGCCCTCCACTGGGCAACAATGTAAAGTGGGGTCTGCATACTGGTCCAGGTTCAACACTCCACTGAATGTGAATAAAACATTCTAATTCACACAGATGTGTCATGGCTATGATCAATCAAGTATGAAAGTATGGATGAATATAGCGACAGTAATTCCACAAATAGGTACTCCCTGGGTATTGCTATCAATGCGCATGTATGGCCGTGACCCAGATAGGCAGTGAGACACACATTGTCATTCAAATCAACACTCATCACAGTTGAATACAAGTTAAGGTGCATAGACTTTATCAGCACATGTGTGTCAGGACAGGCAACATAAGTGCCACAACATGCAGACCAATGCAGCAGTATGTCAGAATGAGGAATGTTGCCAAGTGCCGCTGTCCACTCTGGGGGAGTGCCTCACCTTTCACAGGTGTGTGTTAACCCGTGTTGTTGTCCGCTCATGTATTCGGAGTCCAGGCAAATACAGCCATGTCCACTGTTGTCGTGGGATATGTGACCAGATCTCCACGATGCAACAAGGTGTTGGGACATGTGCAATGGCTTCCAATATGTTGTAGCTGCAGGTACGTAGTTACTCGTCCATGAGAGCGATTGCAGCTTCGTAGGCTGTCATTTCCAACATGAGGTCGCTGTCGACTTCATCAAACAGGATGGCGGGTTGATTCATAAGCAGGTCCGGACAGATGTGCTGCGTCCACCCCCTTTCACCAATTAGTACTACAGCCCAATAGGGGAGCGGTTCAATGTGGTCGCTGCACACGAGGATTTGTGCAATCTCCCAGGTCCAGCTATCAGCATGTACGCCAAGTATCAAGGCATCCCATAAACGGGTATCACGGTGACACTCCTGGTCGTGGGCCAACAGGGGTTGCATACACATGTCAAAATCCAGTTCAGCTACCGTCCTGTTGGATAGGCAGACATCCATTGACCACTTGAATATGCACGATCGACAATGCAACACAGGCTGAATGCAGGTGACGTTGGCAAGGCGGAAGTTTAGCCGGTAACTGAACCGCAGCACTGCCAATGGCAGTGCCCCCAGTAAATGCAGTATACGTGCACGGTACAGTTCCACGTGACAGGGGTTGTGCATGTGTCCAGGATGTTCTGCCATTGCATTAGTTGCTCTGGTTGAAGCGACACTGTTCTGACCTGCACCAGTTCTGTGGATGAAATGCCACAGCTCGGATCAATGAGTTGTTTTAGTGTGCAATGGTTGTACGCCTGGGATGGTGTGGGAGTAAGTGTGAAGGCCATTCGATGCAAGATAACTTCGAGCAAGGACTTCTGTGTGTGGGGTGTTTAAACATTGGTCTTTTGTCGGGCTGTGTGTAGTGTGGGAGTCGGTTTAAGCTGCAATAGTATCTGTCAGGGGGTGCTGGGCACATGCAAGTGCCTACACTGGACTGGCGTACGCCGGCCAAGCCCACTTCGCATACGCTTACAGGGGGGGACAACAAAGCTACATGTCCAAGGTCTTAGCCACTGCCTGAGGTGACATGGTTGCATCCGCTGTCCACAGCACAATGTAATGTGGTAGGGCCTGGGGCCATCATGCATACATAATGACCACACTGACACACTTAGATAGATAGTGGAACTGGCTATGGGCACGTGAACCCAGCCCCTTTTTTATTACCAGGGTCACATGTCCAGTGATGCCTGTGCTGGATGGGTGTGGGGTGAGTGTTAGCCAGCCCTCAGGGAGTGGTTGGTGCTGGCAACAACTAGAACAGTGATCTTCAGATCACACACACAGATTCAATCCTAAAGGGTCCATGACTTGCAGTGCACTGAGGTAGGGGCACAAGATCTGGAATCACACACAAAAGATTCAATCATAAAGGGTCCATGTCTTGCAGTGTACTCAGGTTGGGGCACCAGAGATGAGCGTGCTCGTGTTAAGTAATTGTTAATGACTGTGTCCCTTCGGGATATTCCTGCTGCAGATGCAGTGGGGTGTGGTACACCGTCCTCATCTTCATCATCTTCGTCCCAGGTCTTCCCCACTGCCTGAGGTGACATTGTTGCGTCAGCTGTCCATAGCACAAAACTCAATCATAGAGGGTCCATGTGTTGTGGTGCACTGAGTTAGTTGCACCTTAAGCGCTCAGCGGGTGAGCAGCCAGGGATGATGGCATGTCCTTGCAGGTCAGGATTGGATTTGATATGTGTGAGCCCTGCTGACCGCAGTGTAGGCTGGAGGCAGCGGTCAGCAAGGGCCCACAGCCACGTGGCGCTGACTTGAGCTGCACAGAGTTAGTGGCACCTGATGAGCTCAGCGGGTGTGTAGCCAGCAATGATGGCTTGTCGTTGTAGGTCAGGATTGGATTTGATGTGTGTGAGCCCTGCTGACCGCAGTGTAGGCTGGAGGCAGCGGTCAGCAAGGGCCCACAGCCACGTGGCGCTGACTTGAGCTGCACAGAGTTAGTGGCACCTGATGAGCTCAGCGGGTGTGTAGCCAGCAATGATGGCGTGTCGTTGTAGGTCAGGATTGGATTTGATGTGTGTGAGCCCTGCTGACCGCAGTGTAGGCCGGAGGCAGCAGTCAGCAAGGGCCCACAGCCATGTGGCATTGACTTGAGCTGCACAGAGTTAGTGGCACCTGAAGCACTCAGCGGGTGCGCAGCCTGCGGTGATGCATTGTCTGGGCGGGCCGCACTGGAAGCAATGTCTGTTGCCTACTGGACTTTGCAATAAATAAATCAAGACTCGATTTGAATTGGGGGACCTGCTGACCACAGTGTAGGCCGAAGGCAGTAGTCGGCACACACATGACTCCGCGGTGCTGTGCCGCTGGGGGCCTGTGTCGCGGAGGCCAGCGATCGGCTGAGGAGACTGGTGGTTACGGCGGCGGACTCATGGCAGGGTGAGGGGCGCTGCCCTGGCAGATGCGTTTGCCATCCCGGAAGTGAACCATGCTCAGAGCCCCGGCCAATTTATTCACACTCTTACGCTGGACTGGCGTATGCCGGCCCAGCCTATTCCGCTTATGCTTACAGGGGACGACAAAGCTACATGACCGAGGTCTTTCCCACTGCCTTAGGTAACATGGTTGAGTCCACTGTCCACAACACTACAAAAACCAGCATAATATGTCCACATGGACAAGTCTGTCCAGCACATCACCGCCACACTTGGCATTGTGTACATTCTTATTCATGGATGACTTGCCTCCTTCACACATACTTGGTTCCCACCTCTCCGCACATTCTGCAATTGTGTGGCTGAGGGGCCATGCCGTTTTCGGAAGGTCAGCTGTCTTGTTCTGTGCTGCCTCGGTGGTAGTCCCTGGGGGGAGGGTCCGGGGAGGGCCTGGGGTCAGTGGTGGAGGGTGTTGTGGCCATCTTGGGTCTCCGAGCTGCATGATCAGTAGCTACATGACATGTGTTAGTCTTCAGATGTGGCTCTGGGCTGGGCTCCCTTTCATACTGCAGGTTGTCGTCCTACTTAACACCAGTAAACGGCAGGTGTTAAATCTTTGCTGCTAACGTGCCTTAATGCCTGTTTTTGGATCACTTTGCAGATCTGGCTGGTCGTTGAGAATGTCGCGAAGTGGTGTTTTCATGTGATTTTGCACGGGAACGCCTACTCTGCAAATCATTAGCGTTAGTTGTTGCTCTCATCCGTGGTGATGTTTTTTGCGGCAGCTATCGCTGCAAAACTGGTGATATCAGCAGTTTGCACCAGCTTGAGAATAGGGCGCAAAATCTATCACCACTTTTGTGGTGCTAAAGTGCCGATAAATCGCCGATAGGTACTTGAGAATATGCCCCAAAGTGTGCAAAGTGCAGTTGGCTAAAACACCAGGCAAGCTGAAGCAGTGTCACCTGTCATGGGGCTGCTCCGCCTCTATGTGTAATCAGTGCGTTTCAGTCTATGAGCTTTAGATAAATCCTGAACAAAGAGCAAAACGAGCTGCTCCCATGAAGATCACTGTACTGCACATGCGCACAGTCTGCAGTGGGAGGTGGGGCTGGAATAGTATCTATAGTGTGCCACACCCCCTGGGTACACTTCATTATTCTAACAGGTAGACACGTATAAGTATTCTGCCTCCATATTGCAGTGAGTTCAATGTCAGACACTCCAGTAAAGATAACAGGGCTGCAAGTCCACACTACATGCATGGGAACAACATGTAAAGAGTAACTTGTTGCTTCATCACTCTAGTCCTGGCTCCTGCCTGCAGATTTGCCAGACAGGCTGTGCACTGTACAGTCTGACATTGTGGGTTCTCCGCATGAGCTGGAGGCGATTTCTAATTTCTTCCACTAAGTCTCAATGAGGCCTGCACCTATTGTTGTCACTTTTATAGTGCAAGATCTGTTCCCACAGAACAGGTTAAGCAGTGGAAGTCCCTGTGCATGCTGCACTCTTGTACGGCAGGATCAGCAGAGTAGCAGCAAAGGATCTCCACTTCTGTCTGTCTTGAGCACGTTTCTGTACTGTGCCCAGGCTGTTCAGGGTCTTCATTTCTGTCTCCACAGTTTGCCTCCAGTTGTTCTTTGGCCTCATATCAGATGTTGCTTGAGCCAGCGTTCCTTTGTTATCTGTAGTCTGTACTTTCCAAAATTCAATGCCAGTCTTGCACTTGGTGTGCAGAACTTCTGCCATTTTGACAGCAGTTTCCTTGTGGCTGTGACTATTGTAAATCATGTATGTCACCTACAGAGACTCTGGAAGTCCATCGTGCTCAGAAGTACAGTAATTCTTGCTACTGTTTCCAGTCTATCACCCTTAGTCTGGTCTCTCCTCTTTAACCTGTCAGACTTCGGTGACCCTGCCAGGAGACTAAGCTCCCGCCAGCATTGGTCTCTAGGTCACTGAGACACACCAGCTCCCTGACCACATCAAGGTGGTGATCCTCCAAGGAGGGCGGCAATCCTCCAAGGGGGGGGGTGGAGTTCCTCCAAGGGGAGTGACGATCCTCCATGGAGGTGGCGTTACTCCAAGGGGAACCTTCTCTCCCACTGAATGAGAAATAGATAAGAGTAGAGTATGGTCAAAAGGCATTCACACAAATTACACAAAGAGTAGGTATAGCTACCAACTATTCCCATAAGAACATTTTCCATTCTGGAAGTTGTAGTAGCACGTATAACATTTAAACTATAATCTGAAGTCTCAGCACGCAAATTGCTGTTTACTAAACAGCCACGGCTGGGTTAAGTTGTCACACATGATATAGGGCCACGCATGACATAGGGCCACTACACAACTATAACAAGAATTGGCATAGCCAATAGGTCTCACCTTTGGGACCTTATAAGTGTTTAGCCATGCAACAGTTGGTGTTGATGCACTAAGGATATTGTGCTGCATAACTAAATCCTTATAAGGTCCCAAAAGCGAGACCTATTGGCTATGCCAATGCTTGTTCTCTTGGCCGAAGAAGGTTAATTGACTTTTGGGAGGATGGCTTCCCCGCTTACTAGACATAGCTTTATTTAATTTATATATCTTGTCTTTCAGAGGCTTTCCATGCTGACACCTTCTGCCTGACTTCTTGTAAACTTTCCTGACCTTTTCCTAGCTTAAATAAGTAGGTATTTCCCTTCCATGGGAAAACTGAGTCTCCTTTGATTTATTTGAGACAAATTTATAACAGTCTTTACATTTATGGTTTGGATTGCTTTGAATTATATTGGCTAATGCATTCATGCAATAGCTATTGCCTTACAACTCATCCGATGATTTGAATTTGTAACTTTGCTAATCTTTTTAGTAAAACCTTCATGGTTTGCAAATCAAATACTCTTTGTCATCTTTGTGGGTCCAAACATGCTTTGCATTAATTAATTGAATTGATAGCTGTGACAGCCTCAAACCGGAACTAAAGATCCATCAGAGGGCAGCCTGGACCTGAATTTCCACAAGAAATTTGCCTGATGCAAAATGCTGCAAGAACTTTCTTCTCGGCAACAGACAGATGGTGCATAGTGTCCATGATATGCTTCTACATGCTGGACAGCCTCCCACCAGGGAGTAAAGCTGCCACAGGGGCACTGGCAAACTAGTTCTTCACATGCCTCCTCTCATCCTGCCACTTTCTTTCTCTCTCTCCCACAGTAGGTTTTTCCACCACCATTGTGTTCACCTTATCAGTGACTTTCTAACAGGTGGCCTGTTTCTCTGTGGACGTGTGGAGGCAGAGAAAAAAGTCCACCACATTGTCTGCCACAGTGCCTGCTTTCTGCTCAGTGAAGTTTGTATCTCTCTTCTGTGGTATGGTTAGGAAAACTGGACCAGTTCTGCAATGGATGACTAAATTATGCTTCAGGGTTGACTAATTCATGCAGCAGGATAAGGCAGATTATGTGGCGCAAAGTGGAGCCTGTGGAAATTGTTAAATTCACTATTTTGACATTTTAACGAGCGTTAGTACACTCTGGACTAAAGTTTCACCTTATTAGTATCGATTTAATAAGCGGATACTGCAATCAGCAACTAAACACTGACCAGTTAACCTTTGCAGAAGGTCTGCTACTGCACATCACCATGTGGGGCATTTTCAATTACCTTTTGATCAGTTTGAGCTAGAAATAAAAATGTGTTTTGTTGAATTTTGCAAGCCATGAATTAGATCATGGCCCATGGATTAGGTGGCAAGTGAGGCGAAACCATAATTACGCATAAAACGCCAGGCATGGTGTGTGTCTGGGCAGTCTGGCTTTGTGGTGATGTGATGTTCAAGGGGACAATAGCAGGGCTTGGGAGTTGCTTGTATATGTGTTCAGATTATTATTGCTAACTTCGGTGTTACATTGGGGTGATTTGTGGTTGTTTTACTGTCCCCCGGTTCTACTATTCTGTGGGGCATGTCTTCATTGTGTATCTCAAACATGCGGAACCCCACGTTTCGGAGTTTCGCAAGCACAATTGTGAGTCATATTTTATCACTGCGTTAAAATAAATGTATATTAATCACCCCTGAAATTCACGCACAAATGACGTGGCGGAATGACGCATGCCAGGGCGCATCGACTATTTAACGGGTATTCTTTGGATATACTGACGTTGCGACATTTTACGCCTAGTTTACGCTTGGGTATGTTTCCACTCAGAATCTTACCTTTCTTAAAGGGGCTATGCATGTGTGTGAGCGGTCTCTTGTACATGCCACATGCGTCATTCCTAGTACTGACCCTCCAGAAAGGAATCGCATGTCAAAAGAGACATATAATTTCTCGCGCTTATATCGGGAGAGCTCAAAAGCCAAAGGTGACTCAGTTGGTTGAGTGCTTGCTGTTGAAACAGCCGGTGAATTGCAGCTGAAATCCCCGGCTCATCCTTCCACTTTGAGTAAACTGGGTACCATTAAATTGTGTAATGACATTTATAATGCTTTCAAATGGCAGGTGTGTGGTATGAGGCGCTATATCAGAAAATAATAGTAATTTACAGTGAAGTGCAGATAACTTAGTGGGTAGGCTTGTTAATTAGGACCATCCGGTGAAAAGAAATAAACGCAGCTCTAATTCATCCGTTCCAACATCCCACCCCCACTTTGAGTGTGGGTAAGTTGTGAGACCTGACGTGGCAGCTTTCACTGCATGGCCTCTTTAAAGTCTGTGTTCAGTAAACGTTTCCCGCCTGTCACCCCTCTTTGTCTGGTGGCGGTTCCTCCGCCCTGCCCACCCAGCGCCTCGTGCCTGCCACCAGCTGAGCGGGGAGCTAACAGAAGAGCTCCACTCTCCACCTTAACCTTGCGCCCAATCCTTTAACAAATTAATCAACCCTAATGAATTAACACCAGGGCTTTAAGTGGGCCGGGTCTCACCGGGTCTGAGCACCGGCAGTTTTTTTAAGGGGGCCTCGAAATGGGTCTCTATCGGGCTCTGTTTTGTGCCCTGGCACAGGCGGTACGTTTTTTTTTCTGGATTGCAGTAACAGCAGGCACATCGCTGTGCGCGTGGTGAGCGTTGTAGGGGAAGGGAAATCCTTTAAAGAGAGTCATTTTCTCTCTAGATTTCCCTTCTCTTTTTGAATCTCAGGAGCAGCAACATTGTCGTGGTGTCACCACCAGGGCTTTAAGTGGAAGTGTTTTCAATATTATATACAAGCCATAGTTCCTGCTTATTTATCTTATGCAACTAGCAACCATTGACAAAGCCAATAGTCCTGACTTGTAGGTATGATGTCACTTGTTGTATCATATATCTGGACGCAATGATAGGAAAAGCAAAATACAAGTCGGGCGGCACACTGTGCTAAATACACATTTTTAGCTGACTGTGTTTTAAGCCACGCCCCTAATTACATTGACCACGCATGTTCGAGAGACCCCCCAGTTTTTTCTTCCCACTTAAAACCCTGATTAACACTTCATTTAATTAAACGCGCTACAGTTCATGAATTAAATTTTCATGCAGTGATTAAAGCCTGCTAAAATATGCATGATTTCGTTAAAATGTTATTATAAATCAGGGCAATGTGTTACATGACAAGGCAATTTCTGCTTCTGGGGCCCCCTCTGTGTGTGCTCTGGTTTGCGGAGAAAGGGAATGGCACTGTTTTAAGGAAAGTGTTGTTATCTGTTGTGTTTTTATCTCTCGCCTTTCACACTGCGCTCCTTTTCGGGGCGACCACAGCTCTCGCTGTTGCTCGTCTGCATTTGCTTTTCAAAATGTTCTCATGTGAAATGGACGCATTAGTAATAAGATGTCTCGGTTCGAAGTCCTCACGTTGTCAATGTAGTACAAGGAATTTCGTGTTCTAATCCCGGGTCACAATTTACCCAAAATGTGTGATCCTGGTCATAACACTATCTCGCCGTACCTCGGTGGCCTTAGCGAACGAAGCGCTTAGAATTGTTTTAACAGCGTTAAATGAAAAAAGCAGCAAATATACTTGTTGAATTAAGGGCATACTAATGCCATTTGGGGCCGAGAGTGACCCAGCCGACCATTCCATTTACGTGGCGAGGGAACTCCGTAATGAAAGCGACTTCGGACCCAGAGTTGGCTAACACGTATGCTTTATACTCACCCAGTTGACAAGTCCTAAAACAAGCACTGGCATAGCCAATAGGTCTCGCGTTTGGGACCTTCTAAGTATTTAAAACCAAATAGACGTTCCCGAGCAAGAACAAGGCAGTTAAGCCAGTAAGTAATAATTATCAATGAGAGTGACAAGAATAATTCAAAGTCCAGTGAATCAAAAAAGGTTTCTTCTTTATTTCCCTTAGTCTTCTTTGTTTGCATTAACAGCACCAAGTTAAGAACAGTAGCCAACACGTGTTTCGTCTCGGGTAGGTTGCCCGGCGACTTCCTCAGGGCTACATAAAATTAATCACATACACAGTATATGTTCGTTGATCCGCCACATCTATAATGTATTTTTAATGTGGGTCCATACACTTTCGATCGTCTGTGTACAAAAAATATATATCTTTGAACACTTTCTCAATCCCGATCAAAAAATCAGATGAAAGGGGTAGGTTAACGTATCCAAGAACCGAAAGGAAGGGGAAGGGAGAGTGCTCCGATCGCCACCAGTATTCGATGTAAGTATTTAGTTATGCAGCACATTATCCTTGGTGCAACCACATCAACTGTTGCGTGGCTAAACACTTATCAGGTCCCAAAGGCGAGACCTATTGGCTATGCCAATGCTTGGTGTGGTGTTGTGTGTGGTTGTGTGTGTGTGTGTGGTTGTGTGTGTGGTTGTGGCTGTGGGGTTGTGTGTGTGGGTGTGGTTGTGGGTGTGTGTGTGGATGTGTGGTTGGGTGTGGCTGTGTGTGTGTGGTTGTGTGTGTGGTTGTGTGTGGTTGTGTGAGTGGTTATGTGTGTGTGCTTGTGTGTATGGTTGTGGTTGTGTGTATGTGCTTGTGTGTGTGGTTGTGTGTGCTTGTGTGTGTGCTTGTGTGTGTGGGTGCAGGTGTGGTTGTGGGTGTGTGTGTGGATATGTGGCTGGGTGTGGTTGTGTGTGGTTTTGTGTGGTTGTGGTTGTGTGGTTGTGTGTGTGTGGTGTGTGCGTGTGAGTGTGGTTGTGTGTGTGTGGTTGTGTGTGTGTGTGTGGTTGTGTGTGGTTGTGTTTGTGTGGTTGTGTGTGTGGTTGTGGGTGTGGTTGTGGGTGTGGTTATGGGTGTTGTTGTGGGTGTGGTGGTGTTTGTGGGGTTGTGTGGTTGTGGTTGTGTGTGTGTGGTTGTGTGTGTGGTTGTGTGTATGTGGTTGTGTGTGTGGTTGTGTGTGTGTGGTTGTGTGTGTGGTTGTGTGTGTGGTTGTGTGTGGTTGTGAGTATGGTTGTGGGTGGGGTTGTGGGCGTGGTGGTGTGTGTGGGGTTGTGTGTGTGTGGTTGTGTGTGTGGTTGTGGTTGTGTGTGGTTGTGTGTGTGGTTGTGTGTGTGTGGTTGTGTGTGTGGTTGTGTGTGTGTGTGGTTGTGTGTGGGTGTGTGTGGTTGTGTGTGTGTGTGGTTGCATGTGTGTGGTTGTGAGTGGTTGTGGTTGTGTGTGTGTGTGGTTGTGGTTGTGTGTGTGGTTGTGTGTGTGGTTGTGTGTGTGCTTGTGTGTGTGCTTGTGTGTGTGCTTGTGTGTGTGGTTGTGAGTGTGGATGTGTATATGGTTGTAGTTGTGTGTGCTTGTGTGTGGTTGTGTGTGTGGTTGTGTGTGTGGTTGCGGTTGTGTGTGGTTGTGTGTGGGTGTGGCTGTGGGTGTGTGTGGGTGAGTGTGGCTGGATATGTGGTTGTGTATGGTTGTGTGTGTGGTTGTGGTTGTGTGTGTGTGTGGTTGTGGTTGTGTGTGTGGTTGTGTGTGTGTGTGGTTGTGTGTGGTTGCGTGTGTGTGGTTGTGTGTGTGGTTGTGGGTGTGGTTGTGGGTGTGGTGGTGTGTGTGGGGTTGTGTGTGTGTGGTTGTGTGTGTGTGTGGTTGTGTGGTTGTGTGGTTGTGTGTGTGTGGTTGTGTGTGTGTGTGTGTGTGGTTGTGTATGTATGGTTGTGTGTGTGGTTGTGTGTGTGGTTATGTGTGTGTGGTTGTGTGTGTGTGGTGTGTGTGTGTGTGGTTGTGTGTGTGGTAGTGTGTGTGGTTGTGTGTGTGGTTATGTGTGTGGTTGTCACGTGTGGTTGTGTGTGTGGTTGTGTGTGGTTGTGTGTTGTGTGTGTGGTTGTGTGTGTGTGGTTGTGTGTGTGCAGTTGTGTGTATGTGTGGTTGATTGTGTGTGGTTGTGTGTGTGTGTGGTTGTGTGTGTGTGGTTGTGTGTGTGGTTGTGTGTGTGGTTGTGTGTGGTTGTGTGTGTGGTTGTGTGTGTGCTTGTGTATGTATGGTAATGTGTATGTGGTTGTGTGTGTGTGGTTGTGTGTAAGTGTGTGGTTGTGTGTGTGGTTGTGTGTGTGCTTGTGTGCTTGTGTATGTGTGTGGTTGTATGTGGGTGGTTGTGGTTGTGTGGGTGGGTGTGGTTGTGTGTGTGTGTGTGTCGTGTGTGTCTGGTTGTGTGTGTGGTTGTGTGTATGGTTGTGTATGTGTGTGGTTGTGTATGGGTTGGTGTGGTTGTGTTTGTGGTTGTGTGTGTGTGTGGTTGTGTGTGGTTGTGGTTGTGTGTGTGTGTGGTTGTGGTTGTATGTGTGTGGTTGTGTGTGCTTGTGTGTGTGGTTGTGTGTGTGCTTGTGTGTGTGGTTGTGTGTGTGCTTGTGTATGTGGTTGTGTATATGGTTATAGTTGTGTGTGCTTGTGTGTGGTTGTGTGTGTGCTTGTGTGTGTGCTTGTGTGTGTGGTTGCAGTTGTGTGTGGTTGTGTGTGGGTGTGGTTGTGGGTGTGTGTGTGGATGTGTGGGTGGGTGTGGGTTGATGTGTGGTTGTGTATGGTTGTGTGTGTGGTTGTGGTTGTGTGTGTGTGGTTGTGTTTGTGGCTGTGTGTGGGTGGTTGTGTGTGTGTGGTTGTGTGTGTGGTTGTGTGTGGTGGTGTGTGTGTGTGTTTGTGTGTGTGGTTGTGTGTGTGTGTGGATGTGGTTGTGTGTGTGTGGTTGTGTGTGTGTGGTTGTGTGTGTGTGGTAATGTGTGTGTGGTTGTGTGTGTGTATGGTTGTGTGTGTGGTTGTGTGTGTGGTTGCGGTTGTGTGTGGTTGTGTGTGGGTGTGGCTGTGGGTGTGTGTGGGTGGGTGTGGCTGGATGTGTGGTTGTGTATGGTTGTGTGTGTGGTTGTGTGTGTGTGTGGTTGTGGTTGTGTGTGTGGTTGTGTGTGTGTGGTTGTGTGTGGTTGTGTGTGTGTGGTTGTGTGTATGGTTGTGGGTGTGGTTGTGGGTGTGGTGGTGTGGGTGGGGTTGTGTGTGTGTGTGTGGTTGTGTGTGTGTGTGGTTGTGGTTGTGTGTGTGTGGTTGTGTGTGTGGTTGTGTGTGTGTGTGTGTGGTTGTGTGTATGGTTGTGTGTGTGGTTGTGTGTGTGGTTATGTGTGTGTGGTTGTGTGTGTGTGGTTGTGTGTGTGGTAGTGTGTGTGGTTGTGTGTGTGGTTGTGTGTGTGGTTGTCATGTGTGGTTGTGTGTGTGGTTGTGTGTGGTTGTGTGTTGTGTGTGTGGTTGTGTGTGTGTGGTTGTGTGTGTGCATTTGTGTGTGTGTGGTTGATTGTGTGTGGTTGTGTGTGTGTGGTTGTGTGTGGTTGTGTGTGTGTGGTTGTGTGTGTGGTTGTGTGTGTGGTTGTGTGTGGTTGTGTGTGTGGTTGTGTGTGTGCTTGTGTGTGTGTGGTAA
The DNA here is from genome assembly GCF_964204655.1 of Triturus cristatus. NCBI lineage: Eukaryota > Metazoa > Chordata > Amphibia > Caudata > Salamandridae > Triturus > Triturus cristatus. The sequence goes on from NC_140579.1 coordinate 754,645,427, forward strand.
TGTGTATGTGGTTGTGTGTGTGGTTGTGTGTGTGTGTGTGGTTGTGTGTGTGGTTGTGTGTGTGCTTGTGTATGTGTGTGGGTGGGTGTGGTTGTGTGGGTGGGTGTGGTTGTGTGTGTGGTTGTGTGTGTGGTTGTGTGTGTGTGGTTGTGTGTGTGGTTGTGTGTATGGTTTTGTATGTGTGTGGTTGTGTGTGGGTTGTGTGTGGTTGTGTGTGTGTGTGGTTGTGTGTGGTTGTGGTTGTATGTGTGTGGCTGGGTGTGCTTGTGTGTGTGGTTGTGTGTGTGCTTGTGTGTGTGGTTGTGTGTGTGCTTGTGTGTGTGGTTGTGTATATGGTTGTAGTTGTGTGTGCTTGTGTGTGGTTGTGTGTGTGCTTGTGTGTGTGGTTGCAGTTGTGTGTGGTTGTGTGTGGGTGTGGTTGTGGGTGTGTGTGTGGATGTGTTGGTAGGTGTGGGTTGATGTGTGGTTGTGTATGGTTGTGTGTGTGGTTGTGGTTGTGTGTGTGTGGTTGTGTTTGTGGCTGTGTGTGTGTGGTTGTGTGTGTGTGGTTGTGTGTGTGGTTGTGTGTGTGGTGGTGTGTGTGTGTGTTTGTGTGTGTGGTTGTGTGTGTGTGTGGTTGTGGTTGTGTGTGTGTGGTTGTGTGTGTGTGGTTGTGTGTGTGTGGTTGTGTGTGTGTGGTAATGTGTGTGTGGTTGTGTGTGTGTATGGTTGTGTGTGTGGTTGTGTGTGGTTGTGTGTGTGTGGCTGTGTGTGGTTGTGAGTGTGGTTGTGTGTGGGGTTGTGGGTGTGGTGGTGTGTGGGGGGTTGTGTGTGTGTGGTTGTGTGTGTGATTGTGGTTGTGTGTGTGGTTGTGTGTGTGGTTGTGTGTGTGTGGTTGTGTGTGTGGTTGTGTGCGTGTGTGTGTGTGTGTGTGTGTGTGGTAATGTGTAGGTGATTGTGTGTGTGTGTGGTTGTGTGTGTGTGGTTGTGTGTGTGTGGTTGTGTGTGTGGTTGTGTGGTTGTGTGTGTGTGTGGTTGTGTGTGGGTGTGTGTGGTTGTTTGTGTGTGTGGTTGCATGTGTGTGGTTGTGTGTGGTTGTGGATGTGTGTGTGTGTGGTTGTGTGTGTGGTTGTGTGTGTGGTTGTGGTTGTGTGTGGTTGTGTGTGGTTGTGTGTGTGTGTGTGTGTGGGTGGGTGTGGGTGGATATGTGGTTGTGTATGGTTGTGTGTGTGGTTGTGGTTGTGTGTGTGTGGTTGTGTGTGTGTGGTTGTGTGTGTGGTTGTGTGTGTGTGGTTGTGTGTGGTTGCGTGTGTGTGGTTGTGTGTGTGGTTGTGTGTGTGGTTGTGTGTGTGTGGTTGTGTGTGTGGTTGTGTGTGTGGTAGTGTGTGTGGTTGTGTGTGTGGTTGTGTGTGTGGTTGTGTGTGTGCAGTTGTGTGTGTGTGGTTGATTGTATGTGGTTGTGTGTGTGTGGTTGTGTGTGGTTGTGTGTGTTTGGCTGTGTGTATTGTTGTGGTTGTGTGTGTGGTTGTATGTGGTTGTGTGTGTGCTTGTGTGTGCTTGTGTGTGTGGTTGTGTGTGTGCTTGTGTGTGTGGTTGCAGTTGTGTGTGGTTGTGTGTGGGTGTGGTTGTGGGTGTGGGTGGGTGTGGGTGGATGTGTGGTTATGTGTTTGGTTGTGGTTGTGTGTGTGTGTGGTTGTGGTTGTGTGTGTGGTTGTGTGTGTGTGGTTGCGTGTGTGTGGTTGTGTGTGTGGTTGTGTGTGTGGTTGTGGGTGTGGTGGCAAGTGTGTGGGGTTGTGTGTGTGTGGTTGTGTGTGTGTGTGTGGTTGTGTGTGTATGGTTGTGTGTGTGGTTGTGTGTGTGGTTATGTGTGTGTGGTTGTGTGTGTGGTTGTGTGTGTGTGGTTGTCTGTGTGGTAGTGTGTGTGGTTGTGTGTGTGGTTGTGGTGTGTGGTTGTGTGGGTGGTTGTGTGTGGTCGTGTGTTGTATGTGTGGTTGTATATGTGGTTGTGTGTGTGTGGTTATGTGTGTGCAGTTGTGTGTGTGTGGTTGATTGTGTGTGGTTGTATGTGTGTGGTTGGGTGTGTGTGGTTGTGTGTATGGTTGTGGTTGTGTGTGTGGTTGTGTGTGGTTGTGTGTGTGCTTGTGTGTGTGCGTGTGTGGTAATGTGTATGTGGTTGTGTGTGTGTGGTTGTGTGTGTGTGTGTGTGGTTGTGTGTGTGTGGTTGTGTGTGTGGTTGTGTGTGTGGTTGTGTGGTTGTGTATGTGTGTGGGTGGGCGTGGTTGTATCTGTGTGTGGTTGTGTGTGTGTGGTTGTGTGTGTGTGGTTGTGTGTGTGGTTGTGTGGTTGTGTATGTGTGTGGTTGTGTGTGGGTTGGTGTGGTTGTGTGTGTGGTTGTGTGTTTGTGTGGTTGTGTGTGGTTGTGGTTGTGTGTGTGTGTGGTTGTGGTTGTATGTGTGTGGTTGTGTGTGTGGTTGTGTGTGTGGTTGTGTGTGTGGTTGTGTATATGGTTGTAGTTGTTCGTGCTTGTGTGTGGTTGTGTGTGTGTTTGTGTGTGTGCTTGTGTGTGGTTGCAGTTGTGTGTGGTTCTGTGTGTGGTTGTGTATGTGGTTGTGTGTGGTTGTGAGTGTGGTTGTGGGCGGGGTTGTGGGTGTGGTGGTGTGTGTGGGGTTGTGTGTGTTTGGTTGTGTGTGTGGTTGTGGTTGTGTGTGTGTGTGTGGTTGTGTGTGTAGTTGTGTGTGTGTGGTTGTGTGTGTGTGTGGTAATGTGTATGTGGTTGTGTGTGTGTGGTTGTATGTGTGTGTGTGGTTGTGTGTGTGGTTGTGTGGTTGTGTGTGTGTGTGTGGTTGTGTGGTTGTGTGTGTGTGTGTGGTTGTGTGTGGGTGTGTGTGGTTGTGTGTGTGGTTGCATGTGTGTGGTTGTGGTTGTGTGTGTGTGGTTGTGATTGTGTGTGTGGTTGTGTGTGTGCTTGTATGTGTGGTTGTGTGTGTGGTTGTGTGTGTGCTTGTGTGTGTGTGGATGTGTATATGGTTGTTGTTGTGTGTGCTTGTGTGTGATTGTGAGTGTGGTTGTGTGTGTGGTTGTGGTTGTGTGTGTGTGTGGTTGTGGTTGTGTGTGTGTGTGGTTGTGGTTGTGTGTGTGGTTGTGTGTGTGTGTGGTTGTGTGTGGTTGCGTGTGTGTGGTTGTGTGTGTGGCTGTGGGTGTGGTGGTGTGTGTGTGTGGGGTTGTGTGTGTGTGGTTGTGTGTGGTTGTAGTTGTGTGTGTGTGTGGTTGTGTGTGTGTGTGTGGTTGTGTGTGTGGTTGTGTGTGTGGTTGTGTGTGTGTGGTAATGTGTGTGTGGTTGTGTGTGTGTGTGGTTGTGTGTGTATGGTTGTGTGTGTGGTTATGTGTGTGGTTGTGTGTGTGTGGTTGTGTGTGTATGTGGTTGTGTGTGTGGTTGTGTGTGTGGTTGTCGTGTGTGGTTGTGTGTGTGGTTGTGTGTGGTTGTGTGTATGGTTGTGTGTGTGTGGTTGTGTGTGTGCAGTTGTGTGTGTGTGGTTGATTGTGTGTGTGCGGTTGTGTGTGTGTGTGTGCTTGTGTGTGTGTGGTAATGTGTATGTGGTTGTATGTGTGTGTGTGGTTGTGTGTGTGTGTGGGTTGTGTGTGTGGTTGTGTATGGTTATGTGTGTGGTTGTGTGTGTGTGGTTGTGTGTGTATGGTTGTGTGTGTGCTTGTGTGTGTGGTTGTCGTGTGTGGTTGTGTGTGTGGTTGTGTGTGGTTGTGTGTGTGGTTGTGTGTGTGTGTGGTTGTGTGTGTGTGGTTGTGTGTGTGTGGTTGTGAGAAGTTGGCCTGGTATATGATGCTCACTAGTTAAAGTGATCACCTTGTACCATGCCAAGCAACCCCTATGGTGTGGTTGTAAGTCAACCTTTTTGGACTAGCTGCCCTAGTGGTAGCGTAGGCTAAGCAGTCTTTGAGGCTAAACTCGTGAAGCGTGTTAAGCCAGCTGTTTTACCAAATGTAACCCCCTTTTATACCAATGAAAGGACACCACACAGATATATATTCAAAATATATATGTATTTATTTCTCAAAGTAACCCCTAGTCTCTTTATGAGCACAGGAGCACAAATCGTCAAACAAGATTATCACAGAATACACAGAAGTTGCACTTTATATGGATAGGCCCTGGTGGCCACTCGAACCATATACTAAAATAGTGGTATAAGTACCACGAACAGAAAAGGGAAAAGGCCTAGGGCCTCTAGAATCGCTGGGCCTACAAGGAGCTAACGTCAGTTAGTGACCAGGAGGTCCACGGGTGGCGTGTGCAGAGCAAATAGTCACACGCGTGCTCCCATAGGTTTCAATGGGTGCGTAAAAAGTACAAAGTTACTGCAAAGGAGATCTTCCGGGTTGACTAGGAACTTAAGATTTGGAACACAGGCACTAGAGATGTATTACTACACATGGGCACCGGAGTACCAGCTTTACCTCACCCACAGGAAGCGGGTGCATAGGCCTCAAAGTGCGTCGGGTTTCTTCTATCTGTTCCGTGGAGCTTGAAGACAAAGATGCTGCAGGCGGTCGGTCCGGGAGAGATGCAGTGGATCCAAGAGTGGATCGGAGATGTTGAAGACCTGTAAGCAGGGGGGACAGTGTTCACAGTCACTAGCCAGTGACCAGCGTGGCACCAGGTGGGTACCAGGCGATGTCGGGTGCAAACAGGTGATGAAGGGTAGCTTGTCTCCGCAGCCACGTGGTCCCTGAAGGTCGACGACGTCCAGGAGTCGGCTCACGAGCTGTCCCACGCAGGCTCTCGCTGTCGGCGGTGTCGGCGACTTGATCGAAGCAAACAAGCCTTGGCAAAAGCAATTGTAGGAGGAATCGGAAATCAGCTGTTGGTTCTGACCAGCAAGGTCAGAGGGATTGCTCCTTTGGAGGGGAGCAAGGGCCAGTCTGGAGCAACCAGACCAGCGGTGTTTGTTGTAGATTTCGTCGCCAAGATGGCCACTAGCCAGCGGGCCAGCAACCGGTTAGGCGCGTCGAGTGGCAAAATGCAGAAGGGCCCCACGCAGATCGTGGAGATGCTGGAGGGCTCACCTTTGGTGCAGATGCTGCTCGAGGGTTGGGCTTCTCAGGACCCAAAGCACAACTTGGAGGGAGCCTCGGTTGTTGCACTGGTCAGCTTGTCGTAGTCGTTCCAAGATGGCTGGCTCCACGTGTCTCGGTGCCTCCACGGGTCTCCTCTTTTCAGGGACTGTGGATCGGGCGGTGAGAGGTCTGGAGGTCCAGGTCTTGTCAGTCTCTGGGCTCGGGCTCCGGCGGGAGGCGGCGGCAAAGCAGACGTTGATTCGCTGGATGGTGCTTGCGTTAGCAAGGTGGTCACTCCCTGACCACAGGGGAGATTTTCTTCAGTCTTCTGTGCAGCAGAATGTCGAAGTTCCCGTCTTCTCCTTAGTTTCAAGTTGATTCCAGGATGTCTGAAGTCTTAGGACACAGCTCCTACCTTTATTCGGATTCTAGGGGCCGGACTACCTGCTAGGTCCCTCCCTATGGGTGGGACCAGGAAGGGGGGTGGTTACACCCCCAATCCTTTGTCCAGCTCGCCCCAGGCCCGGGACTGGTGTGCCCCAGGACCGGTTTGAACTGGCATATGCACCGAGGCTCCTTGTGAGCCACAGGCATGTCTGGTTTCTTTCAAGCCCTACCTGACCAATACACAAAATCCTGTCTGGGGTGGTGCACGCACCTCCCCTGGCAGGAAACCCTTTGTCCACACCTCCCAAGCTGGAAGGACTCCCAGCAGCAGGAGGGCAGACTTGTGTCTGTGGTGGCAGCATCCATTTTGTGGAGCTGAGGCTATGTCTGATTTTACCCGGGTTTCAGGTACTGTACATGTCGTGTCCCTCTAGAAGGGTGGAATGCTAACCCCGTCGCCAGAATTGGCGAGGGGTTAGTATTCCAATTCGTATGACACCTTACTCGACATGTTTTGATAAAGCCAAACCAAAGATAGCATTTAACCGCGAGGTTCATAATGCACTTAAGAGTATATGGTATGACGATATCTGGAAACAGTAGAAGGAAGTTGTTCCGACCACTGCAGACAGGCTCAGCTCATGCCAGAGCACCATCTCACATGGAACCAAGCACTCTGCCTTCAGGATTGTTAAGGCCTGCCATAGGAGTGACTCATAGGTTACCAGGTGTCCCATTTAAGGTTAGGTATAGGTATACTACACCTAAGTAAGAGGTGATTACACCAACTTACCCCAGCTGAGTGATCAGCCAGTTGTGTCAGATTGTTAGGCCAAGCCTGGGGTGGCATAATACATGCTGCAGCCCCTGGCAGGCCCTGGGTACACCAATGCCCTGGGTACCTAGTGTACACTGGTACAGGGGCTGACAGGGTGATCCACTTCCAATTGGTTATGCACCTAGGGTGCATAGTTTTAATTTAGTAGAGAGAACAGCAGGCTGGGGGTCTGATTGGCAGGCCCACAGCCTCAATATGTCAAAAACCAGTGAAGCAAAAAGCAAAAATTTGGGGTGACCATAGGATAGCAGACCCTACTCTCCTACACAACCCCCCCCCAAACGCTGGGACATTAAACTAGCCTTGACCAGTCTCGTCTTCATGTCCTAAGTGGAAGTACCTGGAGAGACCATCTGCATTCCCATGGTCAGTACCTGGCCGGTGCTCCACTGTAAAGTCCATCCCCTGTAGGGAAATGGACCACCTAAGCAGTTTGGGGATTTCACCCTTCATCTGATTTAGCCACAAGAGGGGCTTATGGTCGGTCTGAATCTTGAAGTGAGTGCCAAACAAGTATGGCCTCAGCTTCTTCAGGGCCCACACCACAGCAAAGGCCTCCCTCTCAATAGCTGACCAATTCTTCTCTCTGGGGGTCAACCTTCTGCTAATAAAAGCAATGGGTTGGTCTTGACCATCTACATTAAGTTGTGACAGCACAGCTCCCACACCCAACTCAGAAGCATCTGTTTGGACAATAAACTCTTTGGAGTAGTCAGGACTTTTCAGGATAGGTGCAGAGCACATGGCCTCCTTTAGGTCATCAAATGCCTTTTGACAGCTTACTGTCCACTGAACCTTTTTGGGCATCTTCTTGGATGTCAGATCATTAAGAGGAGTCACAATGGACCCATAGTTCTTAACAAACTTCCTGTAATACCCAGTCAAGCCCAAGAAAGCTCGAACTTGAGTCTGGGTGGTTGGAGGGGACCAATCCTTGATGGACTGTATCTTACTCTCCAGTGGTTGAACTTGGCCCCCACCTACAAGGTGGCCCAAATACACAACCTTACTCTGCCCTATCTGGCACTTAGTAGCCTTGATAGTGAGGCCTGCCCTTTGCAGAGCCTCAAGAGCCTTCTTCAGGTGGATCAGGTGATCCTCCCAGGTGGAACTAAAGACAGCAATGTCATCAAGATATGCTGCGCAAAAGTCATCCAACCCAGTAAGGACTTGGTTCACCAGCCTTTGGAAGGTGGCAGGTGCATTCTTCAGACCAAAGGGCATCACCACAAACTGATAATGCCCACCTGGGGTTGAGAATGCTGTTTTGGCCTTAGACTCCTCAGCTAACCTGATTTGCCAATAGCCAGCTGTCAAGTCAAATGTGCTCAAAAACTTTGCAGAAGCTAGTTTGTCTATGAGCTCATCTGCCCTTGGAATAGGGTGTGCATCTGTCCTGGTGACAGCATTGAGTCCTCTGTAGTCCACACAGAACCTCATCTCTCTCTTGCCATCTTTGGTGTGAGGTTTGGGGACCAGAACCACTGGGCTAGCCCAGGGGCTCTCTGAGGGTTCAATGACACCTAATTCCAGCATTTTATGTACCTCAGCCTTTATACAGTCCCTGACGTGGTCAGGTTGTCTGTAAAGTTTGTTCTTTACAGGCAGACTGTCACCAGTGTCCACAACATGGGTACACCAGTCAGTTTGACTAGGTATCAAGGAAAACATATGTGAAAATGATTGTAGAACCTGTCTACATTCAGTCTGCTGATGGGCAGTGAGGTTGCCTCCAAGGGTCACTCCTTCAACTGAGCCATCTTCAGGGTTCTGAGACAACAGGTCTGGGAGAGGGTCACTCTCTTCCTCCTGTCCCTCGTCTGTAGCCATGAGCAAGCCCATGTCTGCCCTGTCAACATATGCTTTAAGCCTGTTAACATGGAGTACCCTGTGGGGACTCCTGGGAGTTCCTAGGTCCACCAAGTAGGTGACCTCTCCCTTCTTTTCCAGGATTGTATGGGGTCCAGACCATTTGTCTTGGAGTGCTGCTGGGGCCACTGGCTCCAACACCCATACCTTCTGTCCTGGCTGATACTCAACCAAGACAGCCTTTTGGTCATGCCAAGCTTTCTGTAAGGCCTGGCTTGCCTCAAGGTTTTTAGATGCCTTCTCCATATACTCAGCCATCCTGGAGCGGAGACCAAGTACATAGTTCACTATGTCTAGCTTAGGCTTTTTGAGAGGTAACTCCCATCCTTCCTTCACCAAACACAGTGGGCCTCTCACAGGGTGCCCAAACAACAATTCAAAGGGGCTGTAGCCAACTCCTTTTTGTGGGACCTCTCTGTAAGCAAACAGAAGGCAGGGTAGAAGGATATCCCATCTTCGCCTGAGCTTTTCAGGTAATCCTTTGATCATACCCTTTAGGGTCTTGTTGAATCTCTCAACAAGCCCATTGCATTGTGGGTGATAAGGGGTGGTGAACTTGTAGTTGACACCACATTCTTTCCACATAGCTGTCAAGTATCCTGACATAAAGTTGGTACCTCTGTCAGATACTACCTCCTTAGGAAACCCCACTCTGGAGAATACTCCCAGCAGGGCCCTGGCCACAACAGGTGCTGTAGTGGTCCTAAGGGGAATTGCCTCTGGATACCTGGTGGCATGATCCACTACCACCAGTATAAATCTGTGCCCAGATGCAGTGGGAGGATCCATGGGACCCACTATGTCTATTCCCACTCTTTCAAAGGGGACCCCCACCACAGGTAGTGGTATTAGGGGGGCCTTTGTTGTGCCACCTGATTTGCCACTGGCTTGGCAGGTAACACAGGAGCGACAAAACTCCTTTGTATCTTCATTCATATGAGGCCAGTGAAAGTGAGGGACAAGCCTGTCCCAAGTCTTGTTCTGGCCTAAGTGTCCTGCTAAAGGAATGTCATGGGCCAAGGTAAGAAGGAAGCCCCTAAATTGCAGAGGTATGACCAACCTCCTGGTTGCACCAGGCTTGGGGTCTCTAGCCTCTGAATAAAGGAGCCCTTCATCCCAATACACTTTATGGGTACCTTGAGCATTCCCAGCAGCCTCAGCAGCAGCCAGCTGTCTGAGGGGTTCAAGAGAGGGACAGGATAACTGAGCCTGCCTCAAGTCAGCCCTTGAAGGTCCCCCTGTCCCCAGAAACTCAACCTGATCAGGTTCAAGCTCTTCAGGGACAGTTCCTTCAGGGTCTTCTAGATCAGCTTCCTGGGAAGGCTGACCATCACTCTGAGGCAGGGGGGAAGGCACAGCCTTGACCCTCCTGTTCTTCTTCTTGGTAGGTACTTGGTCCATTGTTCCAGGATCCAAGACCTGAGGTTCAGTGAGGCACTTTTTGGCCTGTGACCTGGTCACAGCAAGGACATGTGATGATATACCTAACATCTCTGCATGAGTCCTGTACTCCACTTCTGACCATAGAGAACTCTCTAGGTCATTGCCCAACAAACATTCTACTGGGAGGTCTGCACTAACCACAACCCTTTTGAGGCCAGTTACCCCTCCCCATGAGAAGTTAACAACTGCCACACTGTGTGAAGTAGTGGCATTGCTGGCATTGGTCACCAGGTAGTTCTCACCTGGTATGTACTGTCCAGGGTCCACAAAGCCTGGTGTCACCATAGTGACACTGGCACATGTGTCCCTGTAGGCTTGAGCCACTTTGTCATTAATTAAAGGAGTCTGTCTGTACTTGCCCAGGTTACTGGGGCTCACAGTCAGGGACAAATCAATGTCCCCATCACAGATCAAGACTGCCTGTGTAAGGGTTCTGTCTAAGTCAGAATCTCCTTCAGTTCCCATAGTGATTCCCACTACACCCTTTGTCTGGGGACCAACACTGCTAACAGTAGTACTGGGAGCAGGTGCCTTAGGGGCAACAGTGTTGGGGGCTCCACCCTTTTTGCAATCACTAGTCCAGTGAGTTGTATTTTTACAATGATTGCACCAGGGTTTCTTTTGACCTTCTTTCTTCTTTTTGGACTGTTGGGACCCACCCTCCTTAGTAGTAGTTTGGGGCCCTGTTGAAGACTTCTGGTCTTTAGATTTCTGATCTCCACCCTTTTGGTCTGTTTTCTTCTGATCACCCCCTTGGCCCTGGTTCTGGTTCTTTTGCTTAACCCTGGTTCTGACCCATTTGTCTGCCTTCTTTCCCAATTCTTGGGGAGAGGTCAGATCAGAGTCAACCAAGTGTTGATGCAGTTGCTGGTTTTGACAGTTATTTAAAATCTGTTCTCTCATCATCAAATTATACAATCCTGTAAAATCAGATACCTTACTTCCCAGCAACCAACCCTCCAAAGCCTTAGTGGCACATTCAATGTATTCAGACCAGTCCTGAGTCTGTGTCTTTTGGGTGTCTCTGAACATTAACCTGTACTGCTCAGTGGTTAAGCCTAACCCATCAACTAGAACACTCTTCAGGACTCTGTAGTTTCTGACATCCTCTTCTCTAACAGTGAGGAGTCTGTCTCTGCCTCTTCCTTCAAAGGAGAGCCAGAGGATTGCTGCCCACTGATCTTCAGGAACCTGCTGTACTTTGCAGGCTCTCTCAAGAGCAGTTATCCACTTGTGGATGTCATCCCCACTTTTGTAGGGGGGCACAACCTTAGACAGGTTTCTATTATCGAAAACCCTATCTTTGTCCTTAGGGACAATGCTGCCACCAGTGGGTATAGACCCACTCTCTCTAGGTTGCCTAGCCTTGTTCAGTTTTTCTTCCATCAGGGCTACTTCTAGCTCCTGCTTCCTGATCCTCAGCTGGGCTTCCTGCATTCTGGCCTCATGTTCCCTCCTCTGAGGGGTGGTCATCCTTTTCCTGGAGTGACCTTGAGAGCCTCTAGAGCCATGGGAAGCATTGGAGTCACCTGAGCGATTCCTTTGCCTTCCAAGCCCTGTGTTAAGTCCACTGGGGAGATCCAGTGGGTTGAACCCACTGTCAGTCCCCAATAGCCTTGGTTTAGCTGGGCCAAGTATAATACTTGGCACTGGGCTAGTTCTCCCTTCATCCTCACTACTGTCAGTATCCTTTTCACTCTCATCCTCTGTGGTAGGCATCCCATCTAAGGGGTGACTATTGGGAAGGGGTACTTCAGTGGCATCTTTAGAAGGGGGGCCTCCTGTTCCTGTCCCTAAGGGGGCTAACTGGGAAGCTTTCTTGAGTGCTCTCTGATTCTCATCATTCTGTAAGAGCTCTCTGAGCTCAGCAGAGTTTGGGTTCTTGGGCTGTTTAAGGCCTCTAAGAGTTGCCAAATGCCTGAGCTCATTCTGATTAAGGGTAGCAAAGCTGGATGGTGCCCTCTGGGGGTCACTCTCAACAGAGATGGGTACAGTGGACCCCTCTGCCCCGGCCATTGCTCTTAAGTGTGGGTGGATGTGTTGCAATCTACCTACACTTGGGTTTACCTACTAAACCTATCTAGTAGTTGTAGTCAGGGTGTGCTACTCCCTTTGCTCTACAACAACTAAGTTCAGTAGAACTTAAGTATATCTAATCTTGTTTTATATGTACCTACAGGTACCTATGTGATCTTTCAATTGGTAACCAAGAGATTACAATGGTAAAACACAGCAAGCTCAAATCCAACCGCTGCTCACCAATGTGAGAAGTTGGCCTGGTATATGATGCTCACTAGTTAAAGTGATCACCTTGTACCATGCCAAGCAACCCCTATGGTGTGGTTGTAAGTCAACCTTTTTGGACTAGCTGCCCTAGTGGTAGCGTAGGCTAAGCAGTCTTTGAGGCTAAACTCGTGAAGCGTGTTAAGCCAGCTGTTTTACCAAATGTAACCCCCTTTTATACCAATGAAAGGACACCACACAGATATATATTCAAAATATATATGTATTTATTTCTCAAAGTAACCCCTAGTCTCTTTATGAGCACAGGAGCACAAATCGTCAAACAAGATTATCACAGAATACACAGAAGTTGCACTTTATATGGATAGGCCCTGGTGGCCACTCGAACCATATACTAAAATAGTGGTATAAGTACCACGAACAGAAAAGGGAAAAGGCCTAGGGCCTCTAGAATCGCTGGGCCTACAAGGAGCTAACGTCAGTTAGTGACCAGGAGGTCCACGGGTGGCGTGTGCAGAGCAAATAGTCACACGCGTGCTCCCATAGGTTTCAATGGGTGCGTAAAAAGTACAAAGTTACTGCAAAGGAGATCTTCCGGGTTGACTAGGAACTTAAGATTTGGAACACAGGCACTAGAGATGTATTACTACACATGGGCACCGGAGTACCAGCTTTACCTCACCCACAGGAAGCGGGTGCATAGGCCTCAAAGTGCGTCGGGTTTCTTCTATCTGTTCCGTGGAGCTTGAAGACAAAGATGCTGCAGGCGGTCGGTCCGGGAGAGATGCAGTGGATCCAAGAGTGGATCGGAGATGTTGAAGACCTGTAAGCAGGGGGGACAGTGTTCACAGTCACTAGCCAGTGACCAGCGTGGCACCAGGTGGGTACCAGGCGATGTCGGGTGCAAACAGGTGATGAGGGGTAGCTTGTCTCCGCAGCCACGTGGTCCCTGAAGGTCGACGACGTCCAGGAGTCGGCTCACGAGCTGTCCCACGCAGGCTCTCGCTGTCGGCGGTGTCGGCGACTTGATCGAAGCAAACAAGCCTTGGCAAAAGCAATTGTAGGAGGAATCGGAAATCAGCTGTTGGTTCTGACCAGCAAGGTCAGAGGGATTGCTCCTTTGGAGGGGAGCAAGGGCCAGTCTGGAGCAACCAGACCAGCGGTGTTTGTCGTAGATTTCGTCGCCAAGATGGCCACTAGCCAGCGGGCCAGCAACCGGTTAGGCGCGTCGAGTGGCAAAATGCAGAAGGGCCCCACGCAGATCGTGGAGATGCTGGAGGGCTCACCTTTGGTGCAGATGCTGCTCGAGGGTTGGGCTTCTCAGGACCCAAAGCACAACTTGGAGGGAGCCTCGGTTGTTGCACTGGTCAGCTTGTCGTAGTCGTTCCAAGATGGCTGGCTCCACGTGTCTCGGTGCCTCCACGGGTCTCCTCTTTTCAGGGACTGTGGATCGGGCGGTGAGAGGTCTGGAGGTCCAGGTCTTGTCAGTCTCTGGGCTCGGGCTCCGGCGGGAGGCGGCGGCAAAGCAGACGTTGATTCGCTGGATGGTGCTTGCGTTAGCAAGGTGGTCACTCCCTGACCACAGGGGAGATTTTCTTCAGTCTTCTGTGCAGCAGAATGTCGAAGTTCCCGTCTTCTCCTTAGTTTCAAGTTGATTCCAGGATGTCTGAAGTCTTAGGACACAGCTCCTACCTTTATTCGGATTCTAGGGGCCGGACTACCTGCTAGGTCCCTCCCTATGGGTGGGACCAGGAAGGGGGGTGGTTACACCCCCAATCCTTTGTCCAGCTCGCCCCAGGCCCGGGACTGGTGTGCCCCAGGACCGGTTTGAACTGGCATATGCACCGAGGCTCCTTGTGAGCCACAGGCATGTCTGGTTTCTTTCAAGCCCTACCTGACCAATACACAAAATCCTGTCTGGGGTGGTGCACGCACCTCCCCTGGCAGGAAACCCTTTGTCCACACCTCCCAAGCTGGAAGGACTCCCAGCAGCAGGAGGGCAGACTTGTGTCTGTGGTGGCAGCATCCATTTTGTGGAGCTGAGGCTATGTCTGATTTTACCCGGGTTTCAGGTACTGTACATGTCGTGTCCCTCTAGAAGGGTGGAATGCTAACCCCGTCGCCAGAATTGGCGAGGGGTTAGTATTCCAATTCGTATGACACCTTACTCGACATGTTTTGATAAAGCCAAACCAAAGATAGCATTTAACCGCGAGGTTCATAATGCACTTAAGAGTATATGGTATGACGATATCTGGAAACAGTAGAAGGAAGTTGTTCCGACCACTGCAGACAGGCTCAGCTCATGCCAGAGCACCATCTCACATGGAACCAAGCACTCTGCCTTCAGGATTGTTAAGGCCTGCCATAGGAGTGACTCATAGGTTACCAGGTGTCCCATTTAAGGTTAGGTATCGGTATACTACACCTAAGTAAGAGGTGATTACACCAACTTACCCCAGCTGAGTGATCAGCCAGTTGTGTCAGATTGTTAGGCCAAGCCTGGGGTGGCATAATACATGCTGCAGCCCCTGGCAGGCCCTGGGTACACCAATGCCCTGGGTACCTAGTGTACACTGGTACAGGGGCTGACAGGGTGATCCACTTCCAATTGGTTATGCACCTAGGGTGCATAGTTTTAATTTAGTAGAGAGAACAGCAGGCTGGGGGTCTGATTGGCAGGCCCACAGCCTCAATATGTCAAAAACCAGTGAAGCAAAAAGCAAAAATTTGGGGTGACCATAGGATAGCAGACCCTACTCTCCTACAGTGGTTGATTGTTGTGGTTGTGTGTGTGGTTGTGGTAATGTGTATGTGGTTGTATGTGTGTGTGTGTGGTTGTGTGTGTGTGTGTGGTTGTGTGTGTGGTGTGTGTGGTTGTGTGTGTGGTTGTGTGGTTGTGTATGTGTGTGGTTGTGTGTGGGTGGGTGTGGTTGTGTGTGTGGTTGTGTGTGTGTGGTTGCATGTGTGTGGTTGTGTGGTTGTGGTTGTGTGTGTGTGGTTGTGTGTGTGGTTTTGTGTGTGGTTGTGTGGTTGTGTATGTGTGTGGTTGTGTGTGGGTGGGTGTGGTTGTGTGTGTGGTTGTGTGTGTGTGTGGTTGCATGTGTGTGGTTGTGTGTGGCTGTGGTTGTGTGTGTGTGTGGTTGTGGTTGTGTGTGTGGTTATGTGTGTGCTTGTGTGTGTGCTTGTGTGTGTGCTTGTGTGTGTGGTTGTGTGTGTGGTTGTGTGTGTGGATGTGTGTGTGGATGTGTATATGGTTATAGTTGTGTGTGCTTGTGTGTGCTTGTGTGTGTGGTTTTGTGTGTGCTTGTGTGTGTGGTTGCAGTTGTGTGTGGTTGTGTGTGGGTGTGGTTGTGGGTGTGGGTGTGGGTGGGTGTGGGTGGATGTGTGGTTATGTGTTTGGTTGTGGTTGTGTGTGTGTGTGGTTGTGGTTGTGTGAGTGGTTGTGTGTGTGTGGTTGCGTGTGTGTGGTTGTGTGTGTGGTTGTGTGTGTGGTTGTGGGTGTGGTGGCAAGTGTGTGGGGTTGTGTGTGTGTGTGGTTGTGTGTGTGTGTGTGGTTGTGTGTGTATGGTTGTGTGTGTGGTTGTGTGTGTGGTTATATGTGTGTGGTTGTGTGTGTGGTTGTGTGTGTGTGTGTGGTTGTCTGTGTGGTAGTGTGTGTGGTTGTGTGTGTGGTTGTGGTGTGTGGTTGTGTGGGTGGTTGTGTGTGGTTGTGTGTTGTATGTGTGGTTGTATGTGTGGTTGTGTGTGTGTGGTTATGTGTGTGCAGTTGTGTGTGTGTGGTTGATTGTGTGTGGTTGTATGTGTGTGGTTGGGTGTGTGTGGTTGTGTGTATGGTTGTGGTTGTGTGTGTGGTTGTGTGTGGTTGTGTGTGTGCTTGTGTGTGTGCGTGTGTGGTAATGTGTATGTGGTTGTGTGTGTGTGGTTGTGTGTGTGTGTGGTTGTGTGTGTGGATGTGTATATGGTTGTAGTTGTGTGTGCTTGTGTGTGCTTGTGTGTGTGGTTTTGTGTGTGCTTGTGTGTGTGGTTGCAGTTGTGTGTGGTTGTGTGTGGGTGTGGTTGTGGGTGTGGGTGTGGGTGGGTGTGGGTGGATGTGTGGTTATGTGTTTGGTTGTGGTTGTGTGTGTGTGTGGTTGTGGTTGTGTGAGTGGTTGTGTGTGTGTGGTTGCGTGTGTGTGGTTGTGTGTGTGGTTGTGTGTGTGGTTGTGGGTGTGGTGGCAAGTGTGTGGGGTTGTGTGTGTGTGGTTGTGTGTGTGTGTGTGGTTGTGTGTGTATGGTTGTGTGTGTGGTTGTGTGTGTGGTTATATGTGTGTGGTTGTGTGTGTGGTTGTGTGTGTGTGTGGTTGTCTGTGTGGTAGTGTGTGTGGTTGTGTGTGTGGTTGTGGTGTGTGGTTGTGTGGGTGGTTGTGTGTGGTTGTGTGTTGTATGTGTGGTTGTATGTGTGGTTGTGTGTGTGTGGTTATGTGTGTGCAGTTGTGTGTGTGTGGTTGATTGTGTGTGGTTGTATGTGTGTGGTTGTGTGTGTGTGGTTGTGTGTATGGTTGTGGTTGTGTGTGTGGTTGTGTGTGGTTGTGTGTGTGCTTGTGTGTGTGCGTGTGTGGTAATGTGTATGTGGTTGTGTGTGTGTGGTTGTGTGTGTGTGTGGTTGTGTGTGGTTGTGTGTGTGGTTGTGTGTGTGGTTGTGTGGTTGTGTATGTGTGTGGTTGTGTGTGGGTGGGTGTGGTTGTGTCTGTGTGTGGTTGTGTGTGTGTGTGTGGTTGTGTGTGTGTGGTTGTGTGTGTGGTTGTGTGGTTGTGTATGTGTGTGGTTGTGTGTGGGTTGGTGTGGTTGTGTGTGTGGTTGTGTGTTTGTGTGGTTGTGTGTGGTTGTGGTTGTGTGTGTGTGTGGTTGTGGTTGTATGTGTGTGGTTGTGTGTGTGGTTGTGTGTGTGGTTGTGTGTGTGGTTGTGTATATGGTTGTAGTTGTGTGTGCTTGTGTGTGGTTGTGTGTGTGTTTGTGTGTGTGCTTGTGTGTGTGGTTGCAGTTGTGTGTGGTTGTGTGTGTGGTTGTGTGTGTGGTTGTGTGTGGTTGTGAGTGTGGTTGTGGGCGGGGTTGTGGGTGTGGTGGTGTGTGTGGGGTTGTGTGTGTTTGGTTGTGTGTGTGGTTGTCTGTGTGTGTGTGTGTGGTTGTGTGTGTGGTTGTGTGTGTGTGGTTGTGTGTGTGGTTGTGTGTGTGTGTGGTAATGTGTATGTGGTTGTGTGTGTATGGTTGTATGTGTGTGTGTGGTTGTGTGTGTGGTTGTGTGGTTGTGTGTGTGTGTGGTTGTGTGGTTGTGTGTGTGTGGTTGTGTGTGGGTGTGTGTGGTTGTGTGTGTGGTTGCATGTGTGTGGTTGTGTGTGGTTGTGGTTGTGTGTGTGTGGTTGTGATTGTGTGTGTGGTTGTGTGTGTGCTTGTATGTGTGGTTGTGTGTGTGGTTGTGTGTGTGCTTGTGTGTGTGTGGATGTGTATATGGTTGTTGTTGTGTGTGCTTGTGTGTGATTGTGAGTATGGTTGTGTGTGTGGTTGTGGTTGTGTGTGGGTGTGGTTGTGGGTGTGTGTGTGGGTGGGTGTGGCTGGATGTGTGGTTGTGTATGGTTGTGTGTGTGTGGTTGTGGTTGTGTGTGTGTGTGGTTGTGGTTGTGTGTGTGGTTGTGTGTGTGTGTGGTTGTGTGTGTGGTTGTGCGTGGCTGTGGTTGTGTGTGTGTGTGGTTGTGGTTGTGTGTGTGTTATGTGTGTGCTTGTGTGGTTGTGTATGTGTGTGGTTGTGTGTGTGGTTGTGTGTGTGGGTGGGTGTGGTTGTGTGTGTGGTTGTGTGTGTGTGTGGTTGCATGTGTGTGGTTGTATGTGGCTGTGGTTGTGTGTGTGTGTGGTTGTGGTTGTGTGTGTGGTTATGTGTGTGCTTGTGTGTGTGCTTGTGTGTGTGCTTGTGTGTGTGGTTGTGTGTGTGGTTGTGTGTGTGGATGTGTGTGTGGATGTGTATATGGTTGTAGTTGTGTGTGCTTGTGTGTGCTTGTGTGTGTGGTTGTGTGTGTGCTTGTGTGTGTGGTTGCAGTTGTGTGTGGTTGTGTGTGGGTGTGGTTGTGGGTGTGGGTGTGGGTGGGTGTGGGTGGATGTGTGGTTATGTGTTTGGTTGTGGTTGTGTGTGTGTGTGGTTGTGGTTGTGTGAGTGGTTGTGTGTATGTGGTTGCGTGTGTGTGGTTGTGTGTGTGGTTGTGTGTGTGGTTGTGGGTGTGGTGGCAAGTGTGTGGGGTTGTGTGTGTGTGGTTGTGTGTGTGTGTGGTTGTGTGTGTATGGTTGTGTGTGTGGTTGTGTGTGTGGTTATATGTGTGTGGTTGTGTGTGTGGTTGTGTGTGTGTGTGTGGTTGTCTGTGTGGTAGTGTGTGTGGTTGTGTGTGTGGTTGTGGTGTGTGGTTGTGTGGGTGGTTTTGTGTGGTTGTGTGTTGTATGTGTGGTTGTATGTGTGGTTGTGTGTGTGTGGTTATGTGTGTGCAGTTGTGTGTGTGTGGTTGATTGTGTGTGGTTGTATGTGTGTGGTTGGGTGTGTGTGGTTGTGTGTATGGTTGTGGTTGTGTGTGGTTGTGTGTGTGCTTGTGTGTGTGCGTGTGTGGTAATGTGTATGTGGTTGTGTGTGTGTGGTTGTGTGTGTGTGTGGTTGTGTGTGTGGTTGTGTGTGTGGTTGTGTGTGTGGTTGTGTGGTTGTGTATGTGTGTGGTTGTGTGTGGGTGGGTGTGGTTGTGTCTGTGTGTGGTTGTGTGTGTGTGTGTGGTTGTGTGTGTGTGGTTGTGTGTGTGGTTGTGTGGTTGTGTATGTGTGTGGTTGTGTGTGGGTTGGTGTGGTAGTGTGTGTGGTTGTGTGTTTGTGTGGTTGTGTGTGGTTGTGGTTGTGTGTGTGTGTGGTTGTGGTTGTATGTGTGTGGTTGTGTGTGTGGTTGTGTGTGTGGTTGTGTGTGTCGTTGTGTATATGGCTGTAGTTGTGTGTGCTTGTGTGTGGTTGTGTGTGTGTTTGTGTGTGTGCTTGTGTGTGTGGTTGCAGTTGTGTGTGGTTCTGTGTGTGGTTGTGTGTGTGGTTGTGTGTGGTTGTGAGTGTGGTTGTGGGCGGGGTTGTGTGTGTGGTGGTGTGTGTGGGGTTGTGTGTGTTTGGTTGTGTGTGTGGTTGTGTGTGTGTGTGTGTGTGGTTGTGTGTGTGGTTGTGTGTGTGTGGTTGTGTGTGTGGTTGTGTGTGTGTGTGGTAATGTGTATGTGGTTGTGTGTATATGGTTGTATGTGTGTGTGTGGTTGTGTGTGTGGTTGTGTGGTTGTGTGTGTGTGTGTGTGGTTGTGTGGTTGTGTGTGTGTGGTTGTGTGTGGGTGTGTGTGGTTGTGTGTGTGGTTGCATGTGTGTGGTTGTGTGTGGTTGTGGTTGTGTGTGGTTGTGATTGTGTGTGTGGTTGTGTGTGTGCTTGTATGTGTGGTTGTGTGTGTGGTTGTGTGTGTGCTTGTGTGTGTGTGGATGTGTATATGGTTGTTGTTGTGTGTGCTTGTGTGTGATTGTGAGTGTGGTTGTGTGTGTGGTTGTGGTTGTGTGTGGGTGTGGTTGTGGGTGTGTGTGTGGGTGGGTGTGGCTGGATGTGTGGTTGTGTATGGTTGTGTGTGTGTGGTTGTGGTTGTGTGTGTGTGTGGTTGTGGTTGTGTGTGTGGTTGTGTGTGTGTGTGGTTGTGTGTGTGTGGTTGTGCGTGGCTGTGGTTGTGTGTGTGTGTGGTTGTGGTTGTGTGTGTGGTTATGTGTGTGCTTGTGTGGTTGTGTATGTGTGTGGTTGTGTGTGTGGTTGTGTGGTTGTGTATGTGTGTGGTTGTGTGTGGGTGTGTGTGGTTGTGTGTGTGGTTGTGTGTGTGTGTGGTTGCATGTGTGTGGTTGTGTGTGGCTGTGGTTGTGTGTGTGTGTGGTTGTGGTTGTGTGTGTGGTTATGTGTGTGCTTGTGTGTGTGCTTGTGTGTGTGCTTATGTGTGTGGTTGTGTGTGTGGTTGTGTGTGTGGATGTGTGTGTGGTGGTGGTTGTGTGTGGGGTTGTGGGTGTGGTGGTGTGTGGGGGGTTGTGTGTGTGTGGTTGTGTGTGTGATTGTGGTTGTGTGTGTGGTTGTGTGTGTGGTTGTGTGTGTGTGGTTGTGTGTGTGGTTGTGTGTGTGTGTGTGTGTGGTAATGTGTAGGTGATTGTGTGTGTGTGTGGTTGTGTGTGTGTGGTTGTGTGTGTGTGGTTGTGTGTGTGTGTGGTTGTGTGGTTGTGTGTGTGTGTGGTTGTGTGTGGGTGTGTGTGGTTGTTTGTGTGTGTGGTTGCATGTGTGTGGTTGTGTGTGGTTGTGGATGTGTGTGTGTGTGGTTGTATGTGTGGTTGTGTGTGTGGTTGTGTGTGTGCTTGTGTGTGTGGTTGTGTGTGTGGTTGTGTGTGTGGATGTGTATATGGTTGTAGTTGTGTGTGCTTGTGTGTGGTTGTGTGTGTGCTTGTGTGTGTGGTTGTGTGTGTGGTTGTGTGTGTGGATGTGTATATGGTTGTAGTTGTGTGTGGTTGTGTGTGTGGTTGTGGTTGTGTGTGGTTGTGTGTGGTTGTGTGTGTGTGTGTGTGGGTGGGTGTGGGTGGATGTGTGGTTGTGTATGGTTGTGTGTGTGGTTGTGGTTGTGTGTGTGTGGTTGTGGTTGTGTGTGTGGTTGTGTGTGTGGTTGTGTGTGTGTGGTTGTGTGTGGTTGCGTGTGTGTGGTTGTGTGTGTGGTTGTGTGTGTGGTTGTGTGTGTGTGGTTGTGTGTGTGGTTGTGTGTGTGGTAGTGTGTGTGGTTGTGTGTGTGGTTGTGTGTGTGTGGTTGTGTGTGTGCAGTTGTGTGTGTGTGGTTGATTGTATGTGGTTGTGTGTGTGTGGTTGTGTGTGGTTGTGTGTGTGTGGCTGTGTGTATTGTTGTGGTTGTGTGTGTGGTTGTATGTGGTTGTGTGTGTGCTTGTGTGTGCTTGTGTGTGTGGTTGTGTGTGTGCTTGTGTGTGTGGTTGCAGTTGTGTGTGGTTGTGTGTGGGTGTGGTTGTGGGTGTGGGTGGGTGTGGGTGGATGTGTGGTTATGTGTTTGGTTGTGGTTGTGTGTATGTGTGGTTGTGTGTGTGGTTGTGTGTGTGTGGTTGCGTGTGTGTGGTTGTATGTGTGGTTGTGTGTGGTTGTGGGTGTGGTGGCAAGTGTGTGGGGTTGTGTGTGTGTGGTTGTGTGTGTGTGTGTGGTTGTGTGTGTATGGTTGTGTGTGTGGTTGTGTGTGTGGTTATGTGTGTGTGGTTGTGTGTGTGGTTGTGTGTGTGTGTGGTTGTCTGTGTGGTAGTGTGTGTGGTTGTGTGTGTGGTTGTGGTATGTGGTTGTGTGGGTGGTTGTGTGTGGTTGTGTGTTGTATGTGTGGTTGTATGTGTGGTTGTGTGTGTGTGGATATGTGTGTGCAGTTGTGTGTGTGTGGTTGATTGTGTGTGGTTGTATGTGTGTGGTTGGGTGTGTGTGGTTGTGTGTATGGTTGTGGTTGTGTGTGTGGTTGTGTGTGGTTGTGTGTGTGCGTGTGTGGTAATGTGTATGTGGTTGTGTGTGTGTGGTTGTGTGTGTGTGTGGTTGTGTGTGTGTGGTTGTGTGTGTGGTTGTGTGTGTGGTTGTGTGGTTGTGTATGTGTGTGGGTGGGTGTGGTTGTATCTGTGTGTGGTTGTGTGTGTGTGTGTGTGTGTGGTTGTGTGTGTGGTTGTGTGGTTGTGTATGTGTGTGGTTGTGTGTGGGTTGGTGTGGTTGTGTGTGTGGTTGTGTGTTTGTGTGGTTGTGTGTGGTTGTGGTTGTGTGTGTGTGTGGTTGTGGTTGTGGTTGTATGTGTGTGGTTGTGTGTGTGGTTGTGTGTGTGGTTGTGTGTGTGGTTGTGTATATGGTTGTAGTTGTGTGTGCTTGTGTGTGGTTGTGTGTGTGTTTGTGTGTGTGCTTGTGTGTGTGGTTGCAGTTGTGTGTGGTTGTGTGTGTGGTTGTGTGTGTGGTTGTGTGTGGTTGTGAGTGTGGTTGTGGGCGGGGTTGTGGGTGTGGTGGTGTGTGTGGGGTTGTGTGTGTTTGGTTGTGTGTGTGGTTGTGGTTGTGTGTGTGTGTGTGGTTGTGTGTGTAGTTGTGTGTGTGTGGTTGTGTGTGTGGTTGTGTGTGTGTGTGGTAATGTGTATGTGGTTGTGTGTGTGTGGTTGTATGTGTGTGTGTGGTTGTGTGTGTGGTTGTGTGGTTGTGTGTGTGTGTGTGGTTGTGTGGTTGTGTGTGTGTGTGTGGGTTTGTGTTACTATCCTTGTGGGGACTTGGGTGTGATAACACACTCACGCTGTGGGGACTTGATTGCACTGTGGGGACTTGAACCCAGGTCCCCACAAGGCAGTGCCTTCTAAATGTTAAAAAATTACTTCAGGAACATCTGTGTCAATTTTCACAACTTTTTAAAAAATTGCATTGTGGGGACCTGTGTTTCATCAAGTGTGTTTATATTTTTGCTCAGCTCTGCCCCTGGAGACAGGAGGCGGTACTGCAGTCTTAAACACACTTTGCATTTAAACACACTTTGCTCACTGGAACCACATACCAGCAGCAGAAAGGACAGCCTTTTAAAGTAAAAGCTGCATACCTGTGAGCTTATCTAAATATTTTTCATGTAATTTAACCATTTCTCTATTTATTAAAATAAATCTTTATTTTAAATGAAGCTATTGAATTTAGATTTTTTGTGTCTGAAAATTGGTTTTAAAACTTTCTAAAAGCAATTTGCATCAGACTTGAATCCAAGAATACTTAACTATTGTCGTTTGATTCTTATCTGCAATTAAAGAATGATTGTGCGCTACACTGTAATAGAATAGATACTGATTTGATAGATATTTTCTAATAACCTAAAGGCAATCAATTCCTATTGTTACCTTTCAAAGCTTGTACCAAGAATTAGGAGTATTTGTTGTTTGCCTTTGTTTACATATCAATATGCACCATGGAATATGTTCATTTTTTCTATCAGTGCTAGTGCATGTTTGGCTGCCACGCCCCAACACACATACCCTTGCTTTATAGAGCAAAAGGGTATGTGCCTTTTCTAAAGCACAGCTTTTGTACCGGAAGGCAGCCCTTTCAGTACAAAAACTATGCACTAAGACTTTTCCCCCTTTGCATGTGTGCATTCATGCAAAGTTGAGAAAATAGTGAGAAATTAATGCATTTATTATCATTACACTAGCATTTAGTTTTGGCACAAATCAATGTCTACCAATGTAAGTAGATAGAAATTTTCATCAAAACCCAAGGAACACTCATTGATGCAAATTACATTTGAGACAGGGAGGAGAGACCATGTTATGTATGATCCACCTATTACTCCTTTATCCATCTGGGGAAATAGATAGCAAGGGTAGATGGTTTTGGAAGTCATACATAACATAAAATTAGAGATGGGTAAAAGTGAACCTCAGGGATGACCTGTAAGACCTCTGACCCTGGTCTCAGGCCTACGCTCTCCCCACAGCTCTGCTCCTCCTGCGTCGCCGCTGAGCCCTCCTGCCCCCTCCGGTGAGGTGTTCGAGGCTGCTGTGTGCTCTGCCTGATTCCGCCTCCTTGCTGCGTTGCGCCCGTAATTGCTGGTACTGTCTGTGTTGTCATTTAATTTTTGCTGCATCCATAATTGCTGGTACTGTCTGTCTTCAGTGTTTTTTGCCTCATTGGTAGTGTCATTTTCAGTTCAACGTTGTAGTACCCAGTTCCCAGTCTCTCCCGCTCCCTTCCCGCTACTGCTGCCCTGTGGCCCTGCCCCCTGTCTACGCCCGCTCCCCGCTGCCGTCCCTCCCACCTCCGATACTTAATGGCGGCTGCTGCGGGAGAGCGCTAGTAAGACCTCTGACCCTGGTCAGCATCTGCGCCCGTCTGCAACCCGAACACGACCAGCGCCAGGGACCCTGCATCTCATTCCCCGCACCACTACAGCTCAGCCGCCCTCCACGCACTCAATACAGGAAGACGCAGAGACTGCCTCCAAGCCACGCTAAACACCCACAGCCAGTTCTCCTGCTTCCACTGCCGCCAGACCTTCAACACCACCCCGGCCTCCAAATCCACCGACAACAATACCAACGACACCCTCAGCTGGATCCTCCTTAACATGCGCTCCATGCACGAACACGCCGTGGAGATATGGAACCTACTGGATGTCCTCTCGCCCGACATTGCTTTCTTCACGGAGACCTGGACCAACACAACCTCCGACCCTGACATCAACACCGCCATCCCGACAGATATAAAGTCCCGAGGAAGGACACCCCAAACCACCAGGAAGGGGGCCTCGCTATCACCCATAAGAACACCCTCCTCCTCACCACCTCCAGTGAGACCTTCCCCACCACCGAACACCTACATTTCCACATCAAAACCAGCTCCACACTTCGCGAAACCCTCATCTACAGCCCCCCAGGCCCCGGGCCCCCATTACTGAACTCATCGCACACCATGCCATCGCCTCAATGATCTACATACTCATCGGAGACCTGAACTTCCCCCTCGACAACCTCAGTGACCCCAACTCCAACACCCTCAGGGACAACCTCGCCACCATCGAACTTAAGCAACTCTTCACTACAACAACCCACAGGGCTGGACACACCCTCAACCCCATCTTTGCCACAGAAAACAGCGTACACTTCAGCCACACTATGCAACCTCCCTGGACCGACCACCAATGCGTACATTTCACCGTTGACAAGCCCCAGACACCCAAACATGCCCCACACCCACCACGAAGGAACTGGAGCAAGGTCACAGATGAGCAACTGAACTCCACCCGCATCTGAGACAACCACACCATGGCAGCAGAAGCCAACATCGCAGCCAGGGAACTCCACATCTGGATCTCCATCTGCGCAGAAACTCCACAACTGGATCTCCATCTGCGCAGACAAGCTCGCCCTGCTATGCAACCCCGATAAACAACGCCCCAGGAAAGCTTCCAGGTTCACCTCCGATCTCCAAGAGGCCAGACGCACCTGCAGACGCCTCAAGAAGAACTGGAGAAACAACCGAAAACCACACCGCCTACAAGAACACCATTACGGACTACCACAACCGGATCAGAACCACCAAGAGGACTTTCATCCACAACAAGATCTTCGCCAACTGCACCAACTCCAAGGAACTCTTCAGTGTCATCCAAGAATTCACCAACCCTCGCAGCGAATCCACTGACATCGCAAGACCTCTGCAACAAGCTCGGAACCTACTTCCACCTCAAAATCAAAAACCTCTACGACAACTTCATCGACCATCAACGAGATGCCACAGCTGGCCCGCCCCCTAGACACACCAGCCAGCCCACCATCTCCACCTGGACGCCGATCACGGCAAAAGACACCGCCTCGACAATGAAAGGCATTCACTCAGGGGCACCCACTGACCCCTGTCCACCACACATCTACCACAGAGCTGCTGCCATCGCCCACGAACTACAAAGCACCATCAACACCACCCTCGAAACAGGCACCTTCCTAGACGAGTTGAAATATGCAGAAGTTAGACCCCTGCTCAAGAAGTCCACAGCTGACCCCATGGACCTCACGAACTACCGGTCCATCTCGCTCCTCCCCTTTGTAGCCAAAGTTGCAGAGAAAATAATCAACAGGGAACTGACATGTTTCATCGAGGACAATGCCATACTCGACCCAGCCTAATAAGGATTCAGAAGCAACCACAGCACCGAAACCACCCTACTCACCGCCACAGACGACATATGCAACATCCTCAACCAAGGCCACTCCGCAGCCCTCATCCTTCTTGACCTCTCAGAAGCCTTCGACACAGTCTCCCACCGCACCCTCCTCATCAGACTACACGACACTGGCATACAAGGGACAGCCCTAGACTGGATCCGATCCTTCCTCATCAGAAGAAGCCAGAGAATTAGACTGCCACCCTTTCTCTCCGATGCCACAGAAATCACCTGCGGAGTCCCACAGGGATCATAAGTGAGCCCGATCCTCTTCAACATCTACATGGCCCCCCTCGCCACCATCGTCCGAAAACACGGCCTCAACATAGTAACCTATGCTGACGACACCCAGCTCATCCTCTCCCTCACCAAAGACCCCACCACCGCCAGACTAAACTTCCAGAAAAGAATGCTGGACGTAGCAGCCTGGATGCCCAACAGCTTGGTAAAACTCAACGCTGAAAAGACGGAAGTCCTCGTACTCTGTACCACCCCTTCAGCATGGGAAAACACCTGGTGGCCAACCACCCTCAGAAGCCCACCAACCACCCTCGGACCACGCCAGAAACCTAGGAATCATACTCTACTCATTTATCACCATGAACCGACAGATCAACGCCGTCACCTCCAGCTGCTTCAACACCCTCCGCATCCTCCGCAAGACTTTCAAATGGATCCCACACCCTGAGTCAAGGAAGACCCCCAACCATGCACTCATCATAAGTAGACTAGACTATGGAAACAACGGCATGAACAAGTCCCTACTCTGAAAACTCCAGACAATACAGAACACCGCCACCAGACTCGTCCTCGGCATCCCCCAGCACGAACACATCAGCCATCACCTTCAAAGTCTCCACTGGCTCCCCGTGGAGAGAAGGGTCACCTTCAAAATCCTCACTTACACCTACGAATGCCTGTACAACATCAGACCCAAATACCTCAATGGCAGAGTTAACTTCCACGTACCCAAGAGAAACTTCTGATCCTCCAACCTTGCACTAGCCGAATCCCGACACATCCACAGAGCCAGTGCAGGCAAAGATCCTTCTCCCTCATCACGGCCAAAACATGGAACGAGCTCCCGGCAAACATCAGACGCGCCTGTCCCTGAACACCTTCAGGAAGACCCTCAAGACCTGGCTTTTCGGCTAACAGATCTGCCCCCCCCCCCTTCAGTGCCTTGAGACCCTCACGGGTGAGTAGCGCACTTACAATTCACTGATCTACGTTGTAGTTTTGAGCTTCACTCTTGTTGTCTACTTGATATCACTCAGGTACCCATGGTGAATTCATCCCTGGTATTCACTGTTATTCATCTATAAATGTATAATTCCCTTTCTTCCACTTTGTAGCCACATCACCTGGTGTTTTAAAGAGAGCCTTTTACACCTAAACAATTCTTAGTCTAAAACACGCATTGAGTTTCTTGGTGGATTTGTATGTCTTTGTAAGGGGAGCTGAAAATTTAGAAATATCTCAACTTCTATGGTTAAGATTGCTCTTTTTATGTGTCACCTTATCTTAAAGAGGGACTGGTACAAAATAAATGAGATCTGAAGCTGTCACTCTGTTTCTTCCTTCTTGCCTGTGCTGATGATCTTTAGGTGGTGTAGGTATCACAATAATCCTATATCGATGTGTTCAGACTGTTGCAGTAACTATGATGGAGTACATTTCTATTCCTCCCAAGATTCATGTTTTTCACTACCCTTGCCACTTCACAGCACAACCAACACACACAACCATTTTTTTTACAAACTAGTGGCTTTGTAATTCAATATTTTTGCCTGTTTAAAGATGATAATGCAAAGCAATTGTTTCTAGACCTGCAACCTTTCTGAGTCCATTAACGTATGCCACACACCCATCCTGACTACTTCAGCAAGAATGAGCAAGTTGGGGTTATGGCCAGAGATGCATGAAGATGGCAGTATGATTGGGATTGCCAAGCTCCGGTGCTTGAGGCCCATGATGCCAGCATCCTGTTGCCCCGGAGGCCCACACAACCATGAGTGAAGGGGAAAACTCCAGGGGGGCAAAGAACTTGGCGGGATAGCTGTAGCTTCTGCATACGGGGAGCAAACAGCCCTTTGATCAGCACCAGGAAAGCGACACTGCAGGCAATACGGCAATGGGCACATAGGGAATACTGCAATTCACCAGTTCGTGTCCCGGAGACGGGCATGCAGTGACGTGAGGTGACTGGCTGATGACTACACCCTGAACCCTATCCCTGATGGAGGGGGACTGCAGAGCACCAGCAGGGCTCCCAGTGGAGACAACAGTGCAGTACTGTGTGAAGGTCACACAGCGGGTCGGCCAGCTAAAGTACGGGACCCACCTATGGCATCTCCGAGGGTGAGCAATAGGAGATCCCCTGCACACACACCACCCCATGAAAGATCACATGGGATCAGTTGCCCACCAGCATCAATGGAGGCTGCTGCGCCCGGTGAGGTGCACTGCAAGGGCAGGAAAAGAAAACTGAAGTGAAGTGGAGAGGTGAAACCTGGTAGATTGGAGGGAGTGAGGAGGGAGGAAAGCAGCAGCAGGGTGCTTGTGCTTAGGGTGTAGAGGGTGAGATGGTCCGGGAAGGGTGAAACACCCATCTACGTGGCATGCCGGCAGGGGAGACGAGAATCCAAGAGACTGGCACAAACCGACCCGGAGCTTAGACCGGGACACCTACCGAAGGCGATTTCACTGCCGGATGCATCCCCGACCACTGCAGGTGCCTACTTGCAATCTTCTGGTAGGCCCTGACCCCAACCTAAGGAGGCCCCCATCGATGTGAAACTTTCAACCTCCTTAGACACCTGCCAAAGAAGAAACTGCGCTCAGTCTCTCCTAAAATGATATCCTTCAAACATTCTTTTTAGATGTGTAGTGTTAAACCTCTCCAATATACCATGTATTTCAGTGGAAACTGTAAAGTGGCTGTGAGTTCAGGGCATCCTGTAGCAGGCACATTGTGGGCTGCAGCAAGATGACCCAGACGAGTGCTCCCTCATGCCCCTGTTTACCATTAAAGCACCAAATAACTGATACATCCATTTACTCGGTAATTAATTCATGCACTCACGTCAATCCATGTGCCCACTTGCCTATTCATTCATCCATTCACTCATTTATCCAGCAATTCATCTATACCCGTTTATCGTAATATTCACTCACTTATTCATTTATCAGTCTATGCACATAATCACTCAACCATTCATGTGCTCACCAAGGGAAAACAAGTTGACAAACATGTTTCTCTGTTGTCCATTCAGTGTTGAACAAAGAGAGCAGGATAAGGTAAATAGCCCTCAAAGTAATTTATTTTTCTTTGTTGGATGCTCTCATCCACAGCTCTTTTTATTCTTTTAGAAAACATGAAGACAGAATGAGGAGAATAACTATTTTTCATTCTTTACGTGTTTAAAGAGTCTTGGTCTGGTCCCCGATTTTAGTTATAGACACAATTGCAGTGCACCCGGTAATTGTGTTTATTTTGTGTTTACATGTATATATTTTGTGAGCTCAAAATGTATGACCGGGAGCAGGCGTGCCACAATTGTGCATCCCATGGCACCGCTACATCAACAAAGCAATAGGTACTCAAATCAAATTCCTACAGTCTGTTCTGCACTTAATTATCAAGGGTCGCGCAACGGGGTGCTAACTTGACGCAACGCTTCAGAGGCAATTCGTTAAGCCATAGAAGGCACCCTTCCATGGCTCTAAGTGACTTGATAAATCAAGAGTAACTCTGCCCCAGGGAGGCATTCCATGGGTGGTGCATAGCTGTTCCCAAGCAAAACCCATGGATTTGGATGCATTCCCAGATTTACTATAAGTGGTAGACCTGGGATTGCGTCAAAACGGCTATGCTCCCCAGGTGAGACATAACGAAGAGAAATATGTTTATTTCCCCTCATTTTATCCTGCATTCTGCAGCACACATGGAAAGAGGAAAATGCCTCAGGGGATTGTTTTTGCTCAGGAAGGGGCCCCTTTCTGCAAAAAAAACTATCATGCTAGCAATGCAGGAACCCTTGCACCATGGTGCAAGAGTGCCTGCGTTGGCGCTAGGCAGCACATAGTGCACCAGCACAGGGAAAAGCAGAAGTGGTTCCGCACAATGTTAAATACAGTGTATTCCTGCCTTTTCCCTATCACACAGCGCAGCAAAGTCACTTGCTGCGCTGCATGATATGATGATAAATATGTCCCAGGCTTAGGTTCTGGGCCTTTTAATGATATTTTTCTGGCTAGTTGCTTTAATTTCAGACAGCACAGCTCAGAAACAGATATAGGCAACCTTTGACTACTGTTACGGAGCTATAATATCTAAAAATAATGCAGTAACTGAGAGAAATCTGGCGTCAAGGAGGTTTCTTTACTCAGCACAGGCCCGCAGAAACAGGTGCTTGGCTCAGTGCACCAGAAATGCTTGTGTAAGCCCTATGTTAAACTCAACAGAAAATACAAAAAATATATCCACACTTTATACAACAAAATATACGCCTGTTTATTTTGCGCATCCCAATTGTGTCTACATTATTGTGTATATTGGAGTAGGTCTTTTCATTAGGAAAGAGGCCTGACAAACCATATAGTGCAGTATTTATTATTAATATTTCTGATGAGGCAGCACTATGGCTTTTTTTTTGTTGTTGCAGTTTATATAGGTGAACCCGACCCAAATGTTTTTGGTGCACTTTACATAAGCACCAGTTACATTAAACACGTTTTAGGCACGTGGACATTAACTGCTTAAACTCGTCAGACCTTAAAAGATGTGCGTGGCAAGCTTCATTCCAAACTCTGAGAGGCCTTTTGGAAAAGTATTGAATGTTCTGCTGTTTCTGTGAATCCTTCCTGCTTTGAGAGCAAACTCCAGGCAGGGTTTCAGGATGCCCCGCCAGAGATGCAAATGCACCTCTACACATAACAAAGGGGAAATTAGCATCGCAAAAGGCCCGTCCGCTCTTAACCCAGACTGGGGGATGGGCCCTGCTTCTAAGAGCGCACCTTTCTACAGAGAAGCATAATGAAAGGGCTGAGGTGTGCAAACCTAGTCTCTGCAGTGCACAGCCACAATATACAACCAGTTAAACAATTACAACCGTGAAGCCATGTAGGATTTTAAAGGCGCAGAAATGTTTTATGTGTACATGTGTAGATTTAAGTATAAAAAACGAAAGATACTGTTTTAGTTAAAGGGATTAAATAAAAGCACAATGCACAAAAACAATTTTATAATCAAATGCTGCTTTTTCCCAACATGAAAGAGTGATATTTTATTTCCTGCTCTCATATGTTTAACCCCAGTAAAGAACGAACGCAGATTCTCTCACCTTTTAACAAAAACGTGCACCTGTTTGAAAGCGGACTGCAATCGAGAGGAAGAGTAATCGCCCCTGTGTAAGAACAGATAATTAATGGCTCTGAGCTGAGCCCATCCCCGACCCTTCCCATACACTCAGTGTGGAAGCCTTGGGGGGCTAAAAAGCACCCCCTGAAGCTGCGTGCAAGGCGTGGCAGCCAAAGCCGTAGCACTGAATGGAACACATCAACAGCTCCGTGGGGGAGGTGCTGAAGGTGCAGCTCTAGGTCCTGGGCACTTATCTTTTGTTCATGTGATATTTTTTAATTAAAAAAAAAAAAAACAACCAGCATCCTGATAAAGGGCATGTTACGCATAAATCAATTCTGTATTTCTTTTTTTGTCTCAACATCAAAATGTAAGTCTCTCAATACATGTAGGACAGGCGCACCTTGCAGATCTACCCCGTGTGAGCCTACTGTCTTCTGGTCAAATTGAATAGTAAATCTGTTGTATTGTCTCTGTAGAGGTGTGTGCCTTCCTTTTCTTTTTCATTGTTAAGGCATGATGTGGCCTTAGACGTTAACATGTGTGTTTTCATTTAAATGAAAACAAGGCCTTTCAACAAATGTAGTTTGCTGCTATGTTTTTTGTTAATTTTGCTAACTTTTTTATTCTCATAATTCACTAATATATTGTGTGTAATGCCATGCCATCGTAGTAAAAGTAAATTTGGAACAGTGCAAAGGGGCATATTTACAATAACTGGCGCATCCCTGCATTTCAGCAGGGATGCGCCAGTTACTGTGTGCCACGGCTCCGCCACCATGGATGCGCCGCATTTACAATGCGGCGCACTATGGGGCAAAAACAGCACAGATGCGTGACGCATCTGTGCCGTAAATGTGGCGCATTGCTGGAGTTGCGTCGCAAGCGCGACGCAGCTCCAGCAATGCTCTGGGGGGCCCTATTTTGTTAATGCTGCGTCAATCCTTTCGCCTGCTTCAGGCAGGCGCAGGGTTTTGACGCAGCATGGGCCTAAAAGTGACTGAGTGAAATCTTGTAGATTTCACTCAGCTACTTTTAGGAGGCGTTCCTGCGCCGGAACGCCCCCCCCCCCTGCGCAGCAACGCCTACATGTGGCGCAGGGCTTTACAACGTGACGCATCTCCCAGATGCGTCACGTTGTAAGTACCCCGCACCATGGCGCAGGATTTGCGCAGCCGCTGCGTCACAAAAGTGAAGCAACGGCGGCGTAAATGAGGCGCAAGGGGCTTCTAAATCTGCCCCTAAGTTTATTAGCATAGTCGGAGCCAAATTAAGCAGCAGGGTTGAGTAAATTATGGGACAAGTTATGTGGCTAATATATGCTGTTTTGTGATAGTATTACTTCATTATTTTTACACTTGTTAACATAGGTCTGGGCATTGGTTGCACTTCATGAGTAACAGTTTAACACCTATATTTAGCGATGAGCAACAGAAAGATAATCAGTCAGACTTTGGAAAGGGCCTTTACTGCAAGGCAACACGTGTCGCTGTATTTCCAGCAACTTTTTAACCATTTGTGGTGAAATTTGTTTTGTTGAAATCCACAGGTTATGCAGCAGATGAAGGATTATATGGAAAATACAGCTAGTCTATAATTGTGCGAATTATGCAATGGCCGCACAATCACATGATTACAGTGACACTGAGTATACGAAAAAGAGACATGAACAAAACTGTTTTACTGCCTTGTAATTAATAATCTGCTATCTATTTAACTCTAAACATGGACCCCTAGGTAGTGTGCTACTTGCCTCAAAACACATCAACACCTCATCAAGGGTAGTAAGCAATATATAAATAGAATTTACAATTACATGAAAAAATATGACGCCATAATTGAAATATGCAGATGTAAAAAGTAAATTATGCTATTTTATGTCATACTTAAGGGAGGGGCGTCCTGACTCAGGAGAACTAAAGGATAACGTTGACAGGTTTGTACCCTGTCCAAGTAGGGACCTTTCCTTCTAGTCAGGGGAAGGGGGATTACACTTCTAAAATAACCTTTGCTCACCCCCTTGGTAGCTTGGCATGAGCAGACAGGGTTATCTCAGGAGCAATGTGTAAAGCATTTGTACATAACACACATAGTAACACAGTGAAAATACTACAGATGGACACCACACCAGTTTAGAAAAATAAAATAACTTAATCTAAACCAAACAACGACAAAAATCCAGCACACATATATAAAGATATCACTTTTTGAATGATTGTTGCAAAAATAACGCTTGTTATGTTATGTTATGTTAGGGTCATTTATAAAGCGCATGGCTGCCCCAGCAACAGGGCGTCCCTGCGCTAGAGGACGAGTAACCAGAAGAAATGAGGCTAGATAGAGGAGAAAAGCCAAGTTTTAATCAGTTTCCTGAATGCCCAATGATCGTGAGTACAGCGGGTAGCCAATGGAATAGAATTCCATAGCGCAGGGGCCTGAGCTTTGAAGGAGCGACCCCCTGCTCTACACCGGCAGACCTGTGGAATGCACAGCAGGTGGTGGTCAGCGGAGCGCAATGCTCACGTTGGAACATAAGGGGTGCATAGTCCCTGCAAGATTTGGAGACCCTGGCCGTGTAAAATCTTATGTGAGGTTTAAACTGGACTCTCTATTTAATTGGCAGCCAATGAAGATGATGAAGGAGATTGGAGGTATGACACTGCCTTGGTAGGGCAAAAAGAGTATGTGCCATTGCATTCTGTACTCGTTGGAGTCTTGCAGCAACTGTTTTATTTACACCAAGCAGAAGACCATTGCAGTAATCTAGGCGGGATTGAACAACTGATTGCACTATCAGTTGGCGGGTAGGAGCATCAAAGAACCCCAGAATGGGTTTTAGGCCGTGCAGGAGGCCGAAACAGGTACCGGCCACTTGTTTTGCATGAGCCTCAAAAGAGAAGGCGGTATCAATCAAGACCCCTAAATCTTTGACTGCGTTTTTTGGTTGGGGAGGAGTGCCCAAGGTCGCCAGCCACCATTGGTAGTCCCAACAACATATGTTGTAAGAACATATAGCTCCAACTGGGGCTATTACGACATTGGGACAGGCACAAATCCCAAGCACGCCGCTGACTGCAAGGTGCACAGGCCGGTCACGGAGTCACATTGATCCCTAAGTAACGGTACCTTAGAAATCAGTGGATGGTGCACAGCATCATGGAGGTGAAGCGTTGATGGGCCAAGGCGAGGGCCGGCTCCTTACTGTCTTAAGGGAGGTGAGGCGTTGAGTCCACGAGGCACCGAGTTTGGGCTGGCAGGGAGGTCAGGCGATGTTGAGGCATCGATTGCATTCAACAGTCGGTGTCGATGCGTTCGTGAAGTCACCCTCATCGGTCATTGGCTCCGCGATCACGAGATGCAGGCGCTGGCGACGTCAGGCATCAGTGCGAGCTCTGGTGTCGGGAAGAACAATAACTTGCAGGTGTTGGCAGGTGTCTGAGCTGGGGTGCAATCAGGGCAATGGGTCATGTACTTCACAAACAGGTGCCTGCGGCCTCGGTGCATGTCGCGGCATCACTGGCAGCAACGCTCACCCAGGAACTGGAATTAGCACCTTTTGGTAGGAGTCCAGCAGAGGAAGCCAGGTGCTGGTAAAATCTTTGTGTCCCTGAAACTTCAGAACAGGAGGAAAACTCTACTTCAAGCCCTTGGAGAATCTTCTTAAATAGGATACCACAGCAAGGCAAAAGTCCATCCTTTCCACTGACAACAGACAGAAGCAGCAACTGCAGGCCAACCCAACAAAGCAACACTTGTTCCCATCGCTCTGTGTGCTGCACAGAGACCAAGCATTTGATCAGCATGTAATATGCACACATTTATGACCCAATGTCATGCAATGTGAGAAACTCTCACTGCCTTCATCTTCAACTATGAAGCCCTCAACTGTGCCCCTTTATGAATTGCCATCTCCAACCCAAATTCACCCAGACAGCTATGGGCGACTCAGTGCACAGTATGCACTAGACAAGAATTCTACATTGCATGAAAAAACCTACAGAAAAATAACATCTGGCAAAACTAAATTACACTTGGAGTGTAGTGTTAGTGATGCAGTCCCTGTTTACATTTCACGTGTTTTTTTCATGCTAAAAAATGTGAAATGTAAACAGGGACTGCATCACTAAAATGGATTACTATTGGTCCGGTGTCAAGGCTTAAATCTGGATACCCAGTTGCACAGTCTACAGCTCTGGCCATTACACCACATCCTGGGAAGAGGGAGGAAGGCATGCAAAAGCCCACAGCTTGTTTTTTGGATCAAGGCTATAACAGAACCTCAAGCTGAGCCAGAGCCAGGATTCAGGTTCAAGCCTGACTCAAAATGTCAGTGTCCTGACCCACCTCTAATTTGCTTGATTGGAGAATCAGGTCTTCAGCTTCTGGCAGAATTCAAGAACAGAAGAAAGAAAGAAGGAAGCTCCGATGTGGAGTGGGAGGTCATTCCACACTTTAGGAGTGATGTAATAGAACGCCCATCATCCTAGTTCTGCGAATGCGTGGAATGTATGCAAATTGGAGTCATGCGGAACAGTGGTGTCTAGTCTGGTTGGTGGAAGGAGATGCAACTATTCAGATACGTAGTGTCTAAGTTGTCTTGTGCCTTCATTGAGAGTGTGAGGTGTTTGAAATGAGTGTGTTTGTGTATCAGGAGTCAGTGGAGCTCTTTGAGGTGTGGTGTGGTATGATGTAAGCACTATGTGGGATGTTGTGGAGAGTAAGACTGCTGAGTTCTGAATGGTTTCTAGTCTTCCAGTGGGTTGCTTTGTGAGCTCAGAGTAGAGGCTGTTCCAGTAGCCTAACTTGCTGAAAATTGTACAGTGCTACAACTTTAGGCCAAGCGACTTGCACCACATGCAGTA
The DNA here is from genome assembly GCF_964204655.1 of Triturus cristatus. Taxonomy (NCBI): domain Eukaryota; kingdom Metazoa; phylum Chordata; class Amphibia; order Caudata; family Salamandridae; genus Triturus; species Triturus cristatus. Next base: position 754,681,232 of record NC_140579.1, read on the forward strand.
TCGACTTGGAAGAAAATGCTCTAACCAGGTTTCTGGAAGCACCCACACCTGCTGGCTGCAATGAGTCATATGGAAATATGTGCAGACAGGTTTGAAAGTGGGATGAAAAAAGTGGGAGCTCTCTTAAAAGGGAAATGTAAAATACATTTCTCTTTCCCATGGTGTCACCCGACCAGCATTTTGGTTTCTTTCTGAGATGTTAGTGTATCCTTATATACAACACAACAACTGACATACACCTAAAACCTGCCAGTACTATTTTCTTTGTCAATGGTTGTTAGTTGTTTAAGATAAATGAGTACCAGCATTAATTTGTAATAAATAATTAACATCGGAAATGTTTACCTTCTGAAATTGTGAAACTGTGAATTAAATATTATCGAGGCTGTGGAAGGGGCATATGACACTTCTTATAAACGCGAGGGAAGAATAGTCATGTTAAAAGCATCCCTGTGCTCAGATTCTAAATGGATCTCGTGGCTGCATTTTTTACTGTTGACCATCAAGTGCTTCTTAAAACAATGTCAGAAAGAGCTGGTTTTGTTGAACTGTACTGTTCTGCTTCTTCCAAATGTTACTCATTTAATTAATCTCCTTCATTTGCTCTCAGATACTGCCAACCTCACATGGAGAGTAACCTGTGCCTTAACATTATCTTCAGCACTTTTCTTTATCCGCAAGGCACTTTTTACCAACTTTATAGACTTAGACCTGGTTGGCTATCCAATTTATGCTAATTACACCCTGTTCCATTTTATGCTAAAAGAGGTTTTAAATTTCAGAATGTGTTTCTGTGTTTAAGAGGCAATGTGAGAAGTTGGCCTGGTATATGATGTTCACTAGTTAAAGTGACCACCTTGTACCATGCCAAGCAACCCTTATGGTGTGGTTGTAAGTCAACCTTTTCGGACTAGCTGCCCTAGTGGTAGCGTAGGCTAAGCAGTCTTTGAGGCTAAACTCGTTAAAGCGTGTTAAGCAGGCTGTTTTACCAAATGTAACCCCCTTTTATACCAATGAAAGGACACCACACAGATATATATTCAAAATATATATGTATTTATTTCTCAAAGTAACCCCTAGACTCTTTATGAGCACAGGAGCACAAATCGTTAAACAAGACAATGTTATAATACACAGAAGTTGCACTTTATATGGATGGGCCCTGGTGGCCGCTCAAACCATATACTAAAATAGTGGTATAAGTACCACGAATAGGAAAGGGAAAAGGCCTAGGGCCTCTAGAATCGCTGGGCCTACAAGGAGCTAACTTTAGTTAGTGACCAGGAGGTCCACGGGTTGCGTGTGCAGTGAGGAAAGTCACACGCGTGCTCCCATAGGTTTTCAATGGGTGCGTAAAAGTTAAAAAGTTACTGCAGAAAGGGTCTTCTGGATGGACTACGATCTCAAGATTCGAAACACAGACACTAGAGATGATTCTCTACACTTGGGCACCGGAGTGCCAGCTTTACCTCACCCACAGGAAGCGGGTGCATAGGTCTCGAAGTGCGTCGGGTTTCTTCTATCGATTCAATGGAGCCTGATGACAAAGATGCTGCAGGCGGTCGGTCCGGAAGAGCTGCGTTGGATCCAAGAGTGGATAGGAGTTGTGGAAGACCTGAAAGCAGAGGGGACAGTGTTCACAGTCACTAGCCAGTGACCGGCGTGGCACCAGGTAGGTACCAGGCGATGTCGGGTGCAAACAGGTGGTGAAGCGTAGCTTGTCTCCGCAGCCACGTGGTCCCTGAAGGTCGACGACATCCAGGAGTCAAGTCACGAGCTGTCCCACGCAGGCTCTCGCTGTCGGCGGTGTCGGCGACTCGAAAGAAGCAAACAAGCCTTGGCAAAGGCAGGAGTCGTGGAAGTTCAAGAAAGCTGATTGTTCTGACCATCAAGGTCAGAGGGGCTGCTCTTTTGGAGAGCAGCTAGGGCCAGTCTGGAGCAACCAGACCAGCATCGTTGATTTCCAAGTTCGTCGCCAAAATGGCCACTAGCCAACGGGCCAGGGACCGGGCAGGCGCGTCAAGATGCAAAGTGCAGAGGGGCCCCACGCAGATCGTGGAGATGCTGGAGGGCTCATCTTTGGTGCAGATGCTGCTCGATGGTTGGGCTTCTCAGGACCCAAAGCACAACTTGGAGGGAGCCTCTGTCGTTGCGCTTGCAGCTTGTCGTCGGTCTTCCAAGATGGCTGGCTCCACGTGTCTCGGTGCCTCCACGGGTTCCTTCTTTGCAGGGACTGTGGATCGGGCGGTGAGAGGTCTGGAGGTCCAGGTCTTGTCGGGCTCTGGGCTCGGGCTCCGGCAGGAGGCGGCGGCAAAGCAGACGTTCAATAGCTGGTTGGTGCTTGCGTTAGCAAGATGGTCACTCCCTGACCATAGGGGAGATTTCCTTCAGTCCTCTGTGCAGCAGAGCGTCGAATTTCCCGTCTTCTTCTTGTGGTTAAGTTGATTCCAGGATGTCTGAAGTCTTAGGACACAGCTCCTACCTTTAAGCAGATTCTAGGGGCCGGACTACCTGCTAGGTCCCTCCCTAAGGGTGGGACCAGGAAGGGGGGTGGTTACACCCCCAATCCTTTGTCCAGCTCGCCCCAGGTCCGGGGCTGGTGTGCCCCAGGACCGGATTGAACTGGCATATGCACCGAGGCTCCTTGTGAGCCTCAGGCATGTCTGGTTTCTTTCAAGCCCTACCTGACCAATACACAAAATCCTGTCTGGGGTGGACTCGCACCTCCCCTGGCAGGAAACCCTTTGTCCACGTCTCCCAAGCTGGAAGGACTCCCAGCAGCAGGAGGGCAGATTTGTGTCTGTGGTGGCAGCATCCATTTTGTGGAGCTGAGGCTATGTCTGATTTTACCCGGGTTTCAGGTACTGTACATGTCGTGTCCCTCTAGAAGGGTGGAATGCTAACCCCGTCACCAGAATTGGCGAGGGGTTAGTATTCCAATTCATATGACACCTTACTCGACATGTTTTGATAAAGCCAAACCAAAGATAGCATTTAACCGCGAGGTTCATAATGCACTTAAGAGTATATGGTATGACGATATCTGGAAACGGTAGAAGGAAGTTGTTCCGACCACTGCAGACAGGCTCAGCTCATGCCAGAGCACCATCTCACATGGAACTAAGCACTCTGCCTTCAGGATTGTTAAGGCCTGCCATAGGAGTGACTTACAGGTTAACATGTGTCCCATTTAAGGTTAGGTATAGGTATACTACACCTAAGTAAGAGGTGGTTACACCAACTTACCCCAGCTGAGTGATCAGCCAGTTGTGTCAAATTTGTTAGGCCAAGCCTGGGGTGGCATAATACATGCTTCAGCCCCTGGCAGGCCTTAGATACACCAATGCCCTGGGTACCTAGTGTACACTGGTACAGGGGCTCACAGGGTGATCCACTTCCAATTGGTTATGCACCTAGGGTGCATAGTGTCAATTTAGTTAGAGAGAACAGCAGGCTGGGGGTCTGATTAGCAGGCCCACAGCCTCAATATGTCAAAAACCAGTGAAGCAAAAAGCAAAAATTTGGGGTGACCATAGGATAGCAGACCCTACTCTCCTACACACATACATACCCTAAACCCTAAAAATCCCTTGCCATCCAAAAACCAATACAAATGCTAAACCCTAAAAAAACCCTCACCACCCAAATACCCATACCCATCCTAAATTCAAACAATTCCATTGCCACCCAAAAACCCATTCCCACCCCACCCAAAATACCTTACCCACCCTAAACCCCCAAAAATCCTTTGCCACCCATAAACACATACAAATGTTAAACGCTAAAAAATGAGTTACCGCCCAAATACCAATACCCACCCTAAAGCCTAAAGGTGCCCTTGCCACCCAAAGCTCATACCTACCCTAAACCTAAAAAATCCCTTTTCACCCAAAAATCCATATGCACCCTAAAACCTAAAAAAGCCCATATCACCTAAAACCCCATACCCACCCTAAAACCTAAAACATTTCTTGCCACCCAAAAACCCTTACACACCTTAAACCCTACAAAATCCCTTGACACCAAAAATCCAACACGCACCCTAAACGCAAAAAATTCCCTTGCCACCCATAAACCCCTAAACTCTAAAAAAAATCCCTTACCACTCAAAAACATACACCTAGCCTTACCCCTAAAAATCCACTTACCACCCAAAAACCTATACCAACCCATGACCCTAAAAAATCCCTTGCCAACCAAACACCCATATTCCTATAAACCCTAAAAAATCCCCTGCCACCAAAAACACATACAAACTTTAAACCCAAAAAGATTCATTACCACCCAAAAACCCAAACCTACCATAAACACTTAAGGTTTCACTTGCCACCCAAAACCCAGGCCCACCCTAAACCCTAAAAAAATCCCTTCCCACCCAAATACCCATACCCACCGTAAATCTAAAAAATTCAGTTGCCATCCAAAAACCCATACCCACCCAAATCCCTAAGAAGTCCCCTGCCACCCAAAAACACACGCCCACCCTAAACCCTAAAATATCGCTTACCACTCAAAACTCCATACCCATCAAAACCGTAAAAATTCTCTTGAAACCCAAACACCCATACAAGTGCTAAACCCTAAAAAATGTCTTTCCACTCAAAAACTCATACAAATACTAAACCATAATAAAATTATTATCGCCCAAAAACCCATACCCAACCTAAACCCTAGAAATTCCTTATCACCCAAAAACCCATACCGACCCTAAACCATAAAATTTTCCTTGTCCCACAAATACCCACACCCACCCAAAACCTTAAAAATTCCCTTGCCTCCCATAAAACCCATACCCACCGTAAACCCTAAAAAATCCCTAACCACTCAAAAACATACACCCACCCTAAACCCTTAAAATTCATTTGCCACCCAAAAATCATACCCACTCAAAGCCCTAAAAAAAGCTCTTACCACCAAAACACCTATACTCACCCTAAACCCTAAAAACCCCTTTCCACCCGAATACCCATAACCACCGTAAAATTAAAAAATGCAGTCGCCACCTAAAAAACTATACCCACCCTAAACCCTAAAAAAATACCTTACCACCCAAAAATCCATACCCACCCGGAACCCTAAAAATTCACCTGACACCCAAAAACCCAAACCCACCCTAAACCCTCAAAATTCCCTTGCCACCCAAAAACCCATACCCAATTTAAACACTAAGAAATCCTATATAACCTACAAACCCATACCCACCCTAAAACATAAAATCCCCTACCACACAAAACCCATACCCACCCTAAATCCTATAAATTCCCATGCCGCCCAAAAAACCCATACCCACCTTTAGCCCTAAAAAAGCCCTTAGCACCTAAAGAACTATACTCACCCTAAACCCTAAAAAATACCTTACCACCAAAAACCCATACCCACCCTACCCCTACAAATTCCATTGCCACCCAAAAACCCATAACTACCCTAGACCCTAAGACAAACCTCACAACCCAAAAACCCATAACCACCCTAAACCCTAAAAATTCCTTATCATTGAAAAACGCATACTCAACCTAAACCATAAAATTTCCCTTGCCCCCCCAAAAACCCACACCCACTTTAAACCTGAAAAATTCTCTTGCCACCCAAAAACCCATACCCGCCCTAAACGCTAAAAATTCCCTTGCCACCCAAAAATCCATACCCACCATAAACCCTAAAAAAGTCCTTATCACCTAAAATCCTATGCTCAACCTAAACCCTAAAAAATACCCTACCACCCAAAAACCCATACCCACCATAAACCCTAGAAAGACCCTTGCCACCAAAAAACCCATATGCAACCTAAAATCTAAAAAAAAGCCCATATCACCTGAAAACCCATACCCAACCTAAAACCTACAAATTCCTGTGCTGCCCGAAAAGCCATACCCACCCTATACCCTAAAAAAGCCCTTATCAGCTAAAAACCTATACTCACCCTAAACGCTAAAATATTCCTTACCACCAAAAACCTATACCCACCCTAAACCCCAGAAATTCCATTGACACCCAAAAACACATACCCACCCTAAACCTCACAACCAAAAACCCATAACACTGTTTTTTTCACATTTCATGGTGTTCTTCTCTATCGTTAATGACATATAATTGTACATTAGTAGGGAGTTTCTCTGCCTTTAAAAATAAATAGGTGGATGGCTACTTCTCATAGCACCAACTCCCATCATTACCATTTGGCATAATATTGAGACCCGGTTGAAATTTAAATGAAGCTGCTTGAGTCATGTAATTTCTAGAGTTTCCTGCTACACTTGTTATAAAAATTCCAGTGCCACCTCACATAACTATGTGGCATTTGTGGCAAAAGTTTATCGCAAATTCATGGGACTAATACAAAATGTCCAGAACATGAGAGCCTTTTCCTTATGCCACTTATGTTTTTTCGTGCTATGTTTTTACTGCAAAATTGCAAAGCATTTGTGTAATTTTATATGATTTCGCATAATTTTCCTGAACTTTTGCATAATTAAACAAAAACAGACTAAGCAAATAGTGTACACGCTATCATTTTACACACTTTTTTTATTTATTTTTTTATTTACATTTTTATAATACCAAACATACAAAAAATGCTGGAGGTCTGTTGCTCCACATCACCCCATGATGTATCGTTGTGCAATTAACATGGTATAACTTTACAAGCTTATTATCCAGTTTGCCTTGAAACTTTCCCTGTAAATCCAGCCAAAGCACTTTACACATTGTGAATGCATTATTCCCCTGATATGTACAAAAACATTTCCTGCTTACAGTGCTAGCGGCAAACGCCCTGTCATAGTGTGCTGAAGGGTTGTGCATCAGGTGTGTTTGGGTGATCCGGTTCTGCCTGTTGTCATGTGCGGGCCCACTCCAGAAAGGGGCCCCATATGTCACGCGGCCGGGATACTGAGGGCGTCGGCTTCCAGAAGGTTGATAACTGTTCCTGACTAAATTTTACATCATAAATCCAATCGTTCACAGTCGGGGACCCTCTCCTCTCCCAATGTATAGCAACTCTACGCTTGGCCACTAATAACAAAAGAGCGTGTAATTTCCGGAGTCCCTGTGGTGTCTCCTTTACATATCCCAATAAGCCCAACAGGGGGTCTGCGTCATTTGCCGTGCCCAGTAGGTCATGTATAATTTTAAAAACGGAGGTCCAAAAGTCATCTAGTTTGGGGAAGAGCCATGCCATGTGCGAAAATGTTGCTGGAGTAAATCCACATCTCCAGCAGCTGGCATCGTCCCTAAGTCCCATGCGGTGAAGTTGAGCAGGAGTTCTATAGAATCTATGTATAAATTTGAAATGAATATGGTGTAGCTTATAGTTCGGTGACAGTGCCGTGAGCTGATTGCAACAACATGACCGTTGCTCCTCAGATAGCTCAGTGGGAAGGTCCACATTCCATGCTTGCAGGGCTATGGTCGGTAACAAAGGGGCCGTGTTTTGCATGTTATTGTAGAGTCTGGTAATGAATCTACGAGGTGTCAACCTTAAGAACATTTTCAAGCGCTAGCAGTGTGGGGGTGGACTTGGGAATGTGTTGTGTAATGCTCTGCACATGGCTTTAAGTTTGTGATAGAAGAATTGTTCTGAAAATTGGACTGGACGTCCCTCCTCTGGCTCCAGAGGAGCTCTAAATGACTCCCCCGGGTATAGGTCCATGAAAGTGCGCAGTCCCAATCGGAGAGCTAGTGCCCTACTTGTACCATCTCCCATGGTTGGTAACATCGGGTTGTGTACTAGGGGGATAGATGGGGCATACAGGAGTTTAAGGTGCGCTCTGACCCGTAATTTGTCCCATGCCCACCTCAATGTCTCCACCTTATCTATTTCCCCACGAAGGCTTCTACCTGACTGATATAATGCCACAGAAAGTTGGATCGGCGCTGCCACGTCCAGCTCCACAGCAGTATGCGTCTGGAAGGGGGTCAGGTGCACACAGAAGTGTAGGAATTGCGCCGAGCACAGAAGGCATACAATTGGATATCCGGGGCGCCCATCCCTTCCTGAGACAGGGGCAGTGTCAGTAGTTCCGTTGAGATACGCGCCTGTCTGCCAGCCCATATCATAGAGATCAGTAAGGAGTGAACTGAATTAAAAAAAATGTTGTGTGAGCTGAATCGGTATATTGACAAACAGGTAGAGCAGTTTTGGTAGGATCACCATTTTGGCAATTGCTATTCTCCCCGCTAGGGAGAGTGGAAGATTGGCCCAGGCATCATTTTACACACTTGACAGGATGTCTGCCTTGCAGACATTGCCAAAAGGATTACTAGGCCTTCTCTGGTTCTCTCTATAGTGTATTTGCACACATCACCCTCCTGTCCATCTGACTAGGCGAGTGCTGCCTATTTATTTTAGTTCTAACTATATTGTAATTTGCATGCCGATCTCTCACGGATCCTGCTCCATTCATACGCACTATGCCCCAAGACAAGAAAAGAGCACCTCTCTGGTCACTCATCCATGAAATCAAAACACTTCTCACATAGAATGATAATAAATACATCCTCTGCCAGCCCCGCCTTCCCTCATGGGTTAGCATGCTACCTGTCCAAAAATGTGCTTCAGCACCCCACATGAATCACTGTAAAATACAATACAGTAGCAGTACCCTAATTCCTTATGTCAAGATCAGGCTTTTGTTGGCTCTTCACCCTGCCCAGTACCACTGTACCTGCTGCACTAATCATAGCTGCTTCCTTATGCTCCATGCTTGGACTTGGACTAGACTGCACGGAGATTTTCACCTCCTTCATCTCTGGTGCCACTGTGGCGTAGAGTAGTTTGGAGTAGAGTGTTATACAGTGGACTGTTGTACAGTGGAGTGTCCTAGAGTGGGGCGTTGTAGAGTGGAGTGGCATGCAGTGGAGTAGAGTGTTACAGAGTGGAGTGGCATAGAGTGGAGAGGCATACAGTGGTGTGGCAAAGAGTGGAATGGGGTAGAGTGGAGTGGTATAGAGTGGGATAGCGTACAGTGGAGTTGTAAACAGTGGAGTGGCGTAGAGTGGCGTGTAACGTAGAGGTTTAGAGTGGAGTGGTGTAGAGTGTCATGCTGTAGAGAAGAGTGGAGTGGCATGTCGTACATTAGAGTGGAGTGTTGCACCATAGAGTTGCATCTCGTACAGTGTAGTGGCGTAGAGTAGACCGGAGAAATGTCATACAGTGGACTGTTGCAGAATGCTGTAGAATGAAGTGTCGTACAGTGCGGTCTGGAGTGGCGTAGAGTGGAATAGTGTACAGTACGGTGGCATAGAGTGGAGTAGATTGAGTGGAGGGGTGTGTTGTAGAGTAGAGAGAAGTGGAGTAGAGTGCATTGGTGTGTCAGAGTAGAGTGGAGCTGCGTAGAGTAGAGTGGTATGTCATATAGTAGAGTGGTGTGTTATAGAGTGGCATGGCATACAGTGTAGGGGCATAAAGTGAAGTGGCATAGAGTGGAGTGGTGTAGAGTAGTGTTGTGTAGAGTGCAGGAGAGTGTCATACAGTGGACTGGCAGAGTGGAGTAACAAGGTGTAGTGCTGTAGAGTGGAGCGTTGAATAGTGTTGTAGTGTGGAGTAGAACGGAGTGCCATACGTTGGAGGAGCGTGCTGTAGAGTGGAGTGCCTACAGTGGAGTAGAGTGTCATACATTGTAGTAGAGTAAAGTGGCATAGAGTGTTGTCGAGTGGAGTGGCATATAGTGGTGTTCAGTGGAGTAGTGAAGTACAATGAAGTAGAGTGCAGTAGTGTTTCATTGAGTACAGTGAAATAAAGTGGTGTGGCGTGGCCTAGCTGGAGTTGTATAGAGTGTTGTAGAGTGGAGTATAGTTTTGTTTAGTGGCATAGAGTGGAGTAGAGTGGCATAGAGTGGAATAGTGTGTAGCAGTGGAGTAGAGTGTTGTATAGAGGGCAAGTGTAAAATGTCAAAGTGTAGAGAAGACTGTTGTAAAGTGAAGTGTTGCAGAGTATAATAGGGTTGTGTAGCGTTTGTGAACCTAAAACCTGCATTTGAGCTAGTCCCACGAACAAAACTCTGGTCAGTTTTGGAGAGGAGGGGGGTCCCAAGTAACATATCAACATGAATCTACTTGCTCATTGACAGTTATGCCCAGGTGTGGAGGGCTAGTCAGGGTTAACTGGCAGAATACATCACCATGAATAAAGGGTTGCAGCAGGGATACATGCTTACTCGATTATTTTCCTTTTATTTCTATGATCTAGTTGCTTAGTTCTTACTAATGCATCTCCAATACATGCATTTAGCAAAGTCTCTCTGTTATTGTTTGTGAAAGATATACTGCTTGCCTCAAAAACCATCAGAGGGTTAGTACTTTTAATTGAATACTTTTTGCTGATCTGCATAGAGAGTAGACTGGGGGCAAACTCCTCCAAAACAGATTATATAACCATCAATCTTCAAAAATCATACCGGGAGAATATCCATGAGTGTAGTAAATCTTAAAAGGGTAAAAATGGACTTTGAGTATTTTGGACAAAGCATTAATCTGAACCTGCCTCTATCTTAACTTCCTTGGCCCAACATTACACAACTCTTCCACCTAATTTCCAATGATTCAGCATGAAGATGTATTTCTCAAAATGTCTCTGATCACATACATTCTCTTTGGCAACCATGGAAATACTATAGTCACACACATCTCTGTGGGGACCTGGACATCTCTATAATCACACTATCTCTGTGGGGACCTGGGCATGTTTATAATCACACACTATCTCTGTGGGGACCGCGACATCTCTAAAATTACACACTATATCTGTGGGGACCTGGGCATGTGTATAATCACACACTATAACTGTGGGGTCCTGGGCATGTGTATAATCACACACTATCTCTGTGGGGACCTGGACAGCTCTATAATCAAACACTATCTCTGTGGGGACCTGGGCATGTCTATAATCACACACTATCTCTGTGGGGACCTCGACATCACTAAAATCACACACTATATCTGTGGGGACCTGGGCATGTGTATAATCACACACTATCTCTGTGGGGACCTGGACATCTCTATAATCACACACTATCTCTGTGGGGCCCTGGGCATGTCTATGACACCACACATTCTCTTTGGCGACCGTGGTAATACTATAGTCATACACCATCTCTGTGTGGACTTGAGCGTTCCTGTAATTAAACGCAAGCTCTGTTTTGGCTTGACCATCTTCAGCTTTGCATTCTCTGTATAGGGCTTTGGAATACTGAAAAGTAGTAAAGTTACACTTTTGGTCTAAGTTTACATTTGTGAAACTGAAAAGTAGAAAAGTTACATTTTTTGTCCAAGTTTACCTTTGTGAATCGGGCCCTATTTTAATGACGACTTAAAACACAATCATCTCCATGCACTAGCTCTGTGGGGACTTAAACATCGCTATAATAACACACTATCTTTATGGGGACTTGAACACCACTATAATAACACACCATCTCTGTGGGGACTTAAACATCTCTATGATAACACACTATTTCTGTGGGGACTTAAACATCGCTATAATAGCACACTATCTCTGTGGGGACTTAAGCATCGCTATAATAACACACTATCTTTGTGGGGGCTTGAACATCACTATAAAAACCTATCATCTCTGTGGGGACTTGAGCATTCCTGTAATTACACGCAAGCTCTGTTTCGACTTGAAGCACCAGGGGGTGCCACGAGGCACAGGGTCAAAGGTGATTTGCATGTAGCTGGGTCTGAACTGGGGGTGACGAAGGAAGCTAAATAACGATGATGGTTTCAACCCTGATCTGTGACTGGGGGTAAGTGACTGAAAAGTTTCAGCACTCCGTACATCATCTCCTTGTGTTTGCTTCGAGTTGAACATCATCAGCTTCACATTCTCTGTATGGGGCTTTGTGAATATTGAACAGTAGTAAAGTTAGACTTTTGTTCTAAATTCACCTTTGTGAATACTGAAAACTAGTAAAGTTAGACTTTTTGTCTAAGTTTACCTTTGTGAATTAGGCTCTATTTCACACAATCACCTTCATGCACTATCTCTGTGGGGACTTAAACATCGCTATAATAGCACACCATCTCTGTGGGGACTTAAACATCTCTATGATAACACAGTATCTCTGTGGGGACTTAAACATCGCTATAATAACACACTATCTCTGTGGGGACCTGAGCATTCCTATGATTACACCCAACCTCTGTGTGGACTTGAACATCATTAGCTTCACACTTTTTATAATGATATTCAAGCTTTGAATGTACACACTATTTCTATGGAGACTTAAACACAATGATCTTCACCCACTACCTCTGTGTGGACTTGAACATCATTAGCTTCACACTCTTTATAATGATATTCAAGCTTTGAATGTACACACTATTTCTATGGAGACTTAAACACAATGATCTTCACCCACTATCTCTGTGGGGACTTGAACATCTATTTTGACAAAAATGTTAGCAGCTTATCAAGCTCTGGGTTCTACTTGACCATATTCCTTAGTTCCATATGTTAATTTCTTTATGTGTTAGTTCCCTTATCTCTTAAGATTTTAAGCACTAATATATAGGTTAAATATAGCTTTAAGGGTCTTTCTTTAAGCATGATTTTATATTTTCTGGCACATTGACAGAATCTGTCTTTAATGTATACCCCTAGTATATATGCAGCAATTCATATATGAATAGATTATAATGTTGTTTGTGTAAATTGTTGATAAAATAAACATTTAGCCATGTACCTTTGACTGTATTCAATCACAAATAGTGTTACAGACTAGGTCCCCACAAGGATGGTAGCACATGTTCAAGTCCCCACAAGGATGGTGCTGTGCGCACGATTAAATAACAATATATTTGCAAATTTGAAGCAGGATCCTGTATCATGAATTTTTTCTTAACATATTTCTGTTATTAGTGTATTTTAAAAACATTGGGAAAGGTTAGTCCCCACAAGGCAGGTATTCACACATAGTCCCCACAAGGATGGTAACACGTGTATGTGTGTGTGGTTGTGTGTGGGTGTGTGTGGTTGTGTGTGTGGTTGCATGTGTGTGGTTGTGGTTGTGTGTGTGTGGTTGTGATTGTGTGTGTGGTTGTGTGTGTGCTTGTATGTGTGGTTGTGTGTGTGGTTGTGTGTGTGCTTGTGTGTGTGTGGATGTGTATATGGTTGTTGTTGTGTGTGCTTGTGTGTGATTGTGAGTGTGGTTGTGTGTGTGGTTGTGGTTGTGTGTGTGTGTGGTTGTGGTTGTGTGTGTGTGTGGTTGTGGTTGTGTGTGTGGTTGTGTGTGTGTGTGGTTGTGTGTGGTTGCGTGTGTGTGGTTGTGTGTGTGGCTGTGGGTGTGGTGGTGTGTGTGTGTGGGGTTGTGTGTGTGTGGTTGTGTGTGGTTGTAGTTGTGTGTGTGTGTGGTTGTGTGTGTGTGTGTGGTTGTGTGTGTGGTTGTGTGTGTGTGGTAATGTGTGTGTGGTTGTGTGTCTGTGTGGTTGTGTGTGTATGGTTGTGTGTGTGGTTATGTGTGTGGTTATGTGTGTGGTTGTGTGTGTGTGGTTGTGTGTGTATGTGGTTGTGTGTGTGGTTGTGTGTGTGGTTGTCGTGTGTGGTTGTGTGTGTGGTTGTGTGTGGTTGTGTGTATGGTTGTGTGTGTGTGGTTGTGTGTGTGCAGTTGTGTGTGTGTGGTTGATTGTGTGTGTGCGGTTGTGTGTGGTTGTGTGTGTGTGTGGTGTGTGTGTGCTTGTGTGTGTGTGGTAATGTGTATGTGGTTGTATGTGTGTGTGTGGTTGTGTGTGTGTGTGGGTTGTGTGTGTGGTTGTGTATGGTTATGTGTGTGGTTGTGTGTGTGTGGTTGTGTGTGTATGGTTGTGTGTGTGCTTGTGTGTGTGGTTGTCGTGTGTGGTTGTGTGTGTGGTTGTGTGTGGTTGTGTGTGTGGTTGTGTGTGTGTGGTTGTGTGTGTGTGGTTGATTGTTGTGGTTGTGTGTGTGGTTGTGGTAATGTGTATGTGGTTGTATGTGTGTGTGTGGTTGTGTGTGTGTGTGGTTGTGTGTGTGGTGTGTGTGGTTGTGTGTGTGGTTGTGTGGTTGTGTATGTGTGTGGTTGTGTGTGGGTGGGTGTGGTTGTGTGTGTGGTTGTGTGTGTGTGGTTGCATGTGTGTGGTTGTGTGGTTGTGGTTGTGTGTGTGGTTGTGTGTGTGGTTGTGTGTGTGGTTGTGTGGTTGTGTATGTGTGTGGTTGTGTGTGGGTGGGTGTGGTTGTGTGTGTGGTTGTGTGTGTGTGTGGTTGCATGTGTGTGGTTGTGTGTGGCTGTGGTTGTGTGTGTGTGTGGTTGTGGTTGTGTGTGTGGTTATGTGTGTGCTTGTGTGTGTGCTTGTGTGTGTGCTTGTGTGTGTGGTTGTGTGTGTGGTTGTGTGTGTGGATGTGTGTGGATGTGTATATGGTTGTAGTTGTGTGTGCTTGTGTGTGCTTGTGTGTGTGGTTGTGTGTGTGCTTGTGTGTGTGGTTGCAGTTGTGTGTGGTTGTGTGTGGGTGTGGTTGTGGGTGTGGGTGTGGGTGGGTGTGGGTGGATGTGTGGTTATGTGTTTGGTTGTGGTTGTGTGTGTGTGTGGTTGTGGTTGTGTGAGTGGTTGTGTGTGTGTGGTTGTGTGTGTGTGGTTGTGTGTGTGGTTGTGGGTGTGGTGGCAAGTGTGTGGGGTTGTGTGTGTGTGTGGTTGTGTGTGTGTGTGTGGTTGTGTGTGTATGGTTGTGTGTGTGGTTGTGTGTGTGGTTATATGTGTGTGGTTGTGTGTGTGGTTGTGTGTGTGTGTGGTTGTCTGTGTGGTAGTGTGTGTGGTTGTGTGTGTGGTTGTGGTGTGTGGTTGTGTGGGTGGTTGTGTGTGGTTGTGTGTTGTATGTGTGGTTGTATGTGTGGTTGTGTGTGTGTGGTTATGTGTGTGCAGTTGTGTGTGTGTGGTTGATTGTGTGTGGTTGTATGTGTGTGGTTGGGTGTGTGTGGTTGTGTGTATGGTTGTGGTTGTGTGTGTGGTTGTGTGTGGTTGTGTGTGTGCTTGTGTGTGTGCGTGTGTGGTAATGTGTATGTGGTTGTGTGTGTGTGGTTGTGTGTGTGTGTGGTTGTGTGTGTGTGGTTGTGTGTGTGGTTGTGTGTGTGGTTGTGTGGTTGTGTATGTGTGTGGTTGTGTGTGGGTGGGTGTGTTGTGTCTGTGTGTGGTTGTGTGTGTGTGTGTGGTTGTGTGTGTGTGGTTGTGTGTGTGGTTGTGTGGTTGTGTATGTGTGTGGTTGTGTGTGGGTTGGTGTGGTTGTGTGTGTGGTTGTGTGTTTGTGTGGTTGTGTGTGGTTGTGGTTGTGTGTGTGTGTGGTTGTGGTTGTATGTGTGTGGTTGTGTGTGTGTGGTTGTGTGTGTGGTTGTGTGTGTGGTTGTGTATATGGTTGTAGTTGTGTGTGCTTGTGTGTGGTTGTGTGTGTGTGGTTGTGTGTGTGGTTGTGTGTGTGGTAGTGTGTGTGGTTGTGTGTGTGGTTGTGTGTGTGTGGTTGTGTGTGTGCAGTTGTGTGTGTGTGGTTGATTGTATGTGGTTGTGTGTGTGTGGTTGTGTGTGGTTGTGTGTGTGTGGCTGTGTGTATTGTTGTGGTTGTGTGTGTGGTTGTATGTGGTTGTGTGTGTGCTTGTGTGTGCTTGTGTGTGTGGTTGTGTGTGTGCTTGTGTGTGTGGTTGCAGTTGTGTGTGGTTGTGTGTGGGTGTGGTTGTGGGTGTGGGTGGGTGTGGGTGGATGTGTGGTTATGTGTTTGGTTGTGGTTGTGTGTATGTGTGGTTGTGGTTGTGTGTGTGGTTGTGTGTGTGTGGTTGCGTGTGTGTGGTTGTATGTGTGGTTGTGTGTGGTTGTGGGTGTGGTGGCAAGTGTGTGGGGTTGTGTGTGTGTGTGGTTGTGTGTGTGTGTGTGGTTGTGTGTGTATGGTTGTGTGTGTGGTTGTGTGTGTGGTTATGTGTGTGTGGTTGTGTGTGTGGTTGTGTGTGTGTGGTTGTCTGTGTGGTAGTGTGTGTGGTTGTGTGTGTGGTTGTGGTATGTGGTTGTGTGGGTGGTTGTGTGTGGTTGTGTGTTGTATGTGTGGTTGTATGTGTGGTTGTGTGTGTGTGGTTATGTGTGTGCAGTTGTGTGTGTGTGGTTGATTGTGTGTGGTTGTATGTGTGTAGTTGGGTGTGTGTGGTTGTGTGTATGGTTGTGGTTGTGTGTGTGGTTGTGTGTGGTTGTGTGTGTGCTTGTGTGTGTGCGTGTGTGGTAATGTGTATGTGGTTGTGTGTGTGTGGTTGTGTGTGTCTGTGGTTGTGTGTGTGTGGTTGTGTGTGTGGTTGTGTGTGTGGTTGTGTGGTTGTGTATGTGTGTGGGTGGGTGTGGTTGTATCTGTGTGTGGTTGTGTGTGTGTGTGTGTGTGTGTGTGGTTGTGTGTGTGGTTGTGTGGTTGTGTATGTGTGTGGTTGTGTGTGGGTTGGTGTGGTTGTGTGTGTGGTTGTGTGTTTGTGTGGTTGTGTGTGGTTGTGGTTGTGTGTGTGTGTGGTTGTGGTTGTATGTGTGTGGTTGTGTGTGTGGTTGTGTGTGTGGTTGTGTGTGTGGTTGTGTATATGGTTGTAGTTGTGTGTGCTTGTGTGTGGTTGTGTGTGTGTTTGTGTGTGTGCTTGTGTGTGTGGTTGCAGTTGTGTGTGGTTGTGTGTGTGGTTGTGTGTGTGGTTGTGTGTGGTTGTGAGTGTGGTTGTGGGCGGGGTTGTGGGTGTGGTGGTGTGTGTGGGGTTGTGTGTGTTTGGTTGTGTGTGTGGTTGTGGTTGTGTGTGTGTGTGTGGTTGTGTGTGTAGTTGTGTGTGTGGTTGTGTGTGTGTGTGGTAATGTGTATGTGGTTGTGTGTGTGTGGTTGTATGTGTGTGTGTGGTTGTGTGTGTGGTTGTGTGGTTGTGTGTGTGTGTGTGTGGTTGTGTGGTTGTGTGTGTGTGTGTGTGGTTGTGTGTGGGTGTGTGTGGTTGTGTGTGTGGTTGCATGTGTGTGGTTGTGGTTGTGTGTGTGTGGTTGTGATTGTGTGTGTGGTTGTGTGTGTGCTTGTATGTGTGGTTGTGTGTGTGGTTGTGTGTGTGCTTGTGTGTGTGTGGATGTGTATATGGTTGTTGTTGTGTGTGCTTGTGTGTGATTGTGAGTGTGGTTGTGTGTGTGGTTGTGGTTGTGTGTGTGTGTGGTTGTGGTTGTGTGTGTGTGTGGTTGTGGTTGTGTGTGTGGTTGTGTGTGTGTGTGGTTGTGTGTGGTTGCGTGTGTGTGGTTGTGTGTGTGGCTGTGGGTGTGGTGGTGTGTGTGTGTGGGGTTGTGTGTGTGTGGTTGTGTGTGGTTGTAGTTGTGTGTGTGTGTGGTTGTGTGTGTGTGTGTGGTTGTGTGTGTGGTTGTGTGTGTGGTTGTGTGTGTGTGGTAATGTGTGTGTGGTTGTGTGTGTGTGTGGTTGTGTGTGTATGGTTGTGTGTGTGGTTATGTGTGTGGTTATGTGTGTGGTTGTGTGTGTGTGGTTGTGTGTGTATGTGGTTGTGTGTGTGGTTGTGTGTGTGGTTGTCGTGTGTGGTTGTGTGTGTGGTTGTGTGTGGTTGTGTGTATGGTTGTGTGTGTGTGGTTGTGTGTGTGCAGTTGTGTGTGTGTGGTTGATTGTGTGTGTGCGGTTGTGTGTGGTTGTGTGTGTGTGTGGTGTGTGTGTGTGCTTGTGTGTGTGTGGTAATGTGTATGTGGTTGTATGTGTGTGTGTGGTTGTGTGTGTGTGTGGGTTGTGTGTGTGGTTGTGTATGGTTATGTGTGTGGTTGTGTGTGTGTGGTTGTGTGTGTATGGTTGTGTGTGTGCTTGTGTGTGTGGTTGTCGTGTGTGGTTGTGTGTGTGGTTGTGTGTGGTTGTGTGTGTGGTTGTGTGTGTGTGGTTGTGTGTGTGTGGTTGATTGTTGTGGTTGTGTGTGTGGTTGTGGTAATGTGTATGTGGTTGTATGTGTGTGTGTGGTTGTGTGTGTGTGTGGTTGTGTGTGTGGTGTGTGTGGTTGTGTGTGTGGTTGTGTGGTTGTGTATGTGTGTGGTTGTGTGTGGGTGGGTGTGGTTGTGTGTGTGGTTGTGTGTGTGTGGTTGCATGTGTGTGGTTGTGTGGTTGTGGTTGTGTGTGTGTGGTTGTGTGTGTGGTTGTGTGTGTGGTTGTGTGGTTGTGTATGTGTGTGGTTGTGTGTGGGTGGGTGTGGTTGTGTGTGTGGTTGTGTGTGTGTGTGGTTGCATGTGTGTGGTTGTGTGTGGCTGTGGTTGTGTGTGTGTGTGGTTGTGGTTGTGTGTGTGGTTATGTGTGTGCTTGTGTGTGTGCTTGTGTGTGTGCTTGTGTGTGTGGTTGTGTGTGTGGTTGTGTGTGTGGATGTGTGTGGATGTGTATATGGTTGTAGTTGTGTGTGCTTGTGTGTGCTTGTGTGTGTGGTTGTGTGTGTGCTTGTGTGTGTGGTTGCAGTTGTGTGTGGTTGTGTGTGGGTGTGGTTGTGGGTGTGGGTGTGGGTGGGTGTGGGTGGATGTGTGGTTATGTGTTTGGTTGTGGTTGTGTGTGTGTGTGGTTGTGGTTGTGTGAGTGGTTGTGTGTGTGTGGTTGTGTGTGTGGTTGTGTGTGTGGTTGTGGGTGTGGTGGCAAGTGTGTGGGGTTGTGTGTGTGTGTGGTTGTGTGTGTGTGTGTGGTTGTGTGTGTATGGTTGTGTGTGTGGTTGTGTGTGTGGTTATATGTGTGTGGTTGTGTGTGTGGTTGTGTGTGTGTGTGGTTGTCTGTGTGGTAGTGTGTGTGGTTGTGTGTGGGGTTGTGGTGTGTGGTTGTGTGGGTGGTTGTGTGTGGTTGTGTGTTGTATGTGTGGTTGTATGTGTGGTTGTGTATGTGTGGTTATGTGTGTGCAGTTGTGTGTGTGTGGTTGATTGTGTGTGGTTGTATGTGTGTGGTTGGGTGTGTGTGGTTGTGTGTATGGTTGTGGTTGTGTGTGTGGTTGTGTGTGGTTGTGTGTGTGCTTGTGTGTGTGCGTGTGTGGTAATGTGTATGTGGTTGTGTGTGTGTGGTTGTGTGTGTGTGTGGTTGTGTGTGTGTGGTTGTGTGTGTGGTTGTGTGTGTGGTTGTGTGGTTGTGTATGTGTGTGGTTGAGTGTGGGTGGGTGTGGTTGTGTCTGTGTGTGGTTGTGTGTGTGTGTGTGGTTGTGTGTGTGTGGTTGTGTGTGTGGTTGTGTGGTTGTGTATGTGTGTGGTTGTGTGTGGGTTGGTGTGGTTGTGTGTGTGGTTGTGTGTTTGTGTGGTTGTGTGTGGTTGTGGTTGTGTGTGTGTGTGGTTGTGGTTGTATGTGTGTGGTTGTGTGTGTGGTTGTGTGTGTGGTTGTGTATATGGTTGTAGTTGTGTGTGCTTGTGTGTGGTTGTGTGTGTGTTTGTGTGTGTGCTTGTGTGTGTGGTTGCAGTTGTGTGTGGTTCTGTGTGTGGTTGTGTGTGTGGTTGTGTGTGGTTGTGAGTGTGGTTGTGGGCGGGGTTGTGGGTGTGGTGGTGTGTGTGGGGTTGTGTGTGTTTGGTTGTGTGTGTGGTTGTGTGTGTGTGTGTGTGTGGTTGTGTGTGTGGTTGTGTGTGTGTGGTTGTGTGTGTGGTTGTGTGTGTGTGTGGTAATGTGTATGTGGTTGTGTGTGTATGGTTGTATGTGTGTGTGTGGTTGTGTGTGTGGTTGTGTGGTTGTGTGTGTGTGTGGTTGTGTGGTTGTGTGTGTGTGGTTGTGTGTGGGTGTGTGTGGTTGTGTGTGTGGTTGCATGTGTGTGGTTGTGTGTGGTTGTGGTTGTGTGTGTGGTTGTGATTGTGTGTGTGGTTGTGTGTGTGCTTGTATGTGTGGTTGTGTGTGTGGTTGTGTGTGTGCTTGTGTGTGTGTGGATATGTATATGGTTGTTGTTGTGTGTGCTTGTGTGTGATTGTGAGTATGGTTGTGTGTGTGGTTGTGGTTGTGTGTGGGTGTGGGTGTGTGTGTGGGTGGGTGTGGCTGGATGTGTGGTTGTGTATGGTTGTGTGTGTGTGGTTGTGGTTGTGTGTGTGCGTGGTTGTGGTTGTGTGTGTGGTTGTGTGTGTGTGTGGTTGTGTGTGTGTGGTTGTGCGTGGCTGTGGTTGTGTGTGTGTGTGGTTGTGGTTGTGTGTGTGGTTATGTGTGTGCTTGTGTGGTTGTGTATGTGTGTGGTTGTGTGTGTGGTTGTGTGTGTGGTTGTGTGGTTGTGTATGTGTGTGGTTGTGTGTGGGTGGGTGTGGTTGTGTGTGTGGTTGTGTGTGTGTGTGGTTGCATGTGTGTGGTTGTATGTGGCTGTGGTTGTGTGTGTGTGTGGTTGTGGTTGTGTGTGTGGTTATGTGTGTGCTTGTGTGTGTGCTTGTGTGTGTGCTTGTGTGTGTGGTTGTGTGTGTGGTTGTGTGTGTGGATGTGTGTGTGGATGTGTATATGGTTGTAGTTGTGTGTGCTTGTATGTGCTTGTGTGTGTGGTTGTGTGTGTGGTTGTGTGTGTGGTTGCAGTTGTGTGTGGTTGTGTGTGGGTGTGGTTGTGGTTGTGGGTGTGGGAGTGGGTGGGTGTGGGTGGATGTGTGGTTATGTGTTTGGTTGTGGTTGTGTGTGTGTGTGGTTATGTGAGTGGTTGTGTGTGTGTGGTTGCGTGTGTGTGGTTGTGTGTGTGGTTGTGTGTGTGGTTGTGGGTGTGGTGGCAAGTGTGTGGGGTTGTGTGTGTGTGGTTGTGTGTGTGTGTGTGGTTGTGTGTGTATGGTTGTGTGTGTGGTTGTGTGTGTGGTTATATGTGTGTGGTTGTGTGTGTGGTTGTGTGTGTGTGGTTGTCTGTGTGGTTGTGTGTGTGGTTGTGTGTGTGGTTGTGGTGTGTGGTTGTGTGGGTGGTTGTGTGTGGTTGTGTGTTGTATGTGTGGTTGTATGTGTGGTTGTGTGTGTGTGGTTATGTGTGTGCAGTTGTGTGTGTGTGGTTGATTGTGTGTGGTTGTATGTGTGTGGTTGGGTGTGTGTGGTTGTGTGTATGGTTGTGGTTGTGTGTGTGGTTGTATGTGGTTGTGTGTGTGCTTGTGTGTGTGCGTGTGTGGTAATGTGTATGTGGTTGTGTGTGTGTGGTTGTGTGTGTGTGTGGTTGTGTGTGTGGTTGTGTGTGTGGTTGTGTGGTTGTGTATGTGTGTGGTTGTGTGTGGGTGGGTGTGGTTGTGTCTGTGTGTGGTTGTGTGTGTGTGTGTGGTTGTGTGTGTGTGGTTGTGTGTGTGGTTGTGTGGTTGTGTATGTGTGTGGTTGTGTGTGGGTTGGTGTGGTTGTGTGTGTGGTTGTGTGTTTGTGTGGTTGTGTGTGGTTGTGGTTGTGTGTGTGTGTGGTTGTGGTTGTATGTGTGTGGTTGTGTGTGTGGTTGTGTGTGTGGTTGTGTGTGTGGTTGTGTATATGGTTGTAGTTGTGTGTGCTTGTGTGTGGTTGTGTGTGTGTTTGTGTGTGTGCTTGTGTGTGTGGTTGCAGTTGTGTGTGGTTCTGTGTGTGGTTGTGTGTGTGGTTGTGTGTGGTTGTGAGTGTGGTTGTGGGCGGGGTTGTGGGTGTGGTGGTGTGTGTGTGGGGTTGTGTGTGTTTGGTTGTGTGTGTGGTTGTGTGTGTGTGTGTATGTGTGGTTGTGTGTGTGGTTGTGTGTGTGTGGTTGTGTGTGTGGTTGTGTGTGTGTGTGGTAATGTGTATGTGGTTGTGTGTGTATGGTTGTATGTGTGTGTGTGGTTGTGTGTGTGGTTGTGTGGTTGTGTGTGTGTGTGTGGTTGTGTGGTTGTGTGTGTGTGGTTGTGTGTGGCTGTGTGTGGTTGTGTGTGTGGTTGTGTGTGGTTGTGGTTGTGTGTGTGTGGTTGTGATTGTGTGTGTGGTTGTGTGTGTGCTTGTATGTGTTGTTGTGTGTGTGGTTGTGTGTGTGCTTGTGTGTGGATGTGTATATGGTTGTTGTTGTGTGTGCTTGTGTGTGATTGTGAGTGTGGTTGTGTGTGTGGTTGTGGTTGTGTGTGGGTGTGGTTGTGTGTGTGTGTGTGGGTGGGTGTGGCTGGATGTGTGGTTGTGTATGGTTGTGTGTGTGTGGTTGTGGTTGTGTGTGTGTGTGGTTGTGGTTGTGTGTGTGGTTGTGTGTGTGTGTGGTTGTGTGTGTGTGGTTGTGCGTGGCTGTGGTTGTGTGTGTGTGTGGTTGTGGTTGTGTGTGTGGTTATGTGTGTGCTTGTGTGGTTGTGTATGTGTGTGGTTGTGTGTGTGGTTGTGTGTGTGGTTGTGTGGTTGTGTATGTGTGTGGTTGTGTGTGGGTGGGTGTGGTTGTGTGTGTGGTTGTGTGTGTGTGTGGTTGCATGTGTGTGGTTGTGTGTGGCTGTGGTTGTGTGTGTGTGTGGTTGTGGTTGTGTGTGTGGTTATGTGTGTGCTTGTGTGTGTGCTTGTGTGTGTGCTTGTGTGTGTGGTTGTGTGTGTGGTTGTGTGTGTGGATGTGTGTGTGGATGTGTATATGGTTGTAGTTGTGTGTGCTTGTGTGTGCTTGTGTGTGCTTGTGTGTGTGGTTGTGTGTGTGCTTGTGTGTGTGGTTGCAGTTGTGTGTGGTTGTGTGTGGGTGTGGTTGTGGGTGTGGGTGTGGGTGGGTGTGGGTGGATGTGTGGTTATGTGTTTGGTTGTGGTTGTGTGTGTGTGTGGTTGTGGTTGTGTGAGTGGTTGTGTGTGTGTGGTTGCGTGTGTGTGGTTGTGTGTGTGGTTGTGTGTGTGGTTGTGGGTGTGGTGGCAAGTGTGTGGGGTTGTGTGTGTGTGGTTGTGTGTGTGTGTGTGGTTGTGTGTGTATGGTTGTGTGTGTGGTTGTGTGTGTGGTTATATGTGTGTGGTTGTGTGTGTGGTTGTGTGTGTGTGTGTGTGGTTGTCTGTGTGGTAGTGTGTGTGGTTGTGTGTGTGGTTGTGCTGTGTGGTTGTGTGGGTGGTTGTGTGTGGTTGTGTGTTGTATGTGTGGTTGTATGTGTGGTTGTGTGTGTGTGGTTATGTGTGTGCAGTTGTGTGTGTGTGGTTGATTGTGTGTGGTTGTATGTGTGTGGTTGGGTGTGTGTGGTTGTGTGTATGGTTGTGGTTGTGTGTGTGGTTGTGTGTGGTTGTGTGTGTGCTTGTGTGTGTGCGTGTGTGGTAATGTGTATGTGGTTGTGTGTGTGTGGTTGTGTGTGTGTGTGGTTGTGTGTGTGTGGTTGTGTGTGTGGTTGTGTGTGTGGTTGTGTGGTTGTGTATGTGTGTGGTTGTGTGTGGGTGGGTGTGGTTGTGTCTGTGTGTGGTTGTGTGTGTGTGTGTGGTTGTGTGTGTGTGGTTGTGTGTGGTTGTGTGGTTGTGTATGTGTGTGGTTGTGTGTGGGTTGGTGTGGTTGTGTGTGTGGTTGTGTGTTTGTGTGGTTGTGTGTGGTTGTGGTTGTGTGTGTGTGTGGTTGTGGTTGTATGTGTGTGGTTGTGTGTGTGTGGTTGTGTGTGTGGTTGTGTGTGTGGTTGTGTATATGGTTGTAGTTGTGTGTGCTTGTGTGTGGTTGTGTGTGTGTCTGTGTGTGTGCTTGTGTGTGTGGTTGCAGTTGTGTGTGGTTCTGTGTGTGGTTGTGTGTGTGGTTGTGTGTGGTTGTGAGTGTGGTTGTGGGCGGGGTTGTGGGTGTGGTGGTGTGTGTGGGGTTGTGTGTGTTTGGTTGTGTGTGTGGTTGTGTGTGTGGTTGTGTGTGTGTGTGTGTGTGTGTGTGTGGATGTGTGTGTGGTTGTGTGTGTGTGGTTGTGTGTGTGGTTGTGTGTGTGTGTGGTAATGTGTATGTGGTTGTGTGTGTATGGTTGTATGTGTGTGTGTGGTTATGTGTGTGGTTGTGTGGTCGTGTGTGTGTGTGTGGTTGTGTGGTTGTGTGTGTGTGGTTGTGTGTGGGTGTGTGTGGTTGTGTGTGTGGTTGCATGTGTGTGGTTGTGTGTGGTTGTGGTTGTGTGTGTGTGGTTGTGATTGTGTGTGTGGTTGTGTGTGTGCTTGTATGTGTGGTTGTGTGTGTGGTTGTGTGTGTGCTTGTGTGTGTGTGGATGTGTATATGGTTGTTGTTGTGTGTGCTTGTGTGTGATTGTGAGTGTGGTTGTGTGTGTGGTTGTGGTTGTGTGTGGGTGTGGTTGTGGGTGTGTGTGTGGGTGGGTGTGGCTGGATGTGTGGTTGTGTATGGTTATGTGTGTGTGGTTGTGGTTGTGTGTGTGTGGTTGTGGTTGTGTGTGTGGTTGTGTGTGTGTGTGGTTGTGTGTATGTGGTTGTGCATGGCTGTGGTTGTGTGTGTGTGTGGTTGTGGTTGTGTGTGTGGTTATGTGTGTGCTTGTGTGGTTGTGTATGTGTGTGGTTGTGTTTGTGGTTGTGTGTTTGGTTGTGTGGTTGTGTATGTGTGTGGTTGTGTGTGGGTGGGTGTGGTTGTGTGTGTGGTTGTGTGTGTGTGTGGTTGCATGTGTGTGGTTGTGTGTGGCTGTGGTTGTGTGTGTGTGTGGTTGTGGTTGTGTGTGTGGTTATGTGTGTGCTTGTGTGTGTGCTTGTGTGTGTGCTTGTGTGTGTGCTTGTGTGTGTGGTTGTGTGTGTGGATGTGTGTGTGGATGTGTATATGGTTGTAGTTGTGTGTGCTTGTGTGTGCTTGTGTGTGTGGTTGTGTGTGTGCTTGTATGTGTGGTTGCAGTTGTGTGTGGTTGTGTGTGGGTGTGGTTGTGGGTGTGGGTGTGGGTGGGTGTGGGTGGATGTGTGGTTATGTGTTTGGTTGTGGTTGTGTGTGTGTGTGGTTGTGGTTGTGTGAGTGGTTGTGTGTGTGGTTGCGTGTGTGTGGTTGTGTGTGTGGTTGTGTGTGTGGTTGTGGGTGTGGTGGCAAGTGTGTGGGGTTGTGTGTGTGTGTGGTTGTGTGTGTGTGTGGTTGTGTGTGTATGGTTGTGTGTGTGTGGTTGTGTGTGTGGTATATGTGTGTGGTTGTGTGTGTGGTTGTGTGTGTGTGTGGTTGTCTGTGTGGTAGTGTGTGTGGTTGTGTGTGTGGTTGTGGTGTGTGGTTGTGTGGGTGGTTGTGTGTGGTTGTGTGTTGTATGTGTGGTTGTATGTGTGGTTGTGTGTGTGTGGTTATGTGTGTGCAGTTGTGTGTGTGTGGTTGATTGTGTGTGGTTGTATGTGTGTGGTTGGGTGTGTGTGGTTGTGTGTATGGTTGTGGTTGTGTGTGTGGTTGTGTGTGGTTGTGTGTGTGCTTGTGTGTGTGCGTGTGTGGTAATGTGTATGTGGTTGTGTGTGTGGGGTTGTGTGTGTGTGTGGTTGTGTGTGTGTGTGGTTGTGTGTGTGGTTGTGTGTGTGGTTGTGTGGTTGTGTATGTGTGTGGTTGTGTGTGGGTGGGTGTGGTTGTGTCTGTGTGTGTGTGTGGTTGTGTGTGTGTGGTTGTGTGTGTGGTTGTGTGGTTGTGTATGTGTGTGGTTGTGTGTGGGTTGGTGTGGTTGTGTGTGTGGTTGTGTGTTTGTGTGGTTGTGTGTGGTTGTGGTTGTGTGTGTGTGTGGTTGTGGTTGTATGTGTGTGGTTGTGTGTGTGGTTGTGTATATGGTTGTAGTTGTGTGTGCTTGTGTGTGGTTGTGTGTGTGTTTGTGTGTGTGCTTGTGTGTGTGGTTGCAGTTGTGTGTGGTTCTGTGTGTGGTTGTGTGTGTGGTTGTGTGTGGTTGTGAGTGTGGTTGTGGGCGGGGTTGTGGGTGTGGTGGTGTGTGTGGGGTTGTGTGTGTGTGGTTGTGTGTGTGTGTGTGTGTGGTTGTGTGTGTGGTTGTGTGTGTGTGGTTGTGTGTGTGGTTGTGTGTGTGTGTGGTAATGTGTATGTGGTTGTGTGTGTATGGTTGTATGTGTGTGTGTGGTTGTGTGTGTGGTTGTGTGGTTGTGTGTGTGTATGTGGTTGTGTGGTTGTGTGTGTGTGGTTGTGTGTGGGTGTGTGTGGTTGTGTGTGTGGTTGCATGTGTGTGGTTGTGTGTGGTTGTGTGTGTGGTTGTGATTGTGTGTGTGGTTGTGTGTGTGCTTGTATGTGTGGTTGTGTGTGTGGTTGTGTGTGTGCTTGTGTGTGTGTGTGGATGTGTATATGGTTGTTGTTGTGTGTGCTTGTGTGTGATTGTGAGTGTGGTTGTGTGTGTGGTTGTGGTTGTGTGTGGGTGTGGTTGTGGGTGTGTGTGTGGGTGGGTGTGGCTGGATGTGTGGTTGTGTATGGTTGTGTGTGTGTGGTTGTGGTTGTGTGTGTGTGGTTGTGGTTGTGTGTGTGGTTGTGTGTGTGTGTGGTTGTGTGTGTGTGGTTGTGCGTGGCTGTGGTTGTGTGTGTGTGTGGTTGTGGTTGTGTGTGGTTATGTGTGTGCTTGTGTGGTTGTGTATGTGTGTGGTTGTGTGTGTGGTTGTGTGTGTGGTTGTGTGGTTGTGTATGTGTGTGGTTGTGTGTGGGTGGGTGTGGTTGTGGGTGTGGTTGTGTGTGTGTGTGGTTGCATGTGTGTGGTTGTGTGTGGCTGTGGTTGTGTGTGTGTGTGGTTGTGGTTGTGTGTGTGGTTATGTGTGTGCTTATGTGTGTGCTTGTGCGTGTGGTTGTGTGTGTGGTTGTGTGTGTGGATGTGTGTGTGGATGTGTATATGGTTGTAGTTGTGTGTGCTTGTGTGTGCTTGTGTGTGTGGTTGTGTGTGTGCTTGTGTGTGTGGTTGCAGTTGTGTGTGGTTGTGTGTGGGTGTGGTTGTGGGTGTGGGTGTGGGTGGGTGTGGGTGGATGTGTGGTTATGTGTTTAGTTGTGGTTGTGTGTGTGTATGGTTGTGGTTGTGTGAGTGGTTGTGTGTGTGTGGTTGCGTGTGTGTGGTTATGTGTGTGGTTGTGTGTGTGGTTGTGGGTGTGGTGGCAAGTGTGTGGGGTTGTGTGTGTGTGGTTGTGTGTGTGTGTGTGGTTGTGTGTGTATGGTTGTGTGTGTGGTTGTGTGTGTGGTTATATGTGTGTGGTTGTGTGTGTGGTTGTGTGTGTGTGTGTGGTTGTCTGTGTGGTAGTGTGTGTGGTTGTGTGTGTGGTTGTGGTGTGTGGTTGTGTGGTGGTTGTGTGTGGTTGTGTGTTGTATGTGTGGTTGTATGTGTGGTTGTGTGTGTGTGGTTATGTGTGTGCAGTTGTGTGTGTGTGGTTGATTGTGTGTGGTTGTATGTGTGTGGTTGGGTGTGTGTGGTTGTGTGTATGGTTGTGGTTGTGTGTGTGGTTGTGTGTGGTTGTGTGTGTGCTTGTGTGTGTGCGTGTGTGGTAATGTGTATGTGGTTGTGTGTGTGTGGTTGTGTGTGTGTGTGGTTGTGTGTGTGTGGTTGTGTGTGTGGTTGTGTGGTTGTGTATGTGTGTGGTTGTGTGTGGGTGGGTGTGGTTGTGTCTGTGTGTGGTTGTGTGTGTGTGTGTGGTTGTGTGTGTGTGGTAGTGTGTGTGGTTGTGTGTGTGGTTGTGGTGTGTGGTTGTGTGGTGGTTGTGTGTGGTTGTGTGTTGTATGTGTGGTTGTATGTGTGGTTGTGTGTGTGTGGTTATGTGTGTGCAGTTGTGTGTGTGTGGTTGATTGTGTGTGGTTGTATGTGTGTGGTTGGGTGTGTGTGGTTGTGTGTATGGTTGTGGTTGTGTGTGTGGTTGTGTGTGGTTGTGTGTGTGCTTGTGTGTGTGCGTGTGTGGTAATGTGTATGTGGTTGTGTGTGTGTGGTTGTGTGTGTGTGTGGTTGTGTGTGTGTGGTTGTGTGTGTGGTTGTGTGGTTGTGTATGTGTGTGGTTGTGTGTGGGTGGGTGTGGTTGTGTCTGTGTGTGGTTGTGTGTGTGTGTGTGGTTGTGTGTGTGTGGTTGTGTGTGTGGTTGTGTGGTTGTGTATGTGTGTGGTTGTGTGTGGGTTGGTGTGGTTGTGTGTGTGGTTGTGTGTTTGTGTGGTTGTGTGTGGTTGTGGTTGTGTGTATGTGTGGTTGTGGTTGTATGTGTGTGGTTGTGTGTGTGGTTGTGTGTGTGGTTGTGTGTGTGGTTGTGTATATGGTTGTAGTTGTGTGTGCTTGTGTGTGGTTGTGTGTGTGTTTGTGTGTGTGCTTGTGTGTGTGGTTGCAGTTGTGTGTGGTTGTGTGTGTGGTTGTGTGTGTGGTTGTGTGTGGTTGTGAGTGTGGTTGTGGGCGGGGTTGTGGGTGTGGTGGTGTGTGTGGGGTTGTGTGTGTTTGGTTGTGTGTGTGGTTGTGTGTGTGTGTGTATGTGTGTGGTTGTGTGTGTGGTTGTGTGTGGTTGTGTGTGTGGTTGTGTGTGTGTGTGGTAATGTGTATGTGGTTGTGTGTGTATGGTTGTATGTGTGTGTGTGGTTGTGTGCATGGTTGTGTGGTTGTGTGTGTGTGTGTGGTTGTGTGGTTGTGTGTGTGTGGTTGTGTGTGGGTGTGTGTGGTTGTGTGTGTGGTTGCATGTGTGTGGTTGTGTGTGGTTGTGGTTGTGTGTGTGTGGTTGTGATTGTGTGTGTGGTTGTGTGTGTGCTTGTATGTGTGGTTGTGTGTGTGGTTGTGTGTGTGCTTGTGTGTATGTGGATGTGTATATGGTTGTTGTTGTGTGTGCTTGTGTGTGATTGTGAGTGTGGTTGTGTGTGTGGTTGTGGTTGTGTGTGTGTGTGGTTGTGGGTGTGTGTGTGGGTGGGTGTGGCTGGATGTGTGGTTGTGTATGGTTGTGTGTGTGTGGTTGTGGTTGTGTGTGTGTGTGGTTGTGGTTGTGTGTGTGGTTGTGTGTGTGTGTGGTTGTGTGTGTGTGTGGTTGCGTGTGTGTGGTTGTGTGTGTGGCTGTGGGTGTGGTGGTGTGTGTGTGTGTGGGGTTGTGTGTGTGTGGTTGTGTGTGGTTGTAGTTGTGTGTGTGTGTGGTTGTGTGTGTGTGTGGTTGTGTGTGTGGTTGTGTGTGTGGTTGTGTGTGTGTGGTAATGTGTGTGTGGTTGTGTGTGTGTGTGTGTGGTTGTGTGTGTATAGTTGTGTGTGTGGTTATGTGTGTGGTTATATGTGTGGTTGTGTGTGTGTGGTTGTGTGTGTATGTGGTTGTGTGTGTGGTTGTGTGTGTGGTTGTCGTGTGTGGTTGTGTGTGTGGTTGTGTGTGGTTGTGTGTATGGTTGTGTGTGTGTGGTTGTGTGTGTGCAGTTGTGTGTGTGTGGTTGATTGTGTGTGTGCGGTTGTGTGTGGTTGTGTGTGTGTGGTGTGTGTGTGCTTGTGTGTGTGTGGTAATGTGTATGTGGTTGTATGTGTGTGTGTGGTTGTGTGTGTGTGTGGGTTGTGTGTGTGGTTGTGTATGGTTATGTGTGTGGTTGTGTGTGTGTGTTTGTGTGTGTGTGGTTGTGTGTGTGCTTGTGTGTGTGGTTGTCATGTGTGGTTGTGTGTGTGGTTGTGTGTGGTTGTGTGTGTGGTTGTGTGTGTGTGGTTGTGTGTGTGTGGTTGTGTGTGTGTGGTTGATTGTTGTGGTTGTGTGTGTGGTTGTGGTAATGTGTATGTGGTTGTATGTGTGTGTGTGGTTGTATGTGTGTGTGTGGTTGTGTGTGTGGTGTGTGTGGTTGTGTGTGTGGTTGTGTGGTTGTGTATGTGTGTGGTTGTGTATGGGTGGGTGTGGTTGTGTGTGTGGTTGTGTGTGTGTGGTTGCATGTGTGTGGTTGTGTGGTTGTGGTTGTGTGTGTGTGGTTATGTGTGTGCTTGTGTGTGTGCTTGTGTATGTGCTTGTGTGTGTGCTTGTGTGTGTGGTTGTGTGTGTGGATGTGTGTGTGGATGTGTATATGGTTGTAGTTGTGTGTGCTTGTGTGTGTGCTTGTGTGTGGTTGCAGTTGTGTGTGGTTGTGTGTGGGTGTGGTTGTTTGTGTGTGGTTGTGTGTGGTTATTTGTGTGTGGTTGTGTGTGTGTGGTTGATGGTTGTGTGTGTGTGGTTGTGTGTGGTTGTATGTGTCTGGTTGTGTGTGTGCAGTTGTATGTGTGGTTGTTTGTGTGTGGTTGTTTGTGTGTGGTTGGGTGTGGTTGTGTGTGTGGTTGTGTGTATGGTTGTGGTTGTGTGTGTGGTTGTGTGTGGTTTTGTGTGTGCTTGTGTGTGTGCTTGTGTATGTGTGGTAATGTGTATGTGGTTGTGTGTGTGTGTGGTTGTGTGTGTGTGGTTGTGTGTGTGGTTGTGTGTGGGTGGGTGTGGTTGTGTCTGTGTGTGGTTGTGTGTGTGTGTGTGGTTGTGTGTGTGTGGTTGTGTGTGTGGTTGTGTGGTTGTGTATGTGTGTGGTTGTGTGTGGGTTGGTGTGGTTGTGTGTGTGGTTGTGTGTTTGTGTGGTTGTGTGTGGTTGTGGTTGTGTGTATGTGTGGTTGTGGTTGTATGTGTGTGGTTGTGTGTGTGGTTGTGTGTGTGGTTGTGTGTGTGGTTGTGTATATGGTTGTAGTTGTGTGTGCTTGTGTGTGGTTGTGTGTGTGTTTGTGTGTGTGCTTGTGTGTGTGGTTGCAGTTGTGTGTGGTTGTGTGTGTGGTTGTGTGTGTGGTTGTGTGTGGTTGTGAGTGTGGTTGTGGGCGGGGTTGTGGGTGTGGTGGTGTGTGTGGGGTTGTGTGTGTTTGGTTGTGTGTGTGGTTGTGTGTGTGTGTGTATGTGTGTGGTTGTGTGTGTGGTTGTGTGTGGTTGTGTGTGTGGTTGTGTGTGTGTGTGGTAATGTGTATGTGGTTGTGTGTGTATGGTTGTATGTGTGTGTGTGGTTGTGTGCATGGTTGTGTGGTTGTGTGTGTGTGTGTGGTTGTGTGGTTGTGTGTGTGTGGTTGTGTGTGGGTGTGTGTGGTTGTGTGTGTGGTTGCATGTGTGTGGTTGTGTGTGGTTGTGGTTGTGTGTGTGTGGTTGTGATTGTGTGTGTGGTTGTGTGTGTGCTTGTATGTGTGGTTGTGTGTGTGGTTGTGTGTGTGCTTGTGTGTATGTGGATGTGTATATGGTTGTTGTTGTGTGTGCTTGTGTGTGATTGTGAGTGTGGTTGTGTGTGTGGTTGTGGTTGTGTGTGTGTGTGGTTGTGGGTGTGTGTGTGGGTGGGTGTGGCTGGATGTGTGGTTGTGTATGGTTGTGTGTGTGTGGTTGTGGTTGTGTGTGTGTGTGGTTGTGGTTGTGTGTGTGGTTGTGTGTGTGTGTGGTTGTGTGTGTGTGTGGTTGCGTGTGTGTGGTTGTGTGTGTGGCTGTGGGTGTGGTGGTGTGTGTGTGTGTGGGGTTGTGTGTGTGTGGTTGTGTGTGGTTGTAGTTGTGTGTGTGTGTGGTTGTGTGTGTGTGTGGTTGTGTGTGTGGTTGTGTGTGTGGTTGTGTGTGTGTGGTAATGTGTGTGTGGTTATATGTGTGTGGTTGTGTGTGTGGTTGTGTGTGTGTGTGTGGTTGTCTGTGTGGTAGTGTGTGTGGTTGTGTGTGTGGTTGTGGTGTGTGGTTGTGTGGTGGTTGTGTGTGGTTGTGTGTTGTATGTGTGGTTGTATGTGTGGTTGTGTGTGTGTGGTTATGTGTGTGCAGTTGTGTGTGTGTGGTTGATTGTGTGTGGTTGTATGTGTGTGGTTGGGTGTGTGTGGTTGTGTGTATGGTTGTGGTTGTGTGTGTGGTTGTGTGTGGTTGTGTGTGTGCTTGTGTGTGTGCGTGTGTGGTAATGTGTATGTGGTTGTGTGTGTGTGGTTGTGTGTGTGTGTGGTTGTGTGTGTGTGGTTGTGTGTGTGGTTGTGTGGTTGTGTATGTGTGTGGTTGTGTGTGGGTGGGTGTGGTTGTGTCTGTGTGTGGTTGTGTGTGTGTGTGTGGTTGTGTGTGTGTGGTAGTGTCTGTGGTTGTGTGTGTGGTTGTGGTGTGTGGTTGTGTGGTGGTTGTGTGTGGTTGTGTGTTGTATGTGTGGTTGTATGTGTGGTTGTGTGTGTGTGGTTATGTGTGTGCAGTTGTGTGTGTGTGGTTGATTGTGTGTGGTTGTATGTGTGTGGTTGGGTGTGTGTGGTTGTGTGTATGGTTGTGGTTGTGTGTGTGGTTGTGTGTGGTTGTGTGTGTGCTTGTGTGTGTGCGTGTGTGGTAATGTGTATGTGGTTGTGTGTGTGTGGTTGTGTGTGTGTGTGGTTGTGTGTGTGTGGTTGTGTGTGTGGTTGTGTGGTTGTGTATGTGTGTGGTTGTGTGTGGGTGGGTGTGGTTGTGTCTGTGTGTGGTTGTGTGTGTGTGTGTGGTTGTGTGTGTGTGGTTGTGTGTGTGGTTGTGTGGTTGTGTATGTGTGTGGTTGTGTGTGGGTTGGTGTGGTTGTGTGTGTGGTTGTGTGTTTGTGTGGTTGTGTGTGGTTGTGGTTGTGTGTATGTGTGGTTGTGGTTGTATGTGTGTGGTTGTGTGTGTGGTTGTGTGTGTGGTTGTGTGTGTGGTTGTGTATATGGTTGTAGTTGTGTGTGCTTGTGTGTGGTTGTGTGTGTGTTTGTGTGTGTGCTTGTGTGTGTGGTTGCAGTTGTGTGTGGTTGTGTGTGTGGTTGTGTGTGTGGTTGTGTGTGGTTGTGAGTGTGGTTGTGGGCGGGGTTGTGGGTGTGGTGGTGTGTGTGGGGTTGTGTGTGTTTGGTTGTGTGTGTGGTTGTGTGTGTGTGTGTGTGTGTGTGGTTGTGTGTGTGGTTGTGTGTGGTTGTGTGTGTGGTTGTGTGTGTGTGTGGTAATGTGTATGTGGTTGTGTGTGTATGGTTGTATGTGTGTGTGTGGTTGTGTGCATGGTTGTGTGGTTGTGTGTGTGTGTGTGGTTGTGTGGTTGTGTGTGTGTGGTTGTGTGTGGGTGTGTGTGGTTGTGTGTGTGGTTGCATGTGTGTGGTTGTGTGTGGTTGTGGTTGTGTGTGTGTGGTTGTGATTGTGTGTGTGGTTGTGTGTGTGCTTGTATGTGTGGTTGTGTGTGTGGTTGTGTGTGTGCTTGTGTGTATGTGGATGTGTATATGGTTGTTGTTGTGTGTGCTTGTGTGTGATTGTGAGTGTGGTTGTGTGTGTGGTTGTGGTTGTGTGTGTGTGTGGTTGTGGGTGTGTGTGTGGGTGGGTGTGGCTGGATGTGTGGTTGTGTATGGTTGTGTGTGTGTGGTTGTGGTTGTGTGTGTGTGTGGTTGTGGTTGTGTGTGTGGTTGTGTGTGTGTGTGGTTGTGTGTGTGTGTGGTTGCGTGTGTGTGGTTGTGTGTGTGGCTGTGGGTGTGGTGGTGTGTGTGTGTGTGGGGTTGTGTGTGTGTGGTTGTGTGTGGTTGTAGTTGTGTGTGTGTGTGGTTGTGTGTGTGTGTGGTTGTGTGTGTGGTTGTGTGTGTGGTTGTGTGTGTGTGGTAATGTGTGTGTGGTTGTGTGTGTGTGTGTGTGGTTGTGTGTGTATAGTTGTGTGTGTGGTTATGTGTGTGGTTATATGTGTGGTTGTGTGTGTGTGGTTGTGTGTGTATGTGGTTGTGTGTGTGGTTGTGTGTGTGGTTGTCGTGTGTGGTTGTGTGTGTGGTTGTGTGTGGTTGTGTGTATGGTTGTGTGTGTGTGGTTGTGTGTGTGCAGTTGTGTGTGTGTGGTTGATTGTGTGTGTGCGGTTGTGTGTGGTTGTGTGTGTGTGGTGTGTGTGTGCTTGTGTGTGTGTGGTAATGTGTATGTGGTTGTATGTGTGTGTGTGGTTGTGTGTGTGTGTGGGTTGTGTGTGTGGTTGTGTATGGTTATGTGTGTGGTTGTGTGTGTGTGTTTGTGTGTGTGTGGTTGTGTGTGTGCTTGTGTGTGTGGTTGTCATGTGTGGTTGTGTGTGTGGTTGTGTGTGGTTGTGTGTGTGGTTGTGTGTGTGTGGTTGTGTGTGTGTGGTTGTGTGTGTGTGGTTGATTGTTGTGGTTGTGTGTGTGGTTGTGGTAATGTGTATGTGGTTGTATGTGTGTGTGTGGTTGTATGTGTGTGTGTGGTTGTGTGTGTGGTGTGTGTGGTTGTGTGTGTGGTTGTGTGGTTGTGTATGTGTGTGGTTGTGTATGGGTGGGTGTGGTTGTGTGTGTGGTTGTGTGTGTGTGGTTGCATGTGTGTGGTTGTGTGGTTGTGGTTGTGTGTGTGTGGTTATGTGTGTGCTTGTGTGTGTGCTTGTGTATGTGCTTGTGTGTGTGCTTGTGTGTGTGGTTGTGTGTGTGGATGTGTGTGTGGATGTGTATATGGTTGTAGTTGTGTGTGCTTGTGTGTGTGCTTGTGTGTGGTTGCAGTTGTGTGTGGTTGTGTGTGGGTGTGGTTGTTTGTGTGTGGTTGTGTGTGGTTATTTGTGTGTGGTTGTGTGTGTGTGGTTGATGGTTGTGTGTGTGTGGTTGTGTGTGGTTGTATGTGTCTGGTTGTGTGTGTGCAGTTGTATGTGTGGTTGTTTGTGTGTGGTTGTTTGTGTGTGGTTGGGTGTGGTTGTGTGTGTGGTTGTGTGTATGGTTGTGGTTGTGTGTGTGGTTGTGTGTGGTTTTGTGTGTGCTTGTGTGTGTGCTTGTGTATGTGTGGTAATGTGTATGTGGTTGTGTGTGTGTGTGGTTGTGTGTGTGTGGTTGTGTGTGTGGTTGTGTGTGTGGTTGTATGGTTGTGTATGTGTGTGGTTGTGTGTGGGTGTGTGTGGTTGTGTGTGTGTGTGGTTGTGTGTGTGTGTGGTTGTATGTGTGGTTGTGTGTGTGGTTTTGTGGTTGTGTATGTGTGTGGTTGTGTGTGGGTTGGTGTGGTTGTGTGTGTGGTTGTGTGTGTGTGGTTGTGTGTGGTTGTGTGTGTGTGTGTGGTTGTGGTTGTATGTGTGTGGTTGTGTGTGTGCTTGTGTGTGTGGTTGTGTGTGTGGTTGTGTGTGTGCTTGTGTGTGTGGTTGCAGTTGTGTGTGGTTGTGTGTGGGTATGGGTGTGTGTGTGGATGTGTGGGTGGGTGTGGGTGGGTGTGGGTGGATGTGTGGTTGTGTATGGTTATGTGTGTGGTTGTGGTTGTGTGTGTGTGGTTGTGGTTGTGTTTGTGGCTGTGTGTGTGGTTGTGTGTGTGGTTGTGTGTGTGGTTGTGGGTGTGGTGGTGTGTGTGTGTGTGTGTGTGGTTGTGTGTGTGTGTGTGTGGTTGTGGTTGTGTGTGTGTGGTTGTGTGTGTGTGGTTGTGTGTGTGGTAATGTGTGTGTGGTTGTGTGTGTGTGTATGGTTGTGTGTGTGGTTGTGTGTGTGTGGTTGTGTGTGTGTGGTTGTGTGTTGTTGTGTGTGTGTGGTTGTGTGTGTGTGTGGTTGTATGTGTGGTAGTATGTGCAGTTGTGTGTGTGGTTTTGTGTGTGTGGTTGTGTATGTGGTTGTGTGTGTGGTTGTGTGTGTGGTTGTGTGTATGGTTGTGGTTGTGTGTGTGGTTGTGTGTGGTTGTGTGTGTGCTTGTATGTGTGCTTGTGTGTGTGGTTGTGTGAGTGGTTGTGTGGTTGGGTGTGTGGTTGTGTGTGGTTGTGTGTTTGCTTGTGTGTGTGGGTGCAGGTGTGGTTGTGGGTGTGTGTGTGGATGTGTGGCTGGGTGTGGTTGTGTGTGTGTTTTTGTGTGGTTGTGGTTGTGTGTGTGTGGTGTGTGCATGTGAGTGTGGTTGTCTGTGTGTGGTTGTGTGTGTGTGGGTGTGTGTGTGGTTGTGTGTGGGTGGGTGTGGTTGTATGTGTGTGGTTGAGGGTGTGTTTGTGGGTGTGGTTGTGGGTGTGGTTATGGGTGTGGTTGTGGGTGTGGTGGTGTTTGTGGGGTTATGTGGTTGTGGTTGTGTGTGTGTGGTTGTGTGTGTGGTTGTGTATGTTTGGTTGTGTGTGTGGTTGTGTGTGTGTGGTTGTGTGTGTGGTTGTGTGTATGGTTGTGTGTGTGTGTGGTTGTGTGTGTGCTTGTGTGTGGTTGTGAGTGTGGTTGTGGGTGGGGTTGTTGGTGTGGTGGTGTGTGTGGGGTTGTGTGTGTGGGGTTGTGTGTGTGGTTGTGTGTGTGTGTGTGGTTGTGTGTGGTTGTGTGGTTGTGTGTGTGGTTGTGTGTGTGTGTGTATGTGTGGTAATGTGTATGTGGTTGTGTGTGTGTGTGGTTGTGTGGTTGTGTGTGTGTGGTTGTGTGTGTGGTTGTGTGTGTGGTTGTGTGTGTGTGTGGTTGTATGTGGATGTGTGTGGTTGTGTGTGTGTGTGGTTGTGGTTGTGTGTGTGTGTGGTTGTGGTTGTGTGTGTGGTTGTGTATGTTTGGTTGTGTGTGTGGTTGTGTGTGTGTGGTTGTGTGTGTGGTTGTGTGTGTGGTTGGGTGTATGGTTGTGTGTGTGTGGTTGTGTGTGTGGTTGTGTGTGGTTGTGAGTATGGTTGTGGGTGGGGTTGTGTGTGTGTGTGTGTGTGTGTGTGTTAATGTGTATGTGGTTGTGTGTGTGTGGTTGTGTGTGTGTGTGGTTGTGTGTGTGTGTGGTTGTGTGTGGTTGTGTGTGGGTGTGTGTGGTTGTGTGTGGTTGCATGTGTGTGGTTGTGTGTGGTTGTGTGTGTGTGTGGTTGTGGTTGTGTGTGTGCTTGTGTGTGTGCTTGTGTGTGTGGTTGTGTGTGTGCTTGTGTGTGCTTGTGTGTGTGGTTGTATGTGTGGTTGCGGTTGTGTGTGATTGTGGGTGTGTGTGTGGGTGGGTGTGGGTGGATGTGTGGTTGTGTATGGTTGTGTGTGGTTGTGGTTGTATGTGTGTGGTTGTGTGTGTGTGTGGTTGTGTGTGTGTGTGGTTGTGTGTGGTTGCGTGTGTGTGGTTGTGTGTGGTTGTATGTGTGGTTGTGGGTGTGGTGGTGTGTGTGTGGGGTTGTGTGTGGTTGTGTGTGTGTGTGGTTGTGGTTGTGTGTGTGTGGTTGTGTGTGTGTGGTTGTGGGTGTGGTTGTGTGTGTGTGGTTGTGTGTGTGTGGTAATGTGTGTGTGGTTGTGTGTGTGTGTGTGTGGTTGTGTGTGTATGGTTGTGTGTGTGGTTGTGTGTGTGGTTATATGTGTGTGGTTGTGTGGCTGTGTGTGTGTGTGGTTCTCTGTGTGGTAGTGTGTGTAGTTGTGTGTGTGGTTGTCATGTGTGGTTGTGTGTGTGGTTGTGTGTGTGGTTGTGTGTGTGGTTGTGTGTGTGCGGTTGTGTGTGTGTGGTTGATTGTGTGTAGTTGTGTGTATGCGGTTGTGTGTGGTTGTGTGTGTGTGGTTGTGTGTATTGTTGTGGTTGTGTGTGTGGTTGTGTGTGGTTGTGTGTGTGGTTGTGTGTGTGCTTGTGTGTGTGTGGTAATGTGTATGTGGTTGTG
Source organism: Triturus cristatus (assembly GCF_964204655.1). NCBI lineage: Eukaryota > Metazoa > Chordata > Amphibia > Caudata > Salamandridae > Triturus > Triturus cristatus. Next base: position 754,718,350 of record NC_140579.1, read on the forward strand.
TGTGAGTGTGTGGTTGTGTGTGTGTGTGGTTGTGTGTGTGTGTATGTATGGTAATGTGTATGTGGTTGTGTGTGTGTGTGTGGTTGTGTATGTGTGGTTGTGTGTGCGTGGTTGTGTGTGTGGTTGTGTGTGTGGTTGTGTGGTTGTGTGTGTGTGTGGTTGTGTGTGGGTGTGTGTGGTTGTGTGTATGTGTGGTTGCATGTGTGTGGTTGTATGTGGTTGTGGTTGTGTGTGTGTGGTTGTGGTTGTGTGTGTGGTTGTGTATGTTTGGTTGTGTGTGTGGTTGTGTATGTGTGGATGTGTGTGTGGTTGTGTGTGTGGTTATGTGTATGGTTGTGTGTGTGTGGTTGTGTGTGTGGTTGTGTGTGGTTGTGAGTGTGGTTGTGGGTGGGGTTGTGTGTGTGTGTGTGTGTGTGTGTGTTAATGTGTATGTGGTTGTGTGTGTGTGGTTGTGTGTGTGTGTGGTTGTGTGTGTGTGGTTGTGTGTGTGTGTGGTTGTGTGTGGTTGTGTGTGGGTGTGTGTGGTTGTGTGTGGTTGCATGTGTATGGTTGAGTGTGGTTGTGTGTGTGTGTGTGTGTGTGGTTGTGGTTGTGTGTGTGCTTGTGTGTGTGCTTGTGTGTGTGGTTGTGTGTGTGCTTGTGTGTGCTTGTGTGTGTGGTTGTATGTGTGGTTGCGGTTGTGTGTGATTGTGGGTGTGGGTGTGGGTGGATGTGTGGTTGTGTATGGTTGTGTGTGGTTGTGGTTGTATGTGTGTGGTTGTGGTTGTGTGTGTGGTTGTGTGTGTGGTTGTGTGTGGTTGCGTGTGTGTGGTTGTGTGTGGTTGTGTGTGGTTGTGGATGTGGTGGTGTGTGTGTGGGGTTGTGTGTGGTTGTGTGGTTGTGTGTGTGGTTGTGTGTGTGTGTGTATGTGTGGTAATGTGTATGTGGTTGTGTGTGTGTGTGTGTGGTTGTGTGGTTGTGTGTGTGTGGTTGTGTGTGTGGTTGTGTGTGTGGTTGTGTGTGTGTGTGGTTGTGTGTGGGTGTGTGTGGTTGTGTGTGTGTGTGGTTGCATGTGTGTGGTTGTGTGTGGTTGTGGTTGTGTGTGTGTGTGGTTGTGGTTGTGTGTGTGGTTGTGTATGTTTGGTTGTGTGTGTGGTTGTGTGTGTGTGGTTGTGTGTGTGGTTGTGTGTGTGGTTGGGTGTATGGTTGTGTGTGTGTGGTTGTGTGTGTGGTTGTGTGTGGTTGTGAGTATGGTTGTGGGTGGGGTTGTGTGTGTGTGTGTGTGTGTGTGTGTGTTAATGTGTATGTGGTTGTGTGTGTGTGGTTGTGTGTGTGTGTGGTTGTGTGTGTGGTTGTGTGTGTGTGTGGTTGTGTGTGGTTGTGTGTGGGTGTGTGTGGTTGTGTGTGGTTGCATGTGTGTGGTTGTGTGTGGTTGTGTGTGTGTGTGGTTGTGGTTGTGTGTGTGCTTGTGTGTGTGCTTGTGTGTGTGGTTGTGTGTGTGCTTGTGTGTGCTTGTGTGTGTGGTTGTATGTGTGGTTGCGGTTGTGTGTGATTGTGGGTGTGTGTGTGGGTGGGTGTGGGTGGATGTGTGGTTGTGTATGGTTGTGTGTGGTTGTGGTTGTATGTGTGTGGTTGTGTGTGTGTGTGGTTGTGTGTGTGTGTGGTTGTGTGTGGTTGCGTGTGTGTGGTTGTGTGTGGTTGTATGTGTGGTTGTGGGTGTGGTGGTGTGTGTGTGGGGTTGTGTGTATGTGTGTGTGGTTGTGTGTGTGTGTGGTTGTGGTTGTGTGTGTGTGGTTGTGTGTGTGTGGTTGTGGGTGTGGTTGTGTGTGTGTGGTTGTGTGTGTGTGGTAATGTGTGTGTGGTTGTGTGTGTGTGTGTGTGGTTGTGTGTGTATGGTTGTGTGTGTGGTTGTGTGTGTGGTTATATGTGTGTGGTTGTGTGGCTGTGTGTGTGTGTGGTTCTCTGTGTGGTAGTGTGTGTAGTTGTGTGTGTGGTTGTCATGTGTGGTTGTGTGTGTGGTTGTGTGTGTGGTTGTGTGTGTGGTTGTGTGTGTGCGGTTGTGTGTGTGTGGTTGATTGTGTGTAGTTGTGTGTATGCGGTTGTGTGTGGTTGTGTGTGTGTGGTTGTGTGTATTGTTGTGGTTGTGTGTGTGGTTGTGTGTGTGGTTGTGTGTGTGCTTGTGTGTGTGTGGTAATGTGTATGTGGTTGTGTGTGAGTGTGTGGTTGTGTGTGTGTGTGGTTGTGTGTGTGTGTATGTATGGTAATGTGTATGTGGTTGTGTGTGTGTGTGTGTGGTTGTGTATGTGTGGTTGTGTGTGTGTGGTTGTGTGTGTGGTTGTGTGTATGGTTGTGTGGTTGTGTGTGTGTGTGGTTGTGTGTGGGTGTGTGTGGTTGTGTGTATGTGTGGTTGCATGTGTGTGGTTGTATGTGGTTGTGGTTCTGTGTGTGTGGTTGTGGTTGTGTGTGTGGTTGTGTATGTTTGGTTGTGTGTGTGGTTGTGCATGTGTGGATGTGTGTGTGGTTGTGTGTGTGGTTATGTGTATGGTTGTGTGTGTGTGGTTGTGTGTGTGGTTGTGTGTGGTTGTGAGTGTGGTTGTGGGTGGGGTTGTGTGTGTGTGTGTGTGTGTGTGTGTGTGTTAATGTGTATGTGGTTGTGTGTGTGTGGTTGTGTGTGTGTGTGGTTGTGTGTGTGTGGTTGTGTGTGTGTGTGGTTGTGTGTGGTTGTGTGTGGGTGTGTGTGGTTGTGTGTGGTTGCATGTGTATGGTTGAGTGTGGTTGTGTGTGTGTGTGTGTGTGTGGTTGTGGTTGTGTGTGTGCTTGTGTGTGTGCTTGTGTGTGTGGTTGTGTGTGTGCTTGTGTGTGCTTGTGTGTGTGGTTGTATGTGTGGTTGCGGTTGTGTGTGATTGTGGGTGTGGGTGTGGGTGGATGTGTGGTTGTGTATGGTTGTGTGTGGTTGTGGTTGTATGTGTGTGGTTGTGGTTGTGTGTGTGGTTGTGTGTGTGGTTGTGTGTGGTTGCGTGTGTGTGGTTGTGTGTGGTTGTGTGTGTGGTTGTGGATGTGGTGGTGTGTGTGTGGGGTTGTGTGTGTGTGTGTGGTTGTGTGTGTGTGGTTGTGGTTGTGTCTGTGTGGTTGTGTGTGTGTGGTTGTGTGTGTGGTTGTGTGTGTGTGGTTGTGTGTGTGTGTGGTAATGTGTGTGTGGTGTGTGTGTGGTTGTGTGTGTATGGTTGTGTGTGTGGTTGTGTGTGTGGTTATATGTGTGTGGTTGTGTGGTTGTGTGTGTGTGTGGTTCTGTGTGTGGTAGTGTGTGTAGTTGTGTGTGTGGTTGTCATGTGTGGTTGTCATGTGTGGTTGTGTGTGTGGTTGTGTGTGGTTGTGTGTGTGGTTGTGTGTGTGGTTGTATGTGTGCAGTTGTGTGTGTGTGGTTGATTGTGTGTGGTTGTGTGTATGCGGTTGTGTGTGGTTGTGTGTGTGTGGTTGTGTGTATTGTTGTGGTTGTGTGTGTGGTTGTGTGTGGTTGTGTGTGTGGTTGTGTGTGTGCTTGTGTGTGTGTGGTAATGTGTATGTGGTTGTGTGTGAGTGTGTGGTTGTGTGTGTGTGTGGTTGTGTGTGTGTGGTTGTGGTTGTGTGTGTGGATATGTGGTTGTGTGTGGTTGTGTGTGGGTGTGTGTGGTTGTGTGTGTGTGTGTGGTTGCATGTGTGTGGTTGTGTGTGGTTTTGGTTGTGTGTGTGTGTGTGTGGTTGTGGTTGTGTGTGGTTGTGTGTGTGCTTGTGTGTGTGGTTGTGTGTGTGCTTGTGTGTGTGCTTGTGTGTGTGGTTGTGTGTGTGGCTGTGTGTGTGGATGTGTATATGGTTGTAGTAGTGTGTGCTTGTGTGTGCTTGTGTGTGTGGTTGTGTGTGTGGTTGCGGTTGTGTGTGGTTGTGGGTGTGTGTGTGGGTGGGTTTGGGTGGATGTGTGGTTGTGTATGGTTGTGTGTGTGGTTGTGGTTGTGTGTGTGTGGTTGTGGTTGTGTGTGTGGTTGTGTGTGTGTGTGTGTGGTTGTGTGTGGCTGTGTGTGTGTGGTTGTATGTGTGGTTGTGTGTGTGGTTGTGGGTGTGGTGGTATGTGTGTGTAGTTGTGTGTGTGTGGTTGTGGTTGTGTGTGTGTGTGGTTGTGTGTGTGTGGTTGTGTGTGTGGTTGTGTGTGTGTGGTTGTGTGTGTGTGGTAATGTGTGTGTGGTTGTGTGTGTGTGTGTGGTTGTGTGTGTATGGTTGTGTGTGTGGTTGTGTGTGTGGTTATGTGTGTGTGGTTGTGTGTGTGTGGTTGTGTGTGTGTGTGTGGTTGTGTGTGTGGTAGTGTGTGTGGTTGTGTGTGTGGTTGTGTGTGTGGTTGTCGTGTGTGGTTGTGTGTGTGGTTGTGTGTGGTTGTGTATGTGTGGTTGTGTGTGTGCGGTTGTGTGTGTGTGTGGTTGATTGTGTGTGGTTGTGTGTGTGTGGTTGTGTGTGGTTGTGTGTGTGTGGTTGTGTGTATTGTTGTGGTTGTGTGTGTGGTTGTATGTGGTTGTGTGTGTGCTTGTGTGTGTGTGGTAATGTGTATATGGTTGTGTGTGTGTGGTTGTGTGTGTGTGTGTGTGGTTGTGTGTGTGTGGTTGTGTGTGTGGTTGTGTGGTTGTGTATATGTGTGGTTGTGCATGGGTGTGTGTGGTTGTGTGTGTGTGTGGTTGCATGTGTGTGGATGTGTGTGGTTGTGGTTGTGTGTGTGTGATTGTGGTTATGTGTGTGCTTGTGTGTGTGCTTGTGTGTGTGGTTGTGTGTGTGGATGTGTGTGTGGATGTGTGTGTGGATGTGTATATGGTTGTAGTTGTGTGTGCTTGTGTGTGTGCTTGTGTGTGTGGTTGCAGTTGTGTGTGGTTGTGTGTGGGTGTGGTTGTGTGTTTGTTTTTGTTGGTTGATTGTGGGTGGATGTGTGGTTGTGTGTTTGGTTGTGGTTGTGTGTGTGTGTGGTTGTGGTTGTGTATGTGGTTGTGTGTGTGTGTGTGTGGTCGTGTGTGGTTGCGTGTGTGTGGTTGTGTGTGTGGTTGTGTGTGTGGTTGTGGGTGTGGTGGTATGTGTGTGGGGTTGTGTGTGTGGTTGTGTGTGTGTGTGGCTATGTGTGTATGGTTGTGTGTGTGGTTGTGTGTGTGGTTATGTGTGTGTGGTTGTGTGTGTGGTTGTGTGTGTGGTAGTGTGTGTGGTTGTGTGTGTGGTTGTGGTTGTGTGTGTGGTTGTGTGTGTGGTTGTGTGTGTACAGTTGTGTGTGTGCAGTTGTGTGTGTGTGGTTGATTGTGTGTGGTTGTGTGTGTGTGGTTGGGTGTGGTTGTGTGTGTGTTGTTGTGTGTATGGTTGTGGTTGTGTGTGTGCTTGTTTGCATGTGTGGTAATGTGTATGTGGTTGTGTGTGTGTGTGGTTGTGTGTGTGTGGTTGTGTGTGTGGTTGTGTGTGTGGTTGTGTATGTGTGTGGGTGGGTGTGGTTGTGTGTGTGTGTGGTTGTGTGTGTGTGGTTGTGTGTGTGGTTGTGTGTGTGGTTGTGGGTGTGGTGGTATGTGTGTGGGGTTGTGTGTGGGTTGGTGTGGTTGTGTGTGTGGTTGTGTGTGTATGGTTGTGTGTGGTTGTGGTTGTGTGTGTATAGTTGTGGTTGTATGTGTGTGGTTGTGTGTGTGCTTGTGTGTGTGGTTGTGTGTGTGGTTGTGTGTGTGGTTGTGTATATGGTTGTAGTTGTGTGTGCTTATGTGTGTGTTTGTGTGTGTGGTTGTGGTGTGTGGTTGTGTGTGTGGTTGTGTGTGTGGTTGTATGTGTGGTTGTATGTGTGCGGTTGTGTGTGTGTGGTTGATAGTGTGTGGTTGTGTGTGTGCAGTTGTGTGTGGTTGTGTGTGTGTGGTTGTGTGTATGGTTGTGGTTGTGTGTGTGTGGTGTGTGTGGTTGTGTGTGTGCTTGTGTGTGTGCTTGTGTGTGTGGTTGTGTGTATGGTTGTGGTTGTGTGTGCTTGTCTGTGGTTGTGTGTGTGCTTGTGTGTGTGCTTGTTAGTGTGGTTGCGATTGTGTATAATTGTGTGTGGGTGTGGTTGTGGGTGTGTGTGTGTGGATGTGTGGGTGGGTGTGGGTGGATGTGTGGTTGTGTGTGTGGTTGTGTGTGTGTGGTTGTGTGTATGGTTGTGTGTATGGTTGTGTTTGTGTGTGTGTTTGTGTGTGTGTGGTTGTGTGTGTGGTTGTGTGTGTGGTTGTGTGTGTGTGTGGTTGTGTTTGTGTGTGTGGTTGTGTGTGTGTGTGTGGTTGTGTGTGTGTGATTGTGTGTGTGTGGTTGTGTGTGTGGTTGTGTGTGTGGTTGTGTGTGTGTGGTTGTGTGTGTGATAATGTGTGTGTGGTTGTGTGTGTGTGTGGTTGTGTGTGTGTGGTTGTGTGTGTTTGGATGTGTGTGGTTGTGTATGTGTGGTTGTGTGTGTGTGTGGTTGTGTGTGTGTGGTTGTGTGGTTGTGTGTGTGAGGTTGTGTGTGTGTGGTTGGGTGTGGTTATGTGTGTGTGTGGTTGTGTGTGTGTGGTTATGTGTGTGTGGTTGCGTATGTGGTTGTGTGTGTGGTAATGTATGTGTGGTTGTGTGTGTATGGTTGTGTGTGTGGTTGTGTGTGTGGTTGTGGGTGTGGTGGTGTGTGTGTGTGGTTGTGTGTATGTGGTTGTGTGTGTGGTTGTGTATGTGGTTGTGTGTTTGTGTGTGTGTGGTTGTGTGTGTGGTTGTGTGTGTGGTTGTGTGCATGGTTGTGTGTGTGTGGTAATGTGTGTGTGGTTGTGTGTGTGTGGTTGTGTTTGAGTGTGGTTGTGTGTGTGTGGTTGTGTGTGGGTGGGTGTGGTTGGGTGTGTGGTTGTGTGTGTGTGTGGTTGTGTGTGGTTGGGTGTGTGTGGTTGTGTGAGTGGTTGTGTGTGTGGTTGTGTGTGTGATTGTGTGTGTGTGGTAATGTGTGTGGTTGTGTGTGTGTGTTTGTGTTAGAGTGTGGTTGTGTGCATGTGGTTGTGAGTGGGTGGGTGTGGTTGTGTGTGTGGTTGTGTGTATGTGTGGTTGTGTGTGTGTGGTTGTGTGTGGTTGTAGTTGTGTGTGTGGTTGTGGTTATGTGTGCTTGTGTGTGTGCTTGTGTGTGCATGTGTGTGGTTGTGTGTATGGTTGTGGTTGTGTGTGCTTGTGTGTGTGGTTGCGGTTGTGTGTGGGCATGGTTGTGGGTGTGTGTGTGGATATGTGGGTGGGTGTGGGTGGATGTGTGGTTGTGTATGGTTGTGTGTGTGGTTGTGGTTGAGTGTGTGTGGTTGTGGTTGTATGCGTAGTTGTGTGTGTGGTTGTGTGTGTGGTTGTGTGTGTGTGGGGTTGTGTGTGTGTATGTGGTTGTGTGTGTGTGGTTGTGTGGTTGTGGTAGTGTGTGTGTGGTTGTGTGTGTGGTTGTGTGTGTGTGGTAATGTGTGTGTGGTTGTGTGTGTGTGTGTGGTTGTGTGTGGTTGTGTGTGTGGTTGTGTGTGTGTCGTTGTGTGTGTGTGTGGTTGTGTGTGTGGTTGTTTGTGGTTGTGTGTGTGTGGTTGTGAGTGGTTGTGTGTGTGGTAGTGTGTGTGGTTGTGTGTGTGTGGTTATGGTTGTGTGTGGCTGTGTGTGTGCTTGTGTGTGCTTGTGTGTGTGGTTGTGTGTGTTGTTGTGTGTATGGTTGTGGTTGTGTGTGCTTGTGTGTGCTTGTGTGTGTGCTTGTGTGTGTGGTCGCGGTTGTGTGTGTTTGTGTGTGGGTGTGGTTATGGGTGTGTGTGTGGATGTGTGGGTGGGCGTGGGTGGATGTGTGGTTGTGTGTGGTTGTGTGTGTGGTTGTAGTTGTGTGTGTGGTTGTGGTTGTGTGTGTGGTTGTGTGTGTGTGTGGTTGTGTGTGGTTGTGTGTGTGGTTGTGTGTGTGGTTGTGTGCGGTTGTGTATGTGGTGGTGTGTGTGGGGTTGTGTGTGTGTGTGTGGTTGTGTGCGGTTGAGGTAGTGCGTGTGTGGTTGTACATGTGTGGTTGTGTGTGTGTGTGGTTGTGTGTGTGGTTGCGTGTGTGGTTGTGTGTGTGGTTGTGTGTGTAGTTGTGTGTGTGGTTGTGTATGTATGTGTGATTGTGTGTGTGGTTGTGTGTGGCTGTGTGTGTGGCTGTGTGTGGTTGTGTGTGGTAGTGTGTGTTGTGTGTGTATGTGGTTGTGTGTGTGGTTGTGTGTGTTGTTATGGTGTGTGGTTGTGTGTGTGGCTGTGTGTGGTTGTGTGTTATATGTATGGTTTTGTGTGTGGTTGTGTGTGTGGTTGTGTGTGTGTGGTTGTGTGTGGTTGTGTGTGTGTGTGTGTGGTGGTGTGTGTGGTTGTGTGTGGGTTTGTGTGTGTGCTTGTGTGTGTGGTTGTGTGGGTGTGGTTGTGTGTATGGTTGTGTGTGCTTGTGTGTGCTTGTGTGTGTGCTTGTGTGTGTGCTTGTGTGTGTGGTTGCAGTTGTGTGCGTGTGAGACCGGCCTCACGGCGTTGCCCTCCCAATCATCCAGCCAACCTGCAACCACCCTCAAGACACGACATCTCCGACTCCGGCCGCCCCAGCCACCCAGATCCGAGGGCCAGCCAGAGCCCTGACAGACTCGACACCCTATCACGCATGTCCGACCGAGGGAGCGGGAACCCTCGAGCCAGACCCAAAGGCGCCAGCCCAGTCACACCTCGGGTCGCCTTCCCCGGGAAGACTCGATCGGCCACCAGGCCCCTGGGGAGCAGGCGCCTCCCCTGCCGAGCGTCTGGGGTCCCTCCCAGACCCACCTGAAAAGACCAAAGAAGTGAGCGGCAGGAAATCCCGCCGAACCCCCTCCGTCACCCCAGTCCCCCCTCTGCGAGGACCCTGGACTTCAAAGAGCAAGCGGAGTATAACAAGGGGTGCCGGAGAAACGAAGGCAGAGAAGACCTGGGACCATCCGAGCCTGCTGATGCTGTCGCGGCTCCTGAACGCTGAAGTCACCTGGGCCTGCTGAGTGACTCGCGGCCTCTTGCTATTGAACCATCTGAGCCCTGCTGACGAGGTGGCGGCTCCCTAGCACTGAACCACCTGGGCCTGCTGAGTGACTCGCGGCCCCCAGCTATTGAACCATCTGAGCCTTGCTGACGGAATCGCGGCTCCCGAACTCCGACCACCTGTGCCTACTGAGAGACTCGCGGCGCTCCCCTTGAGGACGACTCGGTAAGAGATCGCCCAGAGAATCGATACCCTCCAGCTCGAGGATTGTGAGCTATCCGCAGGGTATTTCGCAGAGACACTATCTTGAAAGACTGTCCCGCTACCCCCATTCCCCACGACCGATTTGTGGTACTTCGTGCCACTGCTGTACTACTTGCATCTTGGATCATAAAGATCCCTTGAGAATCATCGATAAAAAAGACCTATCGTCCTACAAAGAATACGTGTGGTGTCACTCTGTTCGTAGTGTATATCAGGGTGTGCGCGCCTAGCTCGGCCTACGTGGGAGAGGTGGGTCAAAGGGGTGGGCGAGACGGGCATCGAACCCCCCTCCGGCGAACGCCTTTCCAACATTTGGTGGCAGACGACGGGATCCGAGCCGACACCGAAAGAGAGCGCGCAGTAAACGACTGACACACTACCAAACAGAGATGGAAGGAGAAACCTCCCTGGGTGCCGCAGGTACCGAAATAAGCTCACCGTTCCGAGAGGATCAATTGGACTATTACACACACAGAGAATTAAAACAGTTTTGCAAAGACCTTGGCATCGCTACCACCGGATTAAGCACAAAGGAAGACTTCCAGAAAGTATTGAAAACCTGGGTCGAGACGGGGGCACCCCCGACCCAAACGGAAGGAGACTCTGCCCATGAACCACAAAGCATCCCGGCGAGAAACAACGGGCCAGAGGGGAACCTGTCCCCCGAGGAGCTAGCGGACCGAGAGAGAAGCCGCAACCACGAACTTGAACTGGCAAAACTAAAAATCGAGGGAGAACTAAAACTAGCAGAGAAAAAGTTGGCCGTCGAGCAGTTACGGCTACAAGGGGAACTCGAAGAGAAGAGACGCCAAAGAGAGCACGACGAAAAGAAGCTCCAGCTAGAACATGAACGCAGCCTGAAGGAGATCGAGTGGCGGGCTAAAAACGAAAAGTCACAGCCACCCGGGAATCCACCGCCCGCTCTCACCGGGGAAACCAAAGTCCACATCCCCAAGGATGTGGTAAAAGAGTATTACAAGAACGACGATATCCAGCAGTGGTTTAAGGCCTACGAAGTCGCCATGACCTCTCACCGAGTCCCGCAGAAGGATTGGGGGGCTGGCCTATGGGGCCGGTTCTTAAGCGAAGGAAGAGACACCCTGCTAGATCTGCCCTCCACGGTCATGAACTCTTACAGCCACATGAAGGAAGCCCTCGTGGGCCGGTATGGACTCACCCCCGAAATGTACCGACAACGGTTCCGAGATTGTAAGAAGATACCGGGCACCACATGGGTGGAATACGTGAACTTTTACAGCCGAGCCTTGGACGGGTGGATCAAGGGCAGCAAGGTCTCCACCTTCGAAGAACTGTTTGATCTGATTGCCTGGGAACATTTAGCGGCCAATTGCTTTGTAGAACTGCGCCAGCATCTCCTGGACAGCAAACTCACCGACCCTCGGAAGCTGGCCGCTGAGGCTGATCGTTGGGTGAATACCCGAGCCACCCGAGGCCCCGTGGGGGACTACGGCCGCCACAATCAAGGCCCCCCCGCCAGAGGGGCGGAGGGAACCACGGCCGACCAAGAGACTTCCCCGGGGGGTCCTCAACCAGCCCCCCCAGCAGCCCACCAGCGGCGGGTTCAGCCCCGTCTCCAGCAAGCACCGGAGTCGCAGGACGGCTAGGTCCACGAGCTAGGATCACCTGCTTCCGCTGCCAACGGCCCGGACACTACGCCAATGACCCCCAGTGTCCCCAGTATCAGCGAACCACAACGACCAACCCCCCGGCCCGGCAGATGGCCTCCGTGGCTCTGGGGGAAGAGATGGAGGACTCCGAAGAATGGGAACCGGCGGCCATGGCCCTGGTCTCCCTTGGTGATCGAGAAATGGTCCCCGGGACACCCTTGCCCGCCAACACAAAGAAATACCGACAGCAAGTGACCATCAACGGCCACCGAGTCGAGGGCCTCCGCGACACTGGGGCGAGCGTCACCGCGGTCCACCGCAGCCTAATTTCCGAAGACCAGATCCTAACCGGTGCCCTCTGCCCGGTCGTATCCTCCGACAATTCTGAGAGCCTCTGCCAGATGGCGCTGGTGCCCTTCGAGTGGGGAGGGGTCTCCGGAGAACTGAAGGTAGCGGTCCGGACATCACAGCCCGTAGACTGCCTCCTGGGCAACGACCTGGAGAGTTCCCCGTGGGGGCAAGTAGAACGAAGAGCCCATCTGGAGATGATGGGCCTACCAGAATGGGTCTGCGCCACCACGCGCTCCATGACCGCGCGATTGCCTCTCTCCGAGGGCAGTGAGGCCCTCTTACCGAACACTATCCCCGAGAGCCGGGACACTCTACCAGAAGCGGACAACCCTCCTTCGGAGGGAGAAGAGGACACTAACCCGGGAGAAGGGCCAGAACCTTCCGCCCCGGAGGCCCTGACTGAGCTCGGAGAACTGCCCGAGATGGGCCAGTGGCGCTGTGAGGGGGGGCCCTCCCGGGAAGAGTTCTGCCAGGAACAGGCCACTTGCCCCTCCCTCGTGGGACTCAGACAACAAGCCGAAGCCCAGGCCGCCGGTGACCGAACCGGAACCCATTGGATCTATTGGGACAATGGCCTCCTATACAGCGAGCAAAAGTCCGCCGAGCTAGGCGCAGCCCGGGTACTGGTGGTACCCCTGCGTTTCCGGAGCCTCCTCCTGGGCCTGGCCCACGATGTACCCTTGGCAGGACACTTAGGCCAAGACAAGACATATCAGCGATTGGTTACCCACTTCTATTGGCCCAAGATGCGAGCAAATGTAGAAGTACACTGCAAATCCTGCCTCACGTGCCAGGGCAGTGGGAAGAGTGGCGGAAAACGCAAAGCTCCCTTACAACCGTTCCCCGTTGTGAGTACCCCGTTCGAGCGGGTCGGCATCGACATCGTGGGACCCCTGGATCCGAAGACCGCCCAGGGCCACAGATTCATCCTTGTCCTGGTGGACCATGCCACCCGCTACCCCGAGGCCATCCCCCTCCGCACCGTGACGGCTCCCGTGGTGGGCCGAGCTCTCATGGGGATCTTCTCCCGTGTCGGATTTCCCCGCGAGGTTGTGAGTGATCGCGGCACTAACTTTATATCCCACTACATGAAGTCCCTGTGGCAGCAGTGCGGAGTCACGTATAAGTTCACGACCCCCTACCACCCCCAGGGCAATGGCCTAGTGGAACGCTTCAACCGAACCCTAAAGGGAATGATCCTGGGCCTCGAAGAGCCCCTGCGCCGGAAATGGGACGTCCTCCTCCCTTGCCTCCTGTTCGCATACCGAGAAGTTCCCCAAAAGTCTCTGGGGTTCAGCCCCTTCGAACTGCTATACGGACATCCCGTCCGAGGGCCCCTGAGCCTGGTCAAAGAGGGCTGGGAGACAAGCCCCCGGGGGACACCCCCTGATGTGTTCCGCTACATCCTAGCGCTCCGCAACCAGACGAGGAAGTTCAGAGAACTCGCAGAGGCTAACCTCGAGGCCAGCCAAGAAGAAATGAAGCGCTGGTATGACCAGAACGCAACCCTGGTCGAGTTCCAGCCGGGCCAGCAGGTTTGGGTCATGGCCCCGGTGAAGCCCTGCGCCCTACAAGACAAATGGACTGGTCCCTTCAAGGTGATCGAGCGGAAGAGCCAGGTCACGTACCTGGTCGATGTACAGTCCCCACGGAACCCCCTCCGGGTCCTCCACGTGAACCGTCTCAAGCCCCACTTTGTGAGAACGGAATTAAGTTTGCTACTGGCCACCGATGATGGGGCGGAAGAAGACACCGAACCCCTGCCCGACCCCCTGTGCGCTAAAGACCTGGATGGCTCCGTGGAGGGAGTAAGACTTTCAACCACCCTCACTCCCCAACAGTCCGACGACTGCCGCCAGCTGCTCAGACAATTCACAGACCTCTTCTCCCTCATTCCGAGGGTCACCGACTGGTGTGTCCACGACGTGGACACCGGCGACAGCCCGCCTGTGAGACACCGAGCCTACCGGGTGCCTGACCGGGTCCGCACCTGCATCAAGACCGAGGTACAGAAGATGCTCACCCTTGGAGTAATCGAACCCTCCGACAGCCCCTGGGCCAGCCCGGTGGTCCTGGTCCCGAAGGCGGCTTCCCCGGGGGTCGCCCCCGAACTAAGATTCTGTGTGGACTACAGGGGGCTCAATGCGGTCACCCGAGCAGACGCTCACCCTATCCCCCGCGCCGACGAGCTCATCGACCGCCTGGGGGCCGCCCGGTTCCTCAGCACTTTAGACCTGACCTGCGGATACTGGCAGATTGCTCTCACGGAGGGAGCGAAAGAACGCTCTGCCTTCTCCACACCAGATGGCCACTACCGCTTCAGGGTCATGCCGTTCGGGATGAAGAACGCCCCGGCCACGTTCCAGCGGTTGGTGAACAAGGTCCTGGCCGGACTCGAGGAGTTCAGCGCAGCATACCTTGACGACATCGCCGTATTCAGCTCTCAATTGCACGAGCATCTCCAGCACCTCCAACAAGTACTCATGGCCCTGCGCCAAGCCGGCCTAACAGTGAAAGCCAGCAAATGCCAGCTCGGGCAAGGCTCCGTGGTCTACCTGGGGCATCAGGTGGGCAGCGGCCAGGTCGCCCCCCTCCAACTGAAGATCAACGCCATCAAGTCCTGGGAGCCCCCCACCACGCAGACGGAGGTCCGGGCCTTCCTGGGCCTTACAGGGTACTACCGGAGGTTCATTAAAAACTATGGTAGCATCGCGGGGCCCCTCACGGAGATGACCTCCAAAAAGCTTCCGAAGAAGGTGCAGTGGACCACCCCGTGCCTGCAGGCGTTCGACGCCTTGAAAACCGCCATATGCACCACCCCCGTACTCAAGGCCCCCGACTACTCCCAAGAGTTTGTGGTCCAGACCGACGCATCCGAACACGGCATCGGGGCCGTCCTCTCGCAGTTCGACGACAAGGGCATCGATCAGCCCATAGCCTTCATCAGCCGAAGGCTGCTGCCGCGAGAGCAGCGTTGGAGTACTATAGAACGAGAGACCTTTGCCGTAGTCTGGGCCCTCAAGAAACTACAGCCCTACTTGTTCGGAACCCATTTCCGAGTACAGACGGACCACCGGCCCTTGCGGTGGCTAATGCAGATGAGGGGGGAGAACCCCAAGCTACTACGATGGTCCATCTCTCTCCAAGGGATGGATTTCACTGTCGAACATCGCCCCGGGGCGGATCATGCCAACGCCGACGGCCTGTCCCGGTTCTTCCGCTTCGGCGAGGAGAATCCCCCAGTGGATGGGTAGTTCTCCATGCCTTTCAGCTGGGGGGGACGCGTGTGAGACCGGCCTCACGGCGTTGCCCTCCCAATCATCCAGCCAACCTGCAACCACCCTCAAGACACGACATCTCCGACTCCGGCCGCCCCAGCCACCCAGATCCGAGGGCCGGCCAGAGCCCTGACAGACTCGACACCCTACCACGCATGTCCGACCGAGGGAGCGGGAACCCTCGAGCCAGACCTAAAGGCGCCAGCCCAGTCACACCTCGGGTCGCCTTCCCCGGGAAGACTCGATCGGCCACCAGGCCCCTGGCGAGCAGGCGCCTCCCCTGCCGAGCGTCTGGGGTCCCTCCCAGACCCACCTGAAAAGACCAAAGAAGTGAGCGGCAGGAAATCCCGCCGAACCCCCTCCGTCACCCCAGTCCCCCCTCTGCGAGGACCCCGGACTTCAAAGAGCAAGCGGAGTATAACAAGGGGTGCCGGAGAAACGAAGGCAGAGAAGACCTGGGACCATCCGAGCCTGCTGACGCTGTCGCGGCTCCTGAACGCTGAAGTCACCTGGGCCTGCTGAGTGACTCGCGGCCTCTTGCTATTGAACCATCTGAGCCCTGCTGACGAGGTCGCGGCTCCCGAGCACTGAACCACCTGGGCCTGCTGAGTGACTCGCGGCCCCCAGCTATTGAACCATCGGAGCCCTGCTGACGAGGTCGCGGCTCCCGAGCACTGAACCACCTGGGCCTGCTGAGTGACTCGCGGCCCCCAGCTATTGAACCATCTGAGCCTTGCTGACGGAATGGCGGCTCCCGAACTCCGACCACCTGTGCCTGCTGATAGACTCGCGGCGCTCCCCTTGAGGACGACTCGGTAAGAGATCGCCCAGAGAATCGACACCCTCCAGCTCGAGGATTGTGAGCTATCCGCAGGGTATTTCGCAGAGACACTATCTTGAAAGACTGTCCCGCTACCCCCATTCCCCACGACCGATTTGTGGTACTTCGTGCCACTGCTGTACTACTTGCATCTTGGATCATAAAGATCCCTTGAGAATCATCGATAAAAAAGACCTATCGTCCTACAAAGAATACGTGTGGTGTCACTCTGTTCGTAGTGTATATCAGGGTGTGCGCGCCTAGCTCGGCCTATGTGGGAGAGGTGGGTCAAAGGGGTGGGCGAGATGGGCATCGAACCCCCCTCCGGCGAACGCCTTTCCAACATTTGGTGGCAGACGACGGGATCCGAGCCGACACCGAAAGAGAGCGCGCAGTAAACGACTGACACACTACCAAACAGAGATGGAAGGAGAAACCTCCCTGGGTGCCGCAGGTACCGAAATAAGCTCACCGTTCCGAGAGGATCAATTGGACTATTACACACACAGAGAATTAAAACAGTTTTGCAAAGACCTTGGCATCGCTACCACCGGATTAAGCACAAAGGAAGACTTCCAGAAAGTATTGAAAACCTGGGTCGAGACGGGGGCACCCCCGACCCAAACGGAAGGAGACTCTGCCCATGAACCACAAAGCATCCCGGCGAGAAACAACGGGCCAGAGGGGAACCTGTCCCCCGAGGAGCTAGCGGACCGAGAGAGAAGCCGCAACCACGAACTTGAACTGGCAAAACTAAAAATCGAGGGAGAACTAAAACTAGCAGAGAAAAAGTTGGCCGTCGAGCAGTTACGGCTACAAGGGGAACTCGAAGAGAAGAGACGCCAAAGAGAGCACGACGAAAAGAAGCTCCAGCTAGAACATGAACGCAGCCTGAAGGAGATCGAGTGGCGGGCTAAAAACGAAAAGTCACAGCCACCCGAGAATCCACCGCCCGCTCCCACCGGGGAAACCAAAGTCCACATCCCCAAGGATGTGGTAAAAGAGTATTAAAAGAACGACGATATCCAGCAGTGGTTTAAGGCCTACGAAGTCGCCATGACCTCTCACCGAGTCCCGCAGAAGGATTGGGGGGCTGGCCTATGGGGCCGGTTCTTAAGCGAAGGAAGAGACACCCTGCTAGATCTGCCCTCCACGGTCATGAACTCCTACAGCCACATGAAGGAAGCCCTCGTGGGCCGGTATGGACTCACCCCCGAAATGTACCGACAACGGTTCCGAGATTGTAAGAAGATACCGGGCACCACGTGGGTAGAATACGTGAACTTTTACAGCCGAGCCTTGGACGGGTGGATCAAGGGCAGCAAGGTCTCCACCTTCGAAGAACTGTTTGATCTGATTGCCTGGGAACATTTAGCGGCCAATTGCTTTGTAGAACTGCGCCAGCATCTCCTGGACAGCAAACTCACCGACCCTCGGAAGCTGGCAGCTGAGGCTGATCGTTGGGTGAATACCCGAGCCACCCGAGGCCCCGTGGGGGACTACGGCCGCCACAATCAAGGCCCCCCCGCCAGAGGGGCGGAGGGAACCACGGCCGACCAAGAGACTTCCCCGGGGGGTCCTCAACCAGCCCCCCCAGCAGCCCACCAGCGGCAGGTTCAGCCCCGTCTCCAGCAAGCACCGGAGTCGCAGGACGGCTAGGTCCACGAGCTAGGATCACCTGCTTCCGCTGCCAACGGGCCGGACACTACGCCAATGACCCCCAGTGTCCCCAGTATCAGCGAACCACAACGACCAACCCCCCGGCCCGGCAGATGGCCTCCGTGGCTCTGGGGGAAGAGATGGAGGACTCCGAAGAATGGGAACCGGCGGCCATGGCCCTGGTCTCCCTTGGTGATCGAGAAATGGTCCCCGGGACACCCTTGCCCGCCAACACAAAGAAATACCGACAGCAAGTGACCATCAACGGCCACCGAGTCGAGGGCCTCCGCGACACCGGGGCGAGCGTCACCGCGGTCCACCGCAGCCTAATTTCCGAAGACCAGATCCTAACCGGTGCCCTCTGCCCTGTCGTATCCTCCGACAATTCTGAGAGCCTCTGCCAGATGGCGCTGGTGCCCTTCGAGTGGGGAGGGGTCTCCGGAGAACTGAAGGTAGCGGTCCGGACATCACAGCCCGTAGACTGCCTCCTGGGCAACGACCTGGAGAGTTCCCCGTGGGGGCAAGTAGAACGAAGAGCCCATCTGGAGATGATGGGCCTACCAGAATGGGTCTGCGCCACCACGCGCTCCATGACCGCGCGATTGCCTCTCTCCGAGGGCAGTGAGGCCCTCCTACCGAACACTATCCCCGAGAGCCGGGACACTCTACCAGAAGCGGACAACCCTCCTTCGGAGGGAGAAGAGGACACTAACCCGGGAGAAGGGCCAGAACCTTCCGCCCTGGAGGCCCTGACTGAGCTCGGAGAACTGCCCGAGATGGGCCAGTGGCACTGTGAGGGGGGGCCCTCCCGGGAAGAGTTCTGCCAGGAACAGGCCACTTGCCCCTCCCTCATGGGACTCAGACAACAAGCCGAAGCCCAGGCCGCCGGTGACCGAACCGGAACCCATTGGATCTATTGGGACAATGGCCTCCTATACAGCGAGCAAAAGTCTGCCGAGCTAGGCGCAGCCCGGGTACTGGTGGTACCCCTGCGTTTCAGGAGCCTCCTCCTGGGCCTGGCCCACGATGTACCCTTGGCAGGACACTTAGGCCAAGACAAGACATATCAGCGATTGGTTACCCACTTCTATTGGCCCAAGATGCGAGCGAATGTAGAAGTACACTGCAAATCCTGCCTCACGTGCCAGGGCAGTGGGAAGAGTGGCGGAAAACACAAAGCTCCCTTACAACCGTTCCCCATTGTGAGTACCCCGTTCGAGCGGGTCGGCATCGACATCGTGGGACCCCTGGATCCGAAGACCGCCCAGGGCCACAGATTCATCCTTGTCCTGGTGGACCATGCCACCCGCTACCCCAAGGCCATCCCCCTCCGCACCGTGACGGCTCCCGTGGTGGGCCGAGCTCTCATGGGGATCTTCTCCCGTGTCTGATTTCCCCGCGAGGTTGTGAGTGATCGCGGCACTAACTTTATATCCCACTCCATGAAGTCCCTGTGGCAGCAGTGTGGAGTCACGTATAAGTTCACGACCCCCTACCACCCCCAGGGCAATGGCCTAGTGGAACGCTTCAACCGAACCCTAAAGGGAATGATCCTGGGCCTCGAAGAGCCCCTGCGCCGGAAATGGGACGTCCTCCTCCCTTGCCTCCTGTTCGCATACCGAGAAGTTCCCCAAAAGTCTCTGGGGTTCAGCCCCTTCGAACTGCTATACGGACATCCCGTCCGAGGGCCCCTGAGCCTGGTCAAAGAGGGCTGGGAGACAAGCCCCCGGGGGACACCCCCTGATGTGTTCCGCTACATCCTAGCGCTCCGCAACCAGACGAGGAAGTTCAGAGAACTCGCAGAGGCTAACCTCGAGGCCAGCCAAGAAGAAATGAAGCGCTGGTATGACCAGAACGCAACCCTGGTCGAGTTCCAGCCGGGCCAGCAGGTTTGGGTCATGGCCCCGGTGAAGCCCTGCGCCCTACAAGACAAATGGACTGGTCCCTTCGAGGTGATCGAGCGGAAGAGCCAGGTCACGTACCTGGTCGATGTACAGTCCCCACGGAACCCCCTCCGGGTCCTCCACGTGAACCGTCTCAAGCCCCACTTTGTGAGAACGGAATTAAGTTTGCTACTGGCCACCGATGATGGGGCGGAAGAAGACACCGAACCCCTGCCCGACCCCCTGTGCGCTAAAGACCTTGATGGCTCCGTTTAGGGAGTAAGACTTTCAACCACCCTCACTCCCCAGCAGTCCGACGACTGCCGCCAGCTGCTCAGACAATTCGCAGACCTCTTCTCCCTCATTCCGAGGGTCACCGACTGGTGTGTCCACGACGTGGACACCGGCGACAGCCCGCCTGTGAGACACCGAGCCTACCGGGTGCCTGACCGGGTCCGCACCTGCATCAAGACCGAGGTACAGAAGATGCTCACCCTTGGAGTAATCGAACCCTCCGACAGCCCCTGGGCCAGCCCGGTGGTCCTGGTCCCGAAGGCGGCTTCCCCGGGGGTCGCCCCCGAACTAAGATTCTGTGTGGACTACCGGGGGCTCAATGCGGTCACCCGAGCAGACGCTCACTGTAGGAAGGTGGATATCTGACTATGGTTACCCCCAAATTTTTGCCTAGTGTCTAGCTGGTTTTTCGACTTAGTTGGCCTGAGATCCTGCTATTCAGGATCTCAGCCTGGCTGTTCTCTCTTTAAAATGGACTCCATGTACCCTAGGTACATACCCAATTGGTTGGATCACCCTGTCAGCCCCTGTACC
The DNA here is from genome assembly GCF_964204655.1 of Triturus cristatus. NCBI lineage: Eukaryota > Metazoa > Chordata > Amphibia > Caudata > Salamandridae > Triturus > Triturus cristatus. The sequence goes on from NC_140579.1 coordinate 754,738,026, forward strand.
AGTGTACACTAGGTACCCAGGGCATTGGTGTACCCAAGGCCTGCCAGGGGCTGAAGCATGCATTATGCCACCCCAGGCTTGGCCTAACAATCTGACACAACTGGCTGATCACTCAGCTGGGGTAAGTTGGTGTAATCACCTCTTGCTTAGGTGTAGTATACCTATACCTAACCTTAAATGGGACACCTGGTAACCTATAAGTCACTCCTATGGCAGGCCTTAACAATCCTGAAGGCAGAGTGCTTGGTTCCATGTGAGATGGTGCTCTGGCATGAGCTGAGCCTGTCTGCAGTGGTCGGAACAACTTCCTTCTACTGTTTCCAGGTATCGTCATACCATATACTCTTAAGTGCATTATGAACCTCGCGGTTAAATGCTATCTTTGGTTTGGCTTTATCAAAACATGTCGAGTAAGGTGTCATACGAATTGGAATACTAACCCCTCGCCAATTCTGGCGACGGGGTTAGCATTCCACCCTTCTAGAGGGACACGACATGTACAGTACCTGAAACCCGGGTAAAATCAGACATAGCCTCAGCTCCACAAAATGGATGCTGCCACCACAGACACAAGTCTGCCCTCCTGCTGCTGGGAGTCCTTCCAGCTTGGGAGGTGTGGACAAAGGGTTTCCTGCCAGGGGAGGTGCATGCACCACCCCAGACAGGATTTTGTGTATTGGTCAGGTAGGGCTTGAAAGAAACCAGACATGCCTGTGGCTCACAAGGAGCCTCGGTGCATATGCCAGTTCAAACCGGTCCTGGGGCACACCAGTCCCGGGCCTGGGGCGAGCTGGACAAAGGATTGGGGGTGTAACCACCCCCCTTCCTGGTCCCACCCATAGGGAGGGACCTAGCAGGTAGTCCGGCCCCTAGAATCCGCTTAAAGGTAGGAGCTGTGTCCTAAGACTTCAGACATCCTGGAATCAACTTGAAACTAAGAAGAAGACGGGAACTTCGACATTCTGCTGCACAGAAGACTGAAGAAAATCTCCCCTGTGGTCAGGGAGTGACCACCTTGCTAACGCAAGCACCATCCAGCGAATCAAACGTCTGCTTTGCCGCCGCCTCCCGCCGGAGCCCGAGCCCAGAGACTGACAAGACCTGGACCTCCAGACCTCTCACCGCCCGATCCACAGTCCCTGAAAAGAGGAGACCCGTGGAGGCACCGAGACACGTGGAGCCAGCCACCTTGGAACGACTACGACAAGCTGACAAGTGCAACAACCGAGGCTCCCTCCAAGTTGTGCTTTGGGTCCTGAGAAGCCCAACCCTCGAGCAGCATCTGCACTAAAGGTGAGCCCTCCAGCATCTCCACGATCTGCGTGGGGCCCTTCTGCATTTTGCCACTCGACGCGCCTAACCGGTTGCTGGCCCGCTGGCTAGTGGCCATCTTGGCGACGAAATCTACGACAAACACCACTGGTCTGGTTGCTCCAGACTGGCCCTTGCTCCCCTCCAAAGGAGCAATCCCTCTGGCCTTGCTGGTCAGAACCAACAGCTGATTTCCGAATCCTCCTACAATTGCTTTTGCCAAGGCTTGTTTGCTTCGATCAAGTTTCCGACACCGCCGACAGCGAGAGCCTGCGTGGGAAAGCTCGTGAGCCGACTCCTGGATGTCGTCGACCTTCAGGGACCACGTGGCTGCGGAGACAAGCTACCCCTCATCACCTGTTTGCACCCGACATCGCCTGGTACCCCCCTGGTGCCACGCTGGTCACTGGCTAGTGACTGTGAACACTGTCCCCTCTGCTTACAGGCCTTCAACATCTCCGATCCACTCTTGGATCCACTGCATCTCTCCCGGACCGACCGCCTGCAGCATCTTTGTCTTCAAGCTCCACGGAACAGATAGAAGAAACCCGACGCACTTTGAGGCCTATGCACCCGCTTCCTGTGGGTGAGGTAAAGCTGGTACTCCGGTGCCCATGTGTAGTAATACATCTCTAGTGCCTGTGTTCCAAATCTTAAGTTCCTAGTCAACCCGGAAGATCTCCTTTGCAGTAACTTTGTACTTTTTACGCACCCATTGAAACCTATGGGAGCACGCGTGTGACTATTTGCTCTGCACACGCCACCCGTGGACCTCCTGGTCACTAACTGACGTTAGCTCCTTGTAGGCCCAGCGATTCTAGAGGCCCTAGGCCTTTTCCCTTTTCTGTTCGTGGTACTTATACCACTATTTTAGTATATGGTTTGAGTGGCCACCAGGGCCTATCCATATAACGTGCAACTTCTGTGTATTCTGTGATAATCTTGTTTGACGATTTGTGCTCCTGTGCTCATAAAGAGACTAGGGGTTACTTTGAGAAATAAATACATATATATTTTGAATATATATCTGTGTGGTGTCCTTTCATTGGTATAAAAGGGGGTTGCAGTTGGTAAAACGGCTGGCTTAACACGCTTCACGAGTTTAGCCTCAAAGACTGCTTAGCCTACGCTACCACTAGGGCAGCTAGTCCGAAAAGGTTGACTTACAACCACACCATAAGGGTTGCTTGGCATGGTACAAGGTGATCACTTTAACTAGTGAGCATCATATACCAGGCCAACTTCTCACATTGGTGAGCAGCGGTTGGATTTGAGCTTGCTGTGTTTTACCATTGTAATCTCTTGGTTACCAATTGAAAGATCACATAGGTACCTGTAGGTACATATAAAACAAGATTAGATATACATAAGTTCTACTGAACTTAGTTGTTGTAGAGCAAAGGGAGTAGCACACCCTGACTACAACTACTAGATAGGTTTAGTAGGTAAACACAAGTGTAGGTAGATTGCAACACATCCACCCACACTTAAGAGCAATGGCCGGGGCAGAGGGGTCCACTGTACCCATCTCTGTTGAGAGTGACCCCCAGAGGGCACCATCCAGCTTTGCTACCCTTAATCAGAATGAGCTCAGGCATTTGGCAACTCTTAGAGGCCTTAAACAGCCCAAGAACCCAAACTCTGCTGAGCTCAGAGAGCTCTTACAGAATGATGAGAATCAGAGAGCACTCAAGAAAGCTTCCCAGTTAGCCCCCTTAGGGTCAGGAACAGGAGGCCCCCCTTCTGAAGATACTACAGAGGTACCCAGTTCCAATAGCCATCCCTTAGATGAGAACCATACTACAGGGGAGGAAAGTGGTGAGGATACAGAAAGTAGTGATGATGAAGGGAGAACTAGCCCAGTGCCAAGTATTATACTTGGCCCAGCTAAACTAAGGCTATTGGGGACTGACAATGGGTTCACCCCATTGGATCTCCCCAGTGGACTTAACACAGGGCTTGGGAGGTGTAGGAGAGTAGGGTCTGCTATCCTATGGTCACCCCAAATTTTTGCTTTTTGCTTCACTGGTTTTTGACATATTGAGGCTGTGGGCCTGCCAATCAGACCCCCAGCCTGCTGTTCTCTCTACTAAATTAAAACTATGCACCCTAGGTGCATAACCAATTGGAAGTGGATCACCCTGTCAGCCCCTGTACCAGTGTACACTAGGTACCCAGGGCATTGGTGTACCCAAGGCCTGCCAGGGGCTGCAGCATGTATTATGCCACCCCAGGCTTGGCCTAACAATTTGACACAACTGGCTGATCACTCAGCTGGGGTAAGTTGGTGTAATCACCTCTTACTTAGGTGTAGTATACCTATACCTAACCTTAAATGGGACACCTGGTAACCTATAAGTCACTCCTATGGCAGGCCTTAACAATCCTGAAGGCAGAGTGCTTGGTTCCATGTGAGATGGTGCTCTGGCATGAGCTGAGCCTGTCTGCAGTGGTCGGAACAACTTCCTTCTCCTGTTTCCAGATATCGTCATACCATATACTCTTAAGTGCATTATGAACCTCGCGGTTAAATGCTATCTTTGGTTTGGCTTTATCAAAACATGTCGAGTAAGGTGTCATACGAATTGGAATACTAACCCCTCGCCAATTCTGGCGACGGGGTTAGCATTCCACCCTTCTAGAGGGACACGACATGTACAGTGCCTGAAACCCGGGTAAAATCAGACATAGCCTCAGCTCCACAAAATGGATGCTGCCACCACAGACACAAGTCTGCCCTCCTGCTGCTGGGAGTCCTTCCAGCTTGGGAGGTGTGGACAAAGGGTTTCCTGCCAGGGGAGGTGCGTGCACCACCCCAGACAGGATTTTGTGTATTGGTCAGGTAGGGCTTGAAAGAAACCAGACATGCCTGTGGCTCACAAGGAGCCTCGGTGCATATGCCAGTTCAAACCGGTCCTGGGGCACACCAGTCCCGGGCCTGGGGCGAGCTGGACAAAGGATTGGGGGTGTAACCACCCCCCTTCCTGGTCCCACCCATAGGGAGGGACCTAGCAGGTAGTCCGGCCCCTAGAATCCGAATAAAGGTAGGAGCTGTGTCCTAAGACTTCAGACATCCTGGAATCAACTTGAAACTAAGAAGAAGACGGGAACTTCGACATTCTGCTGCACAGAAGACTGAAGAAAATCTCCCCTGTGGTCAGGGAGTGACCACCTTGCTAACGCAAGCACCATCCAGCGAATCACCGTCTGCTTTGCCGCCGCCTCCCGCCGGAGCCCGAGCCCAGAGACTGACAAGACCTGGACCTCCAGACCTCTCACCGCCCGATCCACAGTCCCTGCAAAGAGGAGACCCGTGGAGGCACCGAGACACGTGGAGCCAGCCATCTTGGAACGACCACGACAAGCTGACAAGTGCAACAACCGAGGCTCCCTCCAAGTTGTGCTTTGGGTCCTGAGAAGCCCAACCCTCGAGCAGCATCTGCACCAAAGGTGAGCCCTCCAGCATCTCCACGATCTGCGTGGGGCCCTTCTGCATTTTGCCACTCGACGCGCCTAACCGGTTGCTGGCCCGCTGGCTAGTGGCCATCTTGGCGACGAAATCTACGACAAACACCGCTGGTCTGGTTGCTCCAGACTGGCCCTTGCTCCCCTCCAAAGGAGCAATCCCTCTGACCTTGCTGGTCAGAACCAACAGCTGATTTCCGAATCCTCCTGCAATTGCTTTTGCCAAGGCTTGTTTGCTTCGATCAAGTCGCCGACACCGCCGACAGCGAGAGCCTGCGTGGGACAGCTCGTGAGCCGACTCCTGGACGTCGTCGACCTTCAGGGACCACGTGGCTGCGGAGACAAGCTACCCCTCATCACCTGTTTGCACCCGACATCGCCTGGTACCCACCTGGTGCCACGCTGGTCACTGGCTAGTGACTGTGAACACTGTCCCCTCTGCTTACAGGTCTTCAACATCTCCGATCCACTCTTGGATCCACTGCATCTCTTCCCGACCGACCGCCTGCAGCATCTTTGTCCCAGGCTCAACGGAACAGATAGAAGAAACCCGACGCACTTTGAGGCCTATGCACCCGCTTCCTGTGGGTGAGGTAAAGCTGGTACTCCGGTGCCCATGTGTAGTAATACATCTCTAGTGCCTGTGTTCCAAATCTTAAGTTCCTAGGTCATCCGGAAGATTCCTTTTGCAGTAACTTTGTACTTTTTACGCACCCATTGAAACCTATGGGAGCCCGCGTGTGACTATTTGCTCTGCACACGCCACCCGTGGACCTCCTGGTCACTAACTGACGTTAGCTCCTTGTAGGCCCAGCGATTCTAGAGGCCCTAGGCCTTTTCCCTTTCCTGTTCGTGGTACTTATACCACTATTTTAGTATATGGTTCTAGTGGCCACCAGGGCCTATCCATATAAAGTGCAACTTCTGTGTATTCTGTGATAATCTTGTTTGACGATTTGTGCTCCTGTGCTCATAAAGAGACTAGGGGTTACTTTGAGAAATAAATACATATATATTTTGAATATATATCTGTGTGGTGTCCTTTCATTGGTATAAAAGGGGGTTACTATTGGTAAAACAGCTTGCTTAACACGCATCACGAGTTTAGCCTCAAAGACTGCTTAGCCTACGCTACCACTAGGGCAGCTAGTCCAAAAAGGTTGACTTACAACCACACCATAAGGGTTGCTTGGCATGGTACAAGGTGGTCACTAGAACTAGTGAACAGCATATACCAGGCCAACTTCTCACATTGGTGAGCAGCGGTTGGATTTGAGCTTGCTGGGTTTTACCATTGTAATCTCTTGGTTACCAATTGAAAGATCACATAGGTACCTGTAGGTACATATAAAACAAGATTAGATATACATAAGTTCTACTGAACTTAGTTGTTGTAGAGCAAAGGGAGTAGCACACCCTGACTACAACTACTAGATAGGTTTAGTAGGTAAACACAAGTGTAGGTAGATTGCAACATATCCACCCACACTTAAGAGCAATGGCCGGGGCAGAGGGGTCCACTGTACCCATCTCTGTTGAGAGTGACCCCCAGAGGGCACCATCCAGCTTTGCTACCCTTAATCAGAATGAGCTCAGGCATTTGGCAACTCTTAGAGGCCTTAAACAGCCCAAGAACCCAAACTCTGCTGAGCTCAGAGAGCTCTTACAGAATGATGAGAATCAGAGAGCACTCAAGAAAGCTTCCCAGTTAGCCCCCTTAGGGTCAGGAACAGGAGGCCCCCCTTCTGAAGATACTACAGAGGTACCCAGTTCCAATAGTCACCCCTTAGATGGGATGCCTACCACAGAGGATGAGAGTGAAAAGGATACTGACAGTAGTGAGGATGAAGGGAGAACTAGCCCAGTGCCAAGTATTATACTTGGCCCAGCTAAACCAAGGCTATTGGGGACTGACAGTGGGTTCAACCCACTGGATCTCCCCAGTGGACTTAACACAGGGCTTGGAAGGCAAAGGAATCGCTCAGGTGACTCCCATGCTTCCCATGGCTCTAGAGGCTCTCAAGGTCACTCCAGAAGAAGGATGACCACCCCTCAGAGGAGGGAACATGAGGCCAAGATGCAAGAGGCTCAGCTGAGGATCAGGAAGCAGGAGCTAGAAGTAGCCCTGATGGAAGAGAAACTTAGCAAGGCTAGACAGCATAAAGAGAGTGGGTCTATACCCACTGGTGGCAGCATTGTCCCTAAGGACAAAGATAGGGTTTTCGACAATAGAAACCTGTCTAAGGTTGTGCCCCCCTACAAAAGTGGGGATGACATCCACAAGTGGATAACTGCTCTTGAGAGAGCCTGCAAAGTACAGCAGGTTCCTGAAGATCAGTGGGCAGCAATCCTCTGGCTCTCCTTTGAGGGAAGAGGCAGAGACAGACTCCTCACTGTTAGAGAAGAGGATGTCAGAAACTACAGAGTCCTGAAGAGTGTTCTGGTAGATGGGTTAGGCTTAACCACTGAACAGTACAGGTTAATGTTCAGAGACACCCAAAAGACACAGACTCAGGACTGGTCTGAATACATTGAATGTGCCACTAAGGCTTTGGAGGGTTGGTTGCTGGGAAGTAAGGTATCTGATTTTACAGGATTGTATAATTTGATGATGAGAGAACAGATTTTAAATAACTGTCAAAACCAGCAACTGCATCAACACTTGGTTGACTCTGATCTGACCTCTCCCCAAGAATTGGGAAAGAAGGCAGACAAATGGGTCAGAACCAGGGTTAAGCAAAAGAACCAGAACCAGGGCCAAGGGGGTGATCAGAAGAAAACAGACCAAAAGGGTGGAGATCAGAAATCTAAAGACCAGAAGTCTTCAGCAGGGCCCCAAACTACTGCTAAGGAGGGTGGGTCCCAACAACAGTCCAAAAAGAAGAAAGAAGGTCAAAAGAAACCCTGGTGCAATCATTGTAAAAATACAACTCACTGGACTAGTGATTGCAAAAAGGGTGGAGCCCCCAACACTGTTGCCCCTAAGGCACCTGCTCCCAGTACTACTGTTAACAGTGTTGGTCCCCAGACAAAGGGTGTAGTGGGAATCACTATGGGAACTGAAGGAGATTCTGACTTAGACAGAACCCTTACACAGGCAGTCTTGATCTGTGATGGGGACATTGATTTGTCCCTGACTGTGAGCCCCAGTAACCTGGGCAAGTACAGACAGACTCCTTTAATTAATGACAAAGTGGCTCAAGCCTACAGGGACACATGTGCCAGTGTCACTATGGTGACACCAGGCTTTGTGGATCCTGGACAGTACATACCAGGTGAGAACTACCTGGTGACCAATGCCAGCAATGCCACTACTTCACATAGTGTGGCAGTTGTTAACTTCTCATGGGGAGGGGTAACTGGCCTCAAAAGGGTTGTGGTTAGTGCAGACCTCCCAGTAGAATGTTTGTTGGGCAATGACCTAGAGAGTTCTCTATGGTCAGAAGTGGAGTACAGGACTCATGCAGAGATGTTAGGTATATCATCACATGTCCTTGCTGTGACCAGGTCACAGGCCAAAAAGTGCCTCACTGAACCACAGGTCTTGGATCCTGGAACAATGGACCAAGTACCTACCAAGAAGAAGAACAGGAGGGTCAAGGCTGTGCCTTCCCCCCTGCCTCAGAGTGATGATCAGCCTTCCCAGGAAGCTGATCTAGAGGACCCTGAAGGAACTGTCCCTGAAGAGCTTGAACCTGATCAGGTTGAGTTTCTGGGGACAGGGGGACCTTCAAGGGCTGACTTGAGGCAGGCTCAGTTATCCTGTCCCTCTCTTGAACCCCTCAGACAGCTGGCTGCTGCTGAGGCTGCTGGGAATGCTCAAGGTACCCATAAAGTGTATTGGGATGAAGGGCTCCTTTATTCAGAGGCTAGAGACCCCAAGCCTGGTGCAACCAGGAGGTTGGTCATACCTCTGCAATTTAGGGGCTTCCTTCTTACCTTGGCCCATGACATTCCTTTAGCAGGACACTTAGGCCAGAACAAGACTTGGGACAGGCTTGTCCCTCACTTTCACTGGCCCCATATGAATGAAGATACAAAGGAGTTTTGTCGCTCCTGTGTTACCTGCCAAGCCAGTGGCAAATCAGGTGGCACAACAAAGGCCCCCCTGATACCACTACCTGTGGTGGGGGTTCCCTTTGAAAGAGTGGGAATAGACATAGTGGGTCCCATGGATCCTCCCACTGCATCTGGGCACAGATTTATACTGGTGGTAGTGGATCATGCCACCAGGTATCCAGAGGCAATTCCCCTTAGGACCACTACAGCACCTGTTGTGGCCAGGGCCCTGCTGGGAGTATTCTCCAGAGTGGGGTTTCCTAAGGAGGTAGTATCTGACAGAGGTACCAACTTTATGTCAGGATACTTAACAGCTATGTGGAAGGAATGTGGTGTCAACTACAAGTTCACCACCCCTTATCACCCACAATGCAATGGGCTTGTTGAGAGATTCAACAAGACCCTAAAGGGTATGATCAAAGGATTACCTGAAAAGCTCAGGCGAAGATGGGACATCCTTCTACCCTGCCTTCTGTTTGCTTACAGAGAGGTCCCACAAAAAGGAGTTGGCTACAGCCCCTTTGAATTGTTGTTTGGGCACCCTGTGAGAGGCCCACTGTGTTTGGTGAAGGAAGGCTGGGAGTTACCTCTCAAAAAGCCTAAGCTAGACATAGTGGACTATGTACTTGGTCTCCGCTCCAGGATGGCTGAGTATATGGAGAAGGCATCCAAAAACCTTGAGGCAAGCCAGGCCTTACAGAAAGCTTGGCATGACCAAAAGGCTGTCTTGGTTGAGTTTCAGCCAGGACAGAAGGTATGGGTGTTGGAGCCAGTGGCCCCAGCAGCACTCCAAGACAAATGGTCTGGACCCCATACAATCCTGGAAAAGAAGGGAGAGGTCACCTACTTGGTCGACCTAGGAACTCCCAGGAGTCCCCACAGGGTACTCCATGTTAACAGGCTTAAAGCATATGTTGACAGGGCAGACATGGGCTTGCTCATGGCTACAGATGAGGGACAGGAGGAAGAGAGTGACCCTCTCCCAGACCTGTTGTCTCAGAACCCTGAAGATGGCTCAGTTGAAGGAGTGACCCTTGGAGGCAACCTCACTGCCCATCAGCAGACTGAATGTAGACAGGTTCTACAATCATTTTCACATATGTTTTCCTTGATACCTAGTCAAACTGACTGGTGTACCCATGTTGTGGACACTGGTGACAGTCTGCCTGTAAAGAACAAACTTTACAGACAACCTGACCACGTCAGGGACTGTATAAAGGCTGAGGTACATAAAATGCTGGAATTAGGTGTCATTGAACCCTCAGAGAGCCCCTGGGCTAGCCCAGTGGTTCTGGTCCCCAAACCTCACACCAAAGATGGCAAGAGAGAGATGAGGTTCTGTGTGGACTACAGAGGACTCAATGCTGTCACCAGGACAGATGCACACCCTATTCCAAGGGCAGATGAGCTCATAGACAAACTAGCTTCTGCAAAGTTTTTGAGCACATTTGACTTGACAGCTGGCTATTGGCAAATCAGGTTAGCTGAGGAGTCTAAGGCCAAAACAGCATTCTCAACCCCAGGTGGGCATTATCAGTTTGTGGTGATGCCCTTTGGTCTGAAGAATGCACCTGCCACCTTCCAAAGGCTGGTGAACCAAGTCCTCACTGGGTTGGATGACTTTTGTGCAGCATATCTTGATGACATTGCTGTCTTTAGCTCCACCTGGGAGGATCACCTGATCCACCTGAAGAAGGCTCTTGAGGCTCTGCAAAGGGCAGGCCTCACTATCAAGGCTACTAAGTGCCAGATAGGGCAGAGTAAGGTTGTGTATTTGGGCCACCTTGTAGGTGGGGGCCAAGTTCAACCACTGGAGAGTAAGATACAGTCCATTAAGGATTGGTCCCCTCCAACCACCCAGACTCAAGTTCGAGCTTTCTTGGGCTTGACTGGGTATTACAGGAAGTTTGTTAAGAACTATGGGTCCATTGTGACTCCTCTTAATGATCTGACATCCAAGAAGATGCCCAAAAAGGTTCAGTGGACAGTAAGCTGTCAAAAGGCATTTGATGACCTGAAGGAGGCCATGTGCTCTGCACCTATCCTGAAAAGTCCTGACTACTCCAAAGAGTTTATTGTCCAAACAGATGCTTCTGAGTTGGGTGTGGGAGCTGTGCTGTCACAACTTAATGTAGATGGTCAAGACCAACCCATTGCTTTTATTAGCAGAAGGTTGACCCCCAGAGAGAAGAATTGGTCAGCTATTGAGAGGGAGGCCTTTGCTGTGGTGTGGGCCCTGAAGAAGCTGAGGCCATACTTGTTTGGCACTCACTTCAAGATTCAGACCGACCATAAGCCCCTCTTGTGGCTAAATCAGATGAAGGGTGAAAACCCCAAACTGCTTAGGTGGTCCATTTCCCTACAGGGGATGGACTTTACAGTGGAGCACCGGCCAGGTACTGACCATGGGAATGCAGATGGTCTCTCCAGGTACTTCCACTTAGGACATGAAGACGAGACTGGTCAAGGCTAGTTTAATGTCCCAGCGTTTGGGGGGGGGTTGTGTAGGAGAGTAGGGTCTGCTATCCTATGGTCACCCCAAATTTTTGCTTTTTGCTTCACTGGTTTTTGACATATTGAGGCTGTGGGCCTGCCAATCAGACCCCCAGCCTGCTGTTCTCTCTACTAAATTAAAACTATGCACCCTAGGTGCATAACCAATTGGAAGTGGATCACCCTGTCAGCCCCTGTACCAGTGTACACTAGGTACCCAGGGCATTGGTGTACCCAAGGCCTGCCAGGGGCTGCAGCATGTATTATGCCACCCCAGGCTTGGCCTAACAATTTGACACAACTGGCTGATCACTCAGCTGGGGTAAGTTGGTGTAATCACCTCTTACTTAGGTGTAGTATACCTATACCTAACCTTAAATGGGACACCTGGTAACCTATAAGTCACTCCTATGGCAGGCCTTAACAATCCTGAAGGCAGAGTGCTTGGTTCCATGTGAGATGGTGCTCTGGCATGAGCTGAGCCTGTCTGCAGTGGTCGGAACAACTTCCTTCTCCTGTTTCCAGATATCGTCATACCATATACTCTTAAGTGCATTATGAACCTCGCGGTTAAATGCTATCTTTGGTTTGGCTTTATCAAAACATGTCGAGTAAGGTGTCATACGAATTGGAATACTAACCCCTCGCCAATTCTGGCGACGGGGTTAGCATTCCACCCTTCTAGAGGGACACGACATGTACAGTGCCTGAAACCCGGGTAAAATCAGACATAGCCTCAGCTCCACAAAATGGATGCTGCCACCACAGACACAAGTCTGCCCTCCTGCTGCTGGGAGTCCTTCCAGCTTGGGAGGTGTGGACAAAGGGTTTCCTGCCAGGGGAGGTGCGTGCACCACCCCAGACAGGATTTTGTGTATTGGTCAGGTAGGGCTTGAAAGAAACCAGACATGCCTGTGGCTCACAAGGAGCCTCGGTGCATATGCCAGTTCAAACCGGTCCTGGGGCACACCAGTCCCGGGCCTGGGGCGAGCTGGACAAAGGATTGGGGGTGTAACCACCCCCCTTCCTGGTCCCACCCATAGGGAGGGACCTAGCAGGTAGTCCGGCCCCTAGAATCCGAATAAAGGTAGGAGCTGTGTCCTAAGACTTCAGACATCCTGGAATCAACTTGAAACTAAGAAGAAGACGGGAACTTCGACATTCTGCTGCACAGAAGACTGAAGAAAATCTCCCCTGTGGTCAGGGAGTGACCACCTTGCTAACGCAAGCACCATCCAGCGAATCACCGTCTGCTTTGCCGCCGCCTCCCGCCGGAGCCCGAGCCCAGAGACTGACAAGACCTGGACCTCCAGACCTCTCACCGCCCGATCCACAGTCCCTGCAAAGAGGAGACCCGTGGAGGCACCGAGACACGTGGAGCCAGCCATCTTGGAACGACCACGACAAGCTGACAAGTGCAACAACCGAGGCTCCCTCCAAGTTGTGCTTTGGGTCCTGAGAAGCCCAACCCTCGAGCAGCATCTGCACCAAAGGTGAGCCCTCCAGCATCTCCACGATCTGCGTGGGGCCCTTCTGCATTTTGCCACTCGACGCGCCTAACCGGTTGCTGGCCCGCTGGCTAGTGGCCATCTTGGCGACGAAATCTACGACAAACACCGCTGGTCTGGTTGCTCCAGACTGGCCCTTGCTCCCCTCCAAAGGAGCAATCCCTCTGACCTTGCTGGTCAGAACCAACAGCTGATTTCCGAATCCTCCTGCAATTGCTTTTGCCAAGGCTTGTTTGCTTCGATCAAGTCGCCGACACCGCCGACAGCGAGAGCCTGCGTGGGACAGCTCGTGAGCCGACTCCTGGACGTCGTCGACCTTCAGGGACCACGTGGCTGCGGAGACAAGCTACCCCTCATCACCTGTTTGCACCCGACATCGCCTGGTACCCACCTGGTGCCACGCTGGTCACTGGCTAGTGACTGTGAACACTGTCCCCTCTGCTTACAGGTCTTCAACATCTCCGATCCACTCTTGGATCCACTGCATCTCTTCCCGACCGACCGCCTGCAGCATCTTTGTCCCAGGCTCAACGGAACAGATAGAAGAAACCCGACGCACTTTGAGGCCTATGCACCCGCTTCCTGTGGGTGAGGTAAAGCTGGTACTCCGGTGCCCATGTGTAGTAATACATCTCTAGTGCCTGTGTTCCAAATCTTAAGTTCCTAGGTCATCCGGAAGATTCCTTTTGCAGTAACTTTGTACTTTTTACGCACCCATTGAAACCTATGGGAGCCCGCGTGTGACTATTTGCTCTGCACACGCCACCCGTGGACCTCCTGGTCACTAACTGACGTTAGCTCCTTGTAGGCCCAGCGATTCTAGAGGCCCTAGGCCTTTTCCCTTTCCTGTTCGTGGTACTTATACCACTATTTTAGTATATGGTTCTAGTGGCCACCAGGGCCTATCCATATAAAGTGCAACTTCTGTGTATTCTGTGATAATCTTGTTTGACGATTTGTGCTCCTGTGCTCATAAAGAGACTAGGGGTTACTTTGAGAAATAAATACATATATATTTTGAATATATATCTGTGTGGTGTCCTTTCATTGGTATAAAAGGGGGTTACTATTGGTAAAACAGCTTGCTTAACACGCATCACGAGTTTAGCCTCAAAGACTGCTTAGCCTACGCTACCACTAGGGCAGCTAGTCCAAAAAGGTTGACTTACAACCACACCATAAGGGTTGCTTGGCATGGTACAAGGTGGTCACTAGAACTAGTGAACAGCATATACCAGGCCAACTTCTCACAGGAGGCAAAGGAATCACTCAGGTGACTCCAATGCTTCTCATGGCTCTAGAGGCTCTCAAGGTCACTCCAGGAAAAGGATGACCACCCCTCAGAGGAGGGAACATGAGGCCAGAATGCAGGAAGCCCAGCTGAGGATCAGGAAGCAGGAGCTAGAAGTAGCCCTGATGGAAGAAAAACTGAACAAGGCTAGGCAACCTAGAGAGAGTGGGTCTATACCCACTGGTGACAGCATTGTCCCTAAGGACAAAGATAGGGTCTTTGACAATAGGAACCTGTCTAAGGTTGTGCCCCCCTACAAAAGTGGGGATGACATCCACAAATGGATAACTGCTCTTGAGAGAGCCTGCAAAGTACAGCAGGTTCCTGAAGACCAGTGGGCAGCAATCCTCTGGCTCTCCTTTGAAGGAAGAGGCAGAGACAGACTCCTCACTGTTAGGGAGGAGGATGTCAGAAACTACAGAGTCCTGAAGAGTGTCCTAGTTGATGGGTTAGGCTTAACCACTGAACAGTACAGGTTAATGTTCAGAGACACCCAGAAGACACAGACTCAGGACTGGTCTGAATATGTTGAATGTGCCACTAAGGCTTTGGAGGGTTGGTTGCTGGGAAGTAAGGTATCTGATTATACAGGATTGTACAATTTGATGATGAGAGAACAGATTTTAAGTAACTGTCAAAACCAGCTCCTCCATCAACACCTGGTAGACTCAGATTTGACCTCTCCCCAAGAATTGGGAAAGAGGGCAGATAAATGGGTCAGGACCAGGATCAGGCCTAAGAATCAGGGTGGTGACCAAAAGAAAGATACCACCAAACCTCAAGAGAAGGGTGGGGATAAAGCAAAAGAGAAATCTTCCTCAGGGCCCCAAAACTCCACACAGGGTGGTGGGTCCCAGGCTCCCTCCTCTACCACAGGTAAAAAGCCTTACTGCCATGAGTGTAAAACTCCTGGGCATTGGAAAACTGACAGCAGTTGCCCAAGGGCTACAAACAAAACTGTTCCTCCAATTACTCCTATCACACCACCTATTACTGTCAGCAGTAATCCCCCAGGTGGTGGGAGTGCCCCCAAAAATTTGGGTGGGTTTACTTGGGGAACACAGGGGGACCCTGGCTTAGCCAATTCCCCTGCAGCAGATACTCTTGTCTGTGATGGTGGCATGGGGTTTGCCAACTTCTCTGCCTGTCCCAACACTTTGGGTAGGTACAGACAGGAGCCCTACATCAATGGTACAAAAGCTGAGGCCTACAGAGACACTGGAGCTAGCATCACAATGGTGGCCCATTGGCTAGTTCCCTCTGAGCAGCTTTTGCCTGGTTTCTCCTACCAGGTGACCAACATTGATGGCAAACAGAACAGTCATGCCATGGCAGAGGTATGTCTCAGCTGGGGAGGTGTCACTGGCCCTAGAAGGGTGGCAGTGTCCCCAACCTTGCCTGTAGACTGCTTACTGGGGAATGACTTAGAACTCTCAGCTTGGGCTGGAGTTGAACAAGACACCCATTCTAAAATGGTAGGCCTTTCACAAAAGGGTAGTGGGGTTGTGCTATTCACAACCCCTGTCCAAATAGATTTCCTCCCTGGAAAGGTTGGAAGGGCAGTGGTAGCCACAGCCCAGGCACAGACAGACTTCCCTGTAGAGACTGGCAGAGCTGTGACAGTCACAGCTCAAACACAAACTGAGTGCCCCCCTGAAAAGGTTGGCAAGGCTGTAATGGTCTCAGCCTATACTCAGACTGACATAGGTGTAGTGAAGCCTGAAACTATGGATCACTCCACACAAACAGAGAGTAGTGGGGAGGAAGAAAAGTCTCCCTCTCCCCAGACATTAGGAAAAAGTCAGCCTCCTCAGGGAGCTGACCTCACCCCTTGTGAAGGAACTGCCCCAGAGGTAGCCAGGCCTGGCCTGGCAGAGCCTCTGATGTCAGTGGCCCCTTCCAAGGTGGGACCCAGTCTGGTGCAGGTAGCCTGCCTCTCTCTACCCTGCCTCAGTCAGCCCAGGGCTGCAGAGGTCAGGGAGGCCAGTGGACTCCAAGAGGGCCCCTGTCCACAAGAACCCCCCATCAAAAGAATGAGGATTGCCTGGCTAGTAGCCCTAGTCAGGTGATGGGTAAAAACATTCCTGAGGGGTCTCCTTTACAGGTAGTTAGGGACCTCCCCCAGAGGGATTCTGTTGGGTACAGGCAAACATGGGACCTTAGGGCCCCAGACCTGACCTGTCCCTCCAGTAAGTCCACAAAAGGGACCCAGCCTCCAGCTTTAGGTAGCCAGAGGCTGACCCTGAGAGCACAGTGCAACTCAGTTAAGGAAAGAAAGGCATCCATGGTGGAGGGGGATTGGAGGAAGGTGAGGCCTCACTTTGAGGACACTCACTTCAGTACTCCATCTCAACACCAGCCTTTTACTTTGCCAAGACACACCAAAGGTAGAGATTCCCTATGGTGGAGACCCTCTGATACCCTTAGGGTGAGGGATTGCTTAGTGGACCATGAGACAGGGGGTAACCATGCCAGTGCTGGTTCCTCCTTATATGGCCACTTGGGCAATATAGGCTTACCTGGTCAAGGTCAGCCTTATCTCCCTTCGTTTGGGGGGGGGGTTGTGTAGGAAGGTGGATATCTGACTATGGTTACCCCCAAATTTTTGCCTAGTGTCTAGCTGGTTTTTCGACTTAGTTGGCCTGAGATCCTGCTATTCAGGATCTCAGCCTGGCTGTTCTCTCTTTAAAATGGACTCCATGTACCCTAGGTACATACCCAATTGGTTGGATCACCCTGTCAGCCCCTGTACCAGTGTACACTAGGTACCCAGGGCATTGGTGTACCCAAGGCCTGCCAGGGGCTGAAGCATGCATTATGCCACCCCAGGCTTGGCCTAACAATCTGACACAACTGGCTGATCACTCAGCTGGGGTAAGTTGGTGTAATCACCTCTTGCTTAGGTGTAGTATACCTATACCTAACCTTAAATGGGACACCTGGTAACCTATAAGTCACTCCTATGGCAGGCCTTAACAATCCTGAAGGCAGAGTGCTTGGTTCCATGTGAGATGGTGCTCTGGCATGAGCTGAGCCTGTCTGCAGTGGTCGGAACAACTTCCTTCTACTGTTTCCAGGTATCGTCATACCATATACTCTTAAGTGCATTATGAACCTCGCGGTTAAATGCTATCTTTGGTTTGGCTTTATCAAAACATGTCGAGTAAGGTGTCATACGAATTGGAATACTAACCCCTCGCCAATTCTGGCGACGGGGTTAGCATTCCACCCTTCTAGAGGGACACGACATGTACAGTACCTGAAACCCGGGTAAAATCAGACATAGCCTCAGCTCCACAAAATGGATGCTGCCACCACAGACACAAGTCTGCCCTCCTGCTGCTGGGAGTCCCTCCAGCTTGGGAGGTGTGGACAAAGGGTTTCCTGCCAGGGGAGGTGCATGCACCACCCCAGACAGGATTTTGTGTATTGGTCAGGTAGGGCTTGAAAGAAACCAGACATGCCTGTGGCTCACAAGGAGCCTCGGTGCATATGCCAGTTCAAACCGGTCCTGGGGCACACCAGTCCCGGGCCTGGGGCGAGCTGGACAAAGGATTGGGGGTGTAACCACCCCCCTTCCTGGTCCCACCCATAGGGAGGGACCTAGCAGGTAGTCCGGCCCCTAGAATCCGCTTAAAGGTAGGAGCTGTGTCCTAAGACTTCAGACATCCTGGAATCAACTTGAAACTAAGAAGAAGACGGGAACTTCGACATTCTGCTGCACAGAAGACTGAAGAAAATCTCCCCTGTGGTCAGGGAGTGACCACCTTGCTAACGCAAGCACCATCCAGCGAATCAAACGTCTGCTTTGCCGCCGCCTCCCGCCGGAGCCCGAGCCCAGAGACTGACAAGACCTGGACCTCCAGACCTCTCACCGCCCGATCCACAGTCCCTGAAAAGAGGAGACCCGTGGAGGCACCGAGACACGTGGAGCCAGCCACCTTGGAACGACTACGACAAGCTGACAAGTGCAACAACCGAGGCTCCCTCCAAGTTGTGCTTTGGGTCCTGAGAAGCCCAACCCTCGAGCAGCATCTGCACTAAAGGTGAGCCCTCCAGCATCTCCACGATCTGCGTGGGGCCCTTCTGCATTTTGCCACTCGACGCGCCTAACCGGTTGCTGGCCCGCTGGCTAGTGGCCATCTTGGCGACGAAATCTACGACAAACACCGCTGGTCTGGTTGCTCCAGACTGGCCCTTGCTCCCCTCCAAAGGAGCAATCCCTCTGGCCTTGCTGGTCAGAACCAACAGCTGATTTCCGAATCCTCCTACAATTGCTTTTGCCAAGGCTTGTTTGCTTCGATCAAGTCGCCGACACCGCCGACAGCGAGAGCCTGCGTGGGACAGCTCGTGAGCCGACTCCTGGACGTCGTCGACCTTCAGGGACCACGTGGCTGCGGAGACAAGCTACCCCTCATCACCTGTTTGCACTCGACATCGCCTGGTACCCCCCTGGTGCCACGCTGGTCACTGGCTAGTGACTGTGAACACTGTCCCCTCTGCTTACAGGCCTTCAACATCTCCGATCCACTCTTGGATCCACTGCATCTCTCCCGGACCGACCGCCTGCAGCATCTTTGTCTTCAAGCTCCACGGAACAGATAGAAGAAACCCGACGCACTTTGAGGCCTATGCACCCGCTTCCTGTGGGTGAGGTAAAGCTGGTACTCCGGTGCCCATGTGTAGTAATACATCTCTAGTGCCTGTGTTCCAAATCTTAAGTTCCTAGTCAACCCGGAAGATCTCCTTTGCAGTAACTTTGTACTTTTTACGCACCCATTGAAACCTATGGGAGCACGCGTGTGACTATTTGCTCTGCACACGCCACCCGTGGACCTCCTGGTCACTAACTGACGTTAGCTCCTTGTAGGCCCAGCGATTCTAGAGGCCCTAGGCCTTTTCCCTTTTCTGTTCGTGGTACTTATACCACTATTTTAGTATATGGTTTGAGTGGCCACCAGGGCCTATCCATATAACGTGCAACTTCTGTGTATTCTGTGATAATCTTGTTTGACGATTTGTGCTCCTGTGCTCATAAAGAGACTAGGGGTTACTTTGAGAAATAAATACATATATATTTTGAATATATATCTGTGTGGTGTCCTTTCATTGGTATAAAAGGGGGTTGCAGTTGGTAAAACGGCTGGCTTAACACGCTTCACGAGTTTAGCCTCAAAGACTGCTTAGCCTACGCTACCACTAGGGCAGCTAGTCCGAAAAGGTTGACTTACAACCACACCATAAGGGTTGCTTGGCATGGTACAAGGTGATCACTTTAACTAGTGAGCATCATATACCAGGCCAACTTCTCACACTCACCCTATCCCCCGTGCCGACGAGCTCATCGACCGCCTGGGGGCCGCCCGGTTCCTCAGCACTTTCGACCTGACCTGCGGATACTGGCAGATTGCTCTCACGGAGGGAGCGAAAGAACGCTCTGCCTTCTCCGCACCAGATGGCCACTACCGCTTCAGGGTCATGCCGTTCGGGATGAAGAACGCCCCGGCCACGTTCCAGCGGTTGGTGAACAAGTTCCTGGCCGGACTCGAGGAGTTCAGCGCAGCATACCTTGACGACATCGCCGTATTCAGCTCTCAATGGCACGAGCATCTCCAGCACCTCCAACAAGTACTCATGGCCCTGCGCCAAGCCGGCCTAACAGTGAAAGCCAGCAAATGCCAGCTCGGGCAAGGCTCCGTGGTCTACCTGGGGCATCAGGTGGGCAGCGGCCAGGTCGCCCCCCTCCAACCGAAGATCAACGCCATCAAGTCCTGGGAGCCCCCCACCACGCAGACGGAGGTCTGGGCCTTCCTGGGCCTTACAGGGTACTACCGGAGGTTCATTAAAAACTATGGTAGTATCGCGGGGCCCCTCACGGAGTTGACCTCCAAAAAGCTTCCGAAGAAGGTGCAGTGGACCACCCCGTGCCTGCAGGCGTTCGACGCCTTGAAAACCGCCATATGCACCACCCCCGTACTCAAGGCCCCCGACTACTCCCAAGAGTTTGTGGTCCAGACCGACGCATCCGAACACGGCATCGGGGCCGTCCTCTCGCAGTTCGACGACAAGGGCATCGATCAGCCCATAGCCTTCATCAGCCGAAGGCTGCTGCCGCGAGAGCAGCGTTGGAGTACTATAGAACGAGAGACCTTTGCCGTAGTCTGGGCCCTCAAGAAACTACGGCCCTACTTGTTCGGAACCCATTTCCGAGTACAGACGGACCACCGGCCCTTGCGGTGGCTAATGCAGATGAGGGGGGAGAACCCCAAGCTACTACGATGGTCCATCTCTCTCCAAGGGATGGATTTCACTGTCGAACATCGCCCCGGGGCGGATCATGCCAACGCCGACGGCCTGTCCCGGTTCTTCCGCTTCGGCGAGGAGAATCCCCCAGTGGATGGGTAGTTCTCCATGCCTTTCAGCTGGGGGGGACGCGTGTGAGACCGGCCTCACGGCGTTGCCCTCCCAATCATCCAGCCAACCTGCAACCACCCTCAAGACACGACATCTCCGACTCCGGCCGCCCCAGCCACCCAGATCCGAGGGCCGGCCAGAGCCCTGACAGACTCGACACCCTACCACGCATGTCCGACCGAGGGAGCGGGAACCCTCGAGCCAGACCCAAAGGCGCCAGCCCAGTCACACCTCGGGTCGCCTTCCCCGGGAAGACTCGATCGGCCACCAGGCCCCTGGCGAGCAGGCGCCTCCCCTGCCGAGCGTCTGGGGTCCCTCCCAGACCCACCTGAAAAGACCAAAGAAGTGAGCGGCAGGAAATCCCGCCGAACCCCCTCCGTCACCCCAGTCCCCCCTCTGCGAGGACCCCGGACTTCAAAGAGCAAGCGGAGTATAACAAGGGGTGCCGGAGAAACGAAGGCAGAGAAGACCTGGGACCATCCGAGCCTGCTGACGCTGTCGCGGCTCCTGAACGCTGAAGTCACCTGGGCCTGCTGAGTGACTCGCGGCCTCTTGCTATTGAACCATCTGAGCCCTGCTGACGAGGTCGCGGCTCCCGAGCACTGAACCACCTGGGCCTGCTGAGTGACTCGCGGCCCCCAGCTATTGAACCATCGGAGCCCTGCTGACGAGGTCGCGGCTCCCGAGCACTGAACCACCTGGGCCTGCTGAGTGACTCGCGGCCCCCAGCTATTGAACCATCTGAGCCTTGCTGACGGAATCGCGGCTCCTGAACTCCGACCACCTGTGCCTGCTGAGAGACTCGCGGCGCTCCCCTTGAGGACGACTCGGTAAGAGATCGCCCAGAGAATCGACACCCTCCAGCTCGAGGATTGTGAGCTATCCGCAGGGTATTTCGCAGAGACACTATCTTGAAAGACTGTCCCGCTACCCCCATTCCCCACGACCGATTTGTGGTACTTCGTGCCACTGCTGTACTACTTGCATCTTGGATCATAAAGATCCCTTGAGAATCATCGATAAAAAAGACCTATCGTCCTACAAAGAATACGTGTGGTGTCACTCTGTTCGTAGTGTATATCAGGGTGTGCGCGCCTAGCTCGGCCTACGTGGGAGAGGTGGGTCAAAGGGGTGGGCGAGACGGGCATCGAACCCCCCTCCGGCGAACGCCTTTCCAACATTTGGTGGCAGACGACGGGATCCGAGCCGACACCGAAAGAGAGCGCGCAGTAAACGACTGACACACTACCAAACAGAGATGGAAGGAGAAACCTCCCTGGGTGCCGCAGGTACCGAAATAAGCTCACCGTTCCGAGAGGATCAATTGGACTATTACACACACAGAGAATTAAAACAGTTTTGCAAAGACCTTGGCATCGCTACCACCGGATTAAGCACAAAGGAAGACTTCCAGAAAGTATTGAAAACCTGGGTCGAGACGGGGGCACCCCCGACCCAAACGGAAGGAGACTCTGCCCATGAACCACAAAGCATCCCGGCGAGAAACAACGGGCCAGAGGGGAACCTGTCCCCCAAGGAGCTAGCGGACCGAGAGAGAAGCCGCAACCACGAACTTGAACTGGCAAAACTAAAAATCGAGGGAGAACTAAAACTAGCAGAGAAAAAGTTGGCCGTCGAGCAGTTACGGCTACAAGGGGAACTCGAAGAGAAGAGACGCCAAAGAGAGCACGACGAAAAGAAGCTCCAGCTAGAACATGAACGCAGCCTGAAGGAGATCGAGTGGCGGGCTAAAAACGAAAAGTCACAGCCACCCGGGAATCCACCGCCCGCTCCCACCGGGGAAACCAAAGTCCACATCCCCAAGGATGTGGTAAAAGAGTATTACAAGAACGACGATATCCAGCAGTGGTTTAAGGCCTACGAAGTCGCCATGACCTCTCACCGAGACCCGCAGAAGGATTGGGGGGCTGGCCTATGGGGCCGGTTCTTAAGCGAAGGAAGAGACACCCTGCTAGATCTGCCCTCCACGGTCATGAACTCCTACAGCCACATGAAGGAAGCCCTCGTGGGCCGGTATGGACTCACCCCCGAAATGTACCGACAACGGTTCCGAGATTGTAAGAAGATACCGGGCACCACGTGGGTAGAATACGTGAACTTTTACAGCCGAGCCTTGGACGGGTGGATCAAGGGCAGCAAGGTCTCCACCTTCGAAGAACTGTTTGATCTGATTGCCTGGGAACATTTAGCGGCCAATTGCTTTGTAGAACTGCGCCAGCATCTCCTGGACAGCAAACTCACCGACCCTCGGAAGCTGGCCGCTGAGGCTGATCGTTGGGTGAATACCCGAGCCACCCGAGGCCCCGTGGGGGACTACGGCCGCCACAATCAAGGCCCCCCCCGCCAGAGGGGCGGAGGGAACCACGGCCGACCAAGAGACTTCCCCGGGGGGTCCTCAACCAGCCCCCCCAGCAGCCCACCAGCGGCGGGTTCAGCCCCGTCTCCAGCAAGCACCGGAGTCGCAGGACGGCTAGGTCCACGAGCTAGGATCACCTGCTTCCGCTGCCAACGGCCCGGACACTACGCCAATGACCCCCAGTGTCCCCAGTATCAGCGAACCACAACGACCAACCCCCCGGCCCGGCAGATGGCCTCCGTGGCTCTGGGGGAAGAGATGGAGGACTCCGAAGAATGGGAACCGGTGGCCATGGCCCTGGTCTCCCTTGGTGATCGAGAAATGGTCCCCGGGACACCCTTGCCCGCCAACACAAAGAAATACCGACAGCAAGTGACCATCAACGGCCACCGAGTCGAGGGCCTCCGCGACACCGGGGCGAGCGTCACAGCGGTCCACCGCAGCCTAATTTCCGAAGACCAGATCCTAACCGGTGCCCTCTGCCCGGTCGTATCCTCCGACAATTCTGAGAGCCTCTGCCAGATGGCGCTGGTGCCCTTCGAGTGGGGAGGGGTCTCCGGAGAACTGAAGGTAGCGGTCCGGACATCACAGCCCGTAGACTGCCTCCTGGGCAACGACCTGGAGAGTTCCCCGTGGGGGCAAGTAGAACGAAGAGCCCATCTGGAGATGATGGGCCTACCAGAATGGGTCTGCGCCACCACGCGCTCCATGACCGCGCGATTGCCTCTCTCCGAGGGCAGTGAGGCCCTCCTACCGAACACTATCCCCGAGAGCCAGGACACTCTACCAGAAGCGGACAACCCTCCTTCGGAGGGAGAAGAGGACACTAACCCGGGAGAAGGGCCAGAACCTTCCGCCCCGGAGGCCCTGACTGAGCTCGGAGAACTGCCCGAGATGGGCCAGTGGCGCTGTGAGGGGGGGCCCTCCCGGGAAGAGTTCTGCCAGGAACAGGCCACTTGCCCCTCCCTCGTGGGACTCAGACAACAAGCCGAAGCCCAGGCCGCCGGTGACCGAACCGGAACCCATTGGATCTATTGAGACAATGGCCTCCTATACAGCGAGCAAAAGTCCGCCGAGCTAGGCGCAGCCCGGGTACTGGTGGTACCCCTGCGTTTCCGGAGCCTCCTCCTGGGCCTGGCCCACGATGTACCCTTGGCAGGACACTTAGGCCAAGACAAGACATATCAGCGATTGGTTACCCACTTCTATTGGCCCAAGATGCGAGCGAATGTAGAAGTACACTGCAAATCCTGCCTCACGTGCCAGGGCAGTGGGAAGAGTGGCGGAAAACGCAAAGCTCCCTTACAACCGTTCCCCGTTGTGAGTACCCCATTCGAGCGGGTCGGCATCGACATCGTGGGACCCCTGGATCCGAAGATCGCCCAGGGCCACAGATTCATCCTTGTCCTGGTGGACCATGCCACCCGCTACCCCGAGGCCATCCCCCTCCGCACCGTGACGGCTCCCGTGGTGGGCCGAGCTCTCATGGGGATCTTCTCCCGTGTCGGATTTCCCCGCGAGGTTGTGAGTGATCGCGGCACTAACTTTATATCCCACTACATGAAGTCCCTGTGGCAGCAGTGCGGAGTCACGTATAAGTTCACGACCCCCTACCACCCCCAGGGCAATGGCCTAGTGGAACGCTTCAACCGAACCCTAAAGGGAATGATCCTGGGCCTCGAAGAGCCCCTGCGCCGGAAATGGGACGTCCTCCTCCCTTGCCTCCTGTTCGCATACCGAGAAGTTCCCCAAAAGTCTCTGGGGTTCAGCCCCTTCGAACTGCTATACGGACATCCCGTCCGAGGGCCCCTGAGCCTGGTCAAAGAGGGCTGGGAGACAAGCCCCCGGGGGACACCCCCTGATGTGTTCCGCTACATCCTAGCGCTCCGCAACCAGACGAGGAAGTTCAGAGAACTCGCAGAGGCTAACCTCGAGGCCAGCCAAGAAGAAATGAAGCGCTGGTATGACCAGAACGCAACCCTGGTCGAGTTCTAGCCGGGCCAGCAGGTTTGGGTCATGGCCCCGGTGAAGCCCTGCGCCCTACAAGACAAATGGACTGGTCCCTTCAAGGTGATCGAGCGGAAGAGCCAGGTCACGTACCTGGTCGATGTACAGTCCCCACGGAACCCCCTCCGGGTCCTCCACGTGAACCGTCTCAAGCCCCACTTTGTGAGAACGGAATTAAGTTTGCTACTGGCCACCGATGATGGGGCGGAAGAAGACACCGAACCCCTGCCCGACCCCCTGTGCGCTAAAGACCTGGATGGCTCCGTGGAGGGAGTAAGACTTTCAACCACCCTCACTCCCCAACAGTCCGACGACTGCCGCCAGCTGCTCAGACAATTCGCAGACCTCTTCTCCCTCATTCCGAGGGTCACCGACTGGTGTGTCCACGACGTGGACACCGGCGACAGCCCGCCTGTGAGACACCGAGCCTACCGGGTGCCTGACCGGGTCCGCACCTGCATCAAGACCGAGGTACAGAAGATGCTCACCCTTGGAGTAATCGAACCCTCTGACAGCCCCTGGGCCAGCCCGGTGGTCCTGGTCCTGAAGGCGGCTTCCCCGGGGGTCGCCCCCGAACTAAGATTCTGTGTGGACTACCGGGGGCTCAATGCGGTCACCCGAGCAGACGCTCACCCTATCCCCCGCGCCGACGAGCTCATCGACCGCCTGGGGGCCGCCCGGTTCCTCAGCACTTTCGACCTGACCTGCGGATACTGGCAGATTGCTCTCACGGAGGGAGCGAAAGAACGCTCTGCCTTCTCCACACCAGATGGCCACTACCGCTTCAGGGTCATGCCGTTCGGGATGAAGAACGCCCCGGCCACCTTCCAGCGGTTGGTGAACAAGGTCCTGGCCGGACTCGAGGAGTTCAGCGCAGCATACCTTGACGACATCGCCGTATTCAGCTCTCAATGGCACGAGCATCTCCAGCACCTCCAACAAGTACTCATGGCCCTGCGCCAAGCCGGCCTAACAGTGAAAGCCAGCAAATGCCAGCGCGGGCAAGGCTCCGTGGTCTACCTGGGGCATCAGGTGGGCAGCGGCCAGGTCGCCCCCCTCCAACCGAAGATCAACGCCATCAAGTCCTGGGAGCCCCCCACCACGCAGACGGAGGTCCGGGCCTTCCTGGGCCTTACAGGGTACTACCGGAGGTTCATTAAAAACTATGGTAGTATCGCGGGGCCCCTCACGGAGTTGACCTCCAAAAAGCTTCCGAAGAAGGTGCAGTGGACCACCCCATGCCTGCAGGCGTTCCGACGCCTTGAAAACCGCCATATGCACCACCCCCGTACTCAAGGCCCCCGACTACTCCCAAGAGTTTGTGGTCCAGACCGACGCATCCGAACACGGCATCGGGGCCGTCCTCTCGCAGTTCGACGACAAGGGCATCGATCAGCCCATAGCCTTCATCAGCCGAAGGCTGCTGCCGCGAGAGCAGCGTTGGAGTACTATAGAACGAGAGACCTTTGCCGTAGTCTGGGCCCTCAAGAAACTACGGCCCTACTTGTTCGGAACCCATTTCCGAGTACAGACAGACCACCGGCCCTTGCGGTGGCTAATGCAGATGAGGGGGGAGAACCCCAAGCTACTACGATGGTCCATCTCTCTCCAAGGGATGGATTTCACTGTCGAACATCGCCCCGGGGCGGATCATGCCAACGCCGACGGCCTGTCCCGGTTCTTCCGCTTCGGCGAGGAGAATCCCCCAGTGGATGGGTAGTTCTCCATGCCTTTCAGCTGGGGGGGACGCGTGTGAGACCGGCCTCACGGCGTTGCCCTCCCAATCATCCACCCAACCTGCAACCACCCTCAAGACACGACATCTCCGACTCCGGCCGCCCCAGCCACCCAGATCCGAGGGCCGGCCAGAGCCCTGACAGACTCGACACCCTACCACGCATGTCCGACCGAGGGAGCGGGAACCCTCGAGCCAGACCCAAAGGCGCCAGCCCAGTCACACCTCGGGTCGCCTTCCCCGGGAAGACTCGATCGGCCACCAGGCCCCTGGCGAGCAGGCGCCTCCCCTGCCGAGCGTCTGGGGTCCCTCCCAGACCCACCTGAAAAGACCAAAGAAGTGAGCGGCAGGAAATCCCGCCGAACCCCCTCCATCACCCCAGTCCCCCCTCTGCGAGGACCCTGGACTTCAAAGAGCAAGCGGAGTATAACAAGGGGTGCCGGAGAAACGAAGGCAGAGAAGACCTGGGACCATCCGAGCCTGCTGACGCTGTCGCGGCTCCTGAACGCTGAAGTCACCTGGGCCTGCTGAGTGACTCGCGGCCTCTTGCTATTGAACCATCTGAGCCCTGCTGACGAGGTCGCGGCTCCCGAGCACTGAACCACCTGGGCCTGCTGAGTGACTCGCGGCCCCCAGCTATTGAACCATCGGAGCCCTGCTGACGAGGTCGCGGCTCCCGAGCACTGAACCACCTGGGCCTGCTGAGTGACTCGCGGCCCCCAGCTATTGAACCATCTGAGCCTTGCTGACGGAATCGCGGCTCCCGAACTCCGACCACCTGTGCCTGCTGAGAGACTCGCGGCGCTCCCCTTGAGGACGACTCGGTAAGAGATCGCCCAGAGAATCGACACCCTCCAGCTCGAGGATTGTGAGCTATCCGCAGGGTATTTCGCAGAGACACTATCTTGAAAGACTGTCCCGCTACCCCCATTCCCCACGACCGATTTGTGGTACTTCGTGCCACTGCTGTACTACTTGCATCTTGGATCATAAAGATCCCTTGAGAATCATCGATAAAAAAGACCTATCGTCCTACAAAGAATACGTGTGGTGTCACTCTGTTTGTAGTGTATATCAGGGTGTGCGTGCCTAGCTCGGCCTACATGGGAGAGGTGGGTCAAAGGGGTGGGCGAGATGGGCATCGAACCCCCCTCCGGCGAACGCCTTTCCAACAGTGCGGTTGTGTGTGGGTGTGGTTGTGGGTATGTGTGTGGATGTGTGGGTAGGTGTGTGTGGTTGTGTGTGTGTGGTTGTGGTTGTGTGTGTGTGGTTGTGTGTGGTTGTGTGTGTGTGGTTGTGGTTGTGGGTGTGGTTGTGGGTGTGGTGGTGTGTCTGTGGGGTTGTGTGTGTGTGGTTGTGTGAGTGGTTGTGTGTGTGGTTGTGTGTGTGGTTGTGTGTGTGGTAATGTGTGTGCGGTTGTGTGTGTGTGGTTGTGTGTGTGTGGTTGTGTGTATGTGTGGTTGTGTGTGTGGTTGTGTGTGTGGTTGTGTGTGTGGTTGTGTGCATGGTTGTGTGTGTGGTAATGTGTGTGTGGTTGTGTGTGTGTGGTTGTGTTTGAGTGTGTGTGGTTGTGTGTGTGGTTGTGTGTGTGTGGTTGGGTGTGGTTGGGTGTGTGTAGTTGTGTGAGTGGTTGTGTGTGTGGTTGTGTATGTGTGATTGTTTGTGTGTGGTAATGTGTGTGTGGTTGTGTGTGTGTGGTTGTGTTAGAGTGTGGTTGTGTGCATGTGGTCGTGTGTGTGTGTGTGTGGTTGTGTGTGTGGTTGTGTGTGTGTGTGGTTGCGTGTGTGTGGTTGTGTGTGGTTGTGGTTGTGTGTGTGTGGTTGTGGTTGTGTGTGCTTGTGTGTGTGGTTGTGGTTGTGTGTGCTTGTGTGTGTGGTTGCGGTTGTGTGTGGTTGTGTGTGGGTGTGGTTGTGGGTGTGTGTGTGTGTGTGGATATGTGGGTGGGTGTTGGTGGATGTGTGGTTGTGTATGGTTGTGTGTGTGGTTGTGGTTGAGTGTGTGTGTGGTTGTGTGTGTGGTTGTGTGTGTGGTTGTGTGTGTGATGGTGTGTGTGTGTGATGGTGTGTGTGTGGGGTTGTGTGTGTGTGGTTGTGTGTGTGTGGTTGTGGTAGTGTGTGTGTGGTTGTGTGTGTGTGGTTGTGTGTGTGGTTGTGTGTGTGTGGTAATGTGTGTGTGGTTGTGTGTGTGTGGTTGTGTGTGTGTGGTTGTGTATGTGGTTATGTGTGTGTGGTTGTGTGTGTGGTTGTGTGTGGTTGTGTGTGTGTGGTTGTGAGTGGTTGTGTGTGTGCTTGTGTGTGTGGTTGTGGTTGAGTGTGCTTGTGTGTGGGTGTAGTTGTGGGTGTGCGTGTGGATGTGTGGGTAGGTGTGTGTGGTTGTGGCCGTGTGTGTGTGGTTGTGGTTGTGTGTGTGTGGTTGTGTGTGTGGTTGTGTGTGTGGTTGTGTGTGGTTGTGTGTGTGTGGTTGTGGTTGTGGGTGTGGTGGTGTGTGTGTGGGGCTGTGTGTGTGTGGTTTTGTGTGTGTGGTTGTGTGTGTGTGGTTGTGTGTGTGTGGTTGTGTGTGTGTGGTTGTGTGTATGTGTGGTTGTGTGTGTGTGGTTGTGTGTGTGTGTGGTTGTGTGTGTGGTTGTGTGTGTGGTTGTGTGTGTGTGGTTGTGTTTGAGTGTGGTTGTGTGCATGTGGTTGTGTGTGGGTGGGTGTGGTTATGTGTGTGGTTGTGTGTGGGTGTGTGTGGTTGTGTGTGGTTGTGGTTGTGTGTGTATGTGGTTGTGTGTGGTTGTGTGTGTGTGTGTGTGTGCTTGTGTGTGTGGTTGTGTGTGTGGTTGTGTGTGTGGTTGTGTGTGTGTGTGGTTGTGTGTGGTTGTGTGTGTGTGATTGTGTGTGTGTGGTAATGTGTGTGTGGTTGTGTGTGTGTGGTTGTTTTAGAGTGTGGTTGTGTGCATGTGGTTTTGTGTGGGTGGGTGTGGTTGTGTGTGCGGTTATGTGTGTGTGTGGTTGCGTGTGTGTGGTTGTGTATGGTTGTGGTTGTGTGTGTGTGGTTGTGGTTGTGTGTGGTTGTGTGTGTGCTTGTGTGTGCTTGTGTGTGTGGTTGTGTGTTTGGTTGTGTGTGTGGTTGTGTGTATGGTTGTGGTTGTGTGTGCTTGTGTGTGTGCTTGTGTGTGTGGTTGCGGTTGTGTGTGGTTGTGTGTGGGCATGGTTGTGGGTGTGTGTGTGGATATGTGGGTGGGTGTGGGTGGATGTGTGGCTGTGTATGGTTGTGTGTGTGGTTGTGGTTGAGTGTGTGTGTGGTTGTGGTTGTGTGTGTGGTTGTGTGTGTGTGTGGTTGTGTGTGTGGTTGTGTGTTTGGTGGTGTGTGTTTGGGGTTGTGTGTGTGGTTGTGGTAGTGTAGTTGTGGTAGTGTGTGGGTGGTTGTGTGTGTGTGGTTGTGTGTGGTGTGTGGTTGTGTGTGTGTGGTAATGTGTGTGTGGTTGTGAGTGTGGTTATGTGTGTGTGGTTGTGAGTGGGTGTGTGTGGTAGTGTGTGTGGTTTTGTGTGTGTGGTTGTAGTTGTGTGTAGTTGTGTGTGTGCTTGTGTGTGCTTGTGTGTGTGGTTGTGTGTATGGTTGTGGTTGTGTGTGCTTGTGCGTGCTTGTGTGTGTGCGTGTGTGTGTGCTTGTGTGTGTGGTTGTGGTTGTGTGTGCTTGTGTGTAGGTGTGGTTGTGGGTGTGTGTGTGGATGTGTGGGTAGGTGTGTGTGGTTGTGGTTGTGTGTGTGTGGTTGTGGTTGTGTGTGTGTGGTTGTGTGTGGTTGTGTATGTGTGGTTGTGGGTGTGGTGGTGTGTGTGTGGGGTTGTGTGTGTGTGTGGTTGTGTGTGTGTGGTTGTGTGTGTGGTTGTGTGTGTGGTTGTGTGTGTGTGTGTGGTAATGTGTGTGTGGTTGTGTGTGTGTGTTTGTGTGTGTGTGGTTATGTGTATGTGTGGTTGTGTGTGTGTGGTTGTGTGTGTGTGTGGTTGTGTGTGTGTGGTTGTGTTTGAGTGTGGTTGTGTGTGTGTGGTTGTGTGTGGGTGGGTGTGGTTGTGTGTGTGGTTGTGTGTGTGTGTGGTTGTGTGTGGTTGGGTGTGTGTTGTGTGAGTGGTTGTGTGTGTGGTTGTGTGTGTGATTGTGTGTGTGTGGTAATGTGTGTATGGTTGTAGTTGTGTGTGTGTGGTTGTGGTTGTGTGTGTAGTTGTGTGTGTGTGGTTGTGTGTGGTTGTGTGTGTGTGGTTGTGTGTGGTGGTGTGTGTGGGGTTGTGTGTGTGTGTGTGGTTGTGTGCAGTTGTAGTAGTGCGTGTGTGGTTTTGCATGTGTGGTTGTGTGTGTGGTTGTGTGTGTGGTTGCGTGTGTGGTTGCGTGTGTGGTTGTGTGTGTAGTTGTGTGTGTGGTTGTGTGTGTATGTGTGATTGTGTGTGTGGTTGTGTGTGTGTGGTTGTGTGTGGCTATGTATGTGGCTGTGTGTGGTTGTGTGTGGTAGTGTGTGTTGTTGTGTGTGTGTGGTTGTGTGTGTGGTTGTGTGTGTTGTTATGGTGTGTGGTTGTGTATGTGGTTGTGTGTGGTTGTGTGTTGTATGTATGGTTGTGTGTGTGGTTGTGTGTATGGTTGTGTGTGTGTGGTTGTGTGTGGTTGTGTGTGTGTGTGGTTGTGTGTGTGTGTGTGGTGGTGTGTGTGGTTGTGTGTGTGTTTGTGTGTGTGCTTGTGTGTGTGGTTGTGTGGGTGTGGTTGTGTGTATGGTTGTGTGTGCTTGTGTGTGCTTGTGTGTGTGCTTGTGTGTGTGCTTGTGTGTGTGGTTGCAGTTGTGTGTGGGTGTGGTTGTGGGTATGTGTGTGGATGTGTGGGTAGGTGTGTGTGGTTGTGTGTGTGTGGTTGTGGTTGTGTGTGTGTGGTTGTGTGTGGTTGTGTGTCTGTGGTTGTGGTTGTGGGTGTGGTTGTGGGTGTGGTAGTGTGTCTGTGGGGTTGTGTGTGTGTGGTTGTGTGTGTGTGGTTGTGTGTTTGGTTGTGTGTGTGGTTGTGTGTGTGGTTTTGTGTGTGGTAATGTGTGTGCAGTTGTGTGTGTGTGGTTGTGTGTGTGTGGTTGTGTGTCTGTGGTTGTGTTAGAGTGTGGTTGTGTGCATGTGGTTTTGTGTGGGTGGGTGTGGTTGTGTGCGTGGGTATGTGTGTGTGTGGTTGCGTGTGTGTGGTTGTGTATGGTTGTGGTTGTGTGTGTGTGGTTGTGGTTGTGTGTGGTTGTGTGTGGTTGTGTGTGTGCTTGTGTGTGCTTGTGTGTGTGGTTGTGTGTTTGGTTGTGTGTGTGGTTGTG
The DNA here is from genome assembly GCF_964204655.1 of Triturus cristatus. NCBI lineage: Eukaryota > Metazoa > Chordata > Amphibia > Caudata > Salamandridae > Triturus > Triturus cristatus. The sequence continues at coordinate 754,769,991 of NC_140579.1, forward strand.
TGTATGGTTGTGGTTGTGTGTGCTTGTGTGTGTGCTTGTGTGTGTGGTTGCGGTTGTGTGTGGTTGTGTGTGGGCGTGGTTGTGGGTGTGTGTGTGGATATGTGGGTGGGTGTGGGTGGATGTGTGGTTGTGTATGGTTGTGTGTGTGGTTGTGGTTGAGTGTGTGTGTGGTTGTGGTTGTGTGTGTGGTTGTGTGTGTGTGTGGTTGTGTGTGTGGTTGTGTGTTTGGTGGTGTGTGTTTGGGGTTGTGTGTGTGTGGTTGTGGTAGTGTGGTTGTGGTAGTGTGTGGGTGGTTGTGTGTGTGTGGTTGTGTGTGTGGTTGTGTGTGTGTGGTAATGTGTGTGTGGTTGTGTGTGTGGTTATGTGTGGTTGTGTATGTGTGGTTGTGAGTGGGTGTGTGTGGTAGTATGTGTGGTTTTGTGTGTGTGGTTGTAGTTGTGTGTGGTTGTGTGTGTGCTTGTGTGTGGTTGTGTGTGTGGTTGTGTGTATGGTTGTGGTTGTGTGTGCTTGTGTGTGCTTGTGTGTATGCATGTGTGTGTGCTTGTGTGTGTGGTTGTGGTTGAGTGTGCTTGTGTGTAGGTGTGGTTGTGGGTGTGTGTGTGGATGTGTGGGTAGGTGTGTGTGGTTGTGGTTGTGTGTGTGTGGTTGTGGTTGTGTGTGTGTGGTTGTGTGTGGTTGTGTATGTGTGGTTGTGGGTGTGGTGGTGTGTGTGTGGGGTTGTGTGTGTGTGTGGTTGTGTGTGTGTGGTTATGTGTGTGTGGTTGTGTGTGTGTGGTTGTGTGTGTGGTTGTGTGTGTGGTTGTGTGTGTGTGTGGTAATGTGTGTGTGGTTGTGTGTGTGTGTTTGTGTGTGTGTGGTTATGTGTATGTGTGGTTGTGTGTGTGTGGTTGTGTGTGTGTGTGTGGTTGTGTGTGTGGTTGTGTGTGTGTGGGAATGTGTGTGTGGTTGTGTGTGTGTGGTTGTGTTTGAGTGTGGTTGTGTGTGTGTGGTTGTGTGTGGGTGGGTGTGGTTGTGTGTGTGGTTGTGTGTGTGTGTGGTTGTGTGTGGTTGGGTGTGTGTTGTGTGAGTGGTTGTGTGTGTGGTTGTGTGTGTGATTGTGTGTGTGTGGTAATGTGTGTATGGTTGTAGTTGTAGTAGTGCATGTGTGGTTTTGCATGTGTGGTTGTGTGTGTGGTTGTGTGTGTGGTTGCGTGTGTGGTTGCGTGTGTGGTTGTGTGTGTAGTTGTGTGTGTGGTTGTGTGTGTATGTGTGATTGTGTGTGTGGTTGTGTGTGTGTGGTTGTGTGTGGCTATGTATGTGGCTGTGTGTGGTTGTGTGTGGTAGTGTGTGTTGTTGTGTGTGTGTGGTTGTGTGTGTGGTTGTGTGTGTTGTTATGGTGTGTGGTTGTGTGTGTGGTTGTGTGTGGTTGTGTGTTGTATGTATGGTTGTGTGTGTGGTTGTGTGTGTGGTTGTGTGTGTGTGGTTGTGTGTGGTTGTGTGTGTGTGTGGTTGTGTGTGTGTGTGTGGTGGTGTGTGTGGTTGTGTGTGTGTGTGGTTGTGTGTGTGTGGTGGTGTGTGTGGTGGTGTGTGTGTTTGTGTGTGTGCTTGTGTGTGTGGTTGTGTGGGTGTGGTTGTGTATATGGTTGTGTGTGCTTGTGTGTGCTTGTGTGTGTGCTTGTGTGTGTGGTTGCAGTTGTGTGTGGTTGTGTGTGGGTGTGGTTGTGGGTATATGTGTGGATGTGTGGGTAGGTGTGTGTGGTTGTGTGTGTGTGGTTGTGGTTGTGTGTGTGTGGTTGTGTGTGGTTGTGTGTCTGTGGTTGTGGTTGTGGGTGTGGTTGTGGGTGTGGTGGTGTGTCTGTGGGGTTGTGTGTGTGTGTGGTTGTGTGTGTGTGGTTGTGTGTGTGGTTGTGTGTGTGGTTGTGTGTGTGGTTTTGTGTGTGGTAATGTGTGTGCGGTTGTGTGTGTGTGGTTGTGTGTGTGTGGTTGTGTGTATGTGTGGTTGTGTGTGTGTGGTTGTGTGTGTGGTTGTGTGCGTGGTTGTGTGTGTGTGGTAATGTGTGTGTGGTTGTGTGTGTGTGGTTGTGTTTGAGTGTGTGTGGTTGTGTGTGGTTGGGTGTGTGTGTGGTTGGGTGTGGTTGGGTGTGTGTAATTGTGTGAGTGGTTGTGTGTGTGGTTGTGTGTGTGTGATTGTGTGTGTGTGGTAATGTGTGTGTGGTTGTGTATGTGTGGTTGTGTTAGAGTGTGGTTGTGTGCATGTGGTTGTGTGTATGTGGGTGTGGTTGTGTGTGTGGTTGTGTGTGTGTGTGGTTGCATGTGTGTGATTGTGTGTGGTTGTGGTTGTGTGTTTGTGGTTGTGTGTGCTTGTGTGTGTGGTTGTGTGTGCTTGTGTGTGTGGTTGTGTGTGGTTGTGTGTGTGGTTGTGTGTGTGTGGTTGTGTGTGTGGTTGTGTGTGGTTGTGTGTGTGGTTGTGTGTGTGTGGTTGTGTGTGTGGTTGTGTGTGGTTGTGTGTGTGTGGTTGTGAGTGGTTGTGTGTGTGCTTGTGTGTGTGGTTGCGGTTGTGTGTGCTTGTGTGTGGGTGTGGTTGTGGGTGTGCGTGTGGATGTGTGGGTAGGTGTGTGTGGTTGTGGTTGTGTGTGTGTGGTTGTGGTTGTGTGTGTGTGGTTGTGTGTGTGGTTGTGTGTGGTTGTGTGTGTGTGGTTGTGGTTGTGGGTGTGGTGGTGTGTGTGTGGGGCTGTTAGTGTGTGGTTGTGTGTGTGTGGTTGTGTGTGTGTGGTTGTGTGTGTGGTTGTGTGTGTGGTTGTTTGTGTGTGGTAATGTGTATGTGGTTGTGTGTGTGTGTGGTTGTATGTGTGTGGTTGTGTGTATGTGTGGTTGTGTGTGTGTGGTAGTGTGTGTGTGATTGTGTGTGTGTGGTTGTGTGTGTGGTTGTGTGTGTGTGGTTGTGTTTGAGTGTGGTTGTGTGCATGTGGTTGTGTGTGGGTGGGTGTGGTTGTGTGTGTGGTTGTGTGTGGGTGTGTGTGGTTGTGTGTGGTTGTGGTTATGTGTGTGTGGTTGTGTGTGGTTGTGTGTGTGCGTGTGTGTGGTTGTGTGTGTGGTTGTGTGTGTGGTTGTGTGTGTGGTTGTGTGTGTGTGTGGTTGTGTGTGGTTGTGTGTATGTGATTGTGTGTGTGTGGTAATGTGTGTGTGGTTGTGTGTGTGTGTGGTTGTGTTAGAGTGTGGTTGTGTGCATGTGGTTGTGTGTGGGTGGGTGTGGTTGTGTGTGTGGTTATGTGTGTGTGTGGTTGCGTGTGTGTGGTTGTGTGTGGTTGTGGTTGTGTGTGTGTGGTTGTAGTTGTGTGTGGTTGTGTGTGTGCTTGTGTGTGTGGTTGTGTGTTTGGTTGTGTGTGTGGTTGTGTGTATGGTTGTGGTTGTGTGTGCTTGTATGTGTGCTTGTGTGTGTGGTTGCGGTTGTGTGTAGGCGTGGTTGTGGGTGTGTGTGTGGATATGTGGGTGGGTGTGGGTGGATGTGTGGTTGTGTATGGTTGTGTGTGTGGTTGTGGTTGAGTGTGTGTGTGGTTGTGTGTGTGTGTGGTTGTGTGTGTGGTTGTGTGTTTGGTGGTGTGTGTTTGGGGTTGTGTGTGTGTGGTTGTGGTAGTGTGGTTGTGGTAGTGTGTGTGTGGTTGTGTGTGTGTGGTTGTATGTGTGGTTGTGTGTGTGTGGTAATGTGTGTGTGGTTGTGTGTATGTGTGGTTGTGTGTGTGTGGTTGTGTGTGGTTGTGTGTGTGGTTGTGTGTGGTTGTGTGTGTGTGGTTGTGAGTGGTTGTGTGTGTGGTAGTGTGTGTGGTTTTGTGTGTGTGGTTGTAGTTGTGTGTGGTTGTGTGTGTGCTTGTGTGTGTGGTTGTGTGTATGGTTGTGGTTGTGTGTGTTTGTGTGTGCTTTTGTGTGTGGTTGTGTGTGTGTGCTTGTGTGTGTGGTTGCGGTTGTGTGTGCTTGTGTGTGGGTGTGGTTGTGGGTGTGTGTGTGGATGTGTGGGTAGGTGTGTGTGGTTGTGGTTGTGTGTGTGTGGTTGTGGTTGTGTGTGTGTGATTGTGTGTGGTTGTGTGTGTGTGGTTGTGGGTGTGGTGGTGTGTGTGTGGGGTTGTGTGTGTGTGTGGTTGTGTGTGTGGTTGTGTGTGTGTGTGGTTGTGAGTGTGGTTGTGTGTGTGGTTGTGTGTGTGTGGCAATGAGTGTGTGGTTGTATGTGTATGTGTTTGTGTGTGTGTGGTTGTGTGTATGTGTGGTTGTGTGTGTGTGGTTGTGTGTGTGTGTGGTTGTGTGTGTGGTTGTGTGTGTGTGGGAATATGTGTGTGGTTGTGTGTGTGGTTGTGTTTGAGTGTGGTTGTGTGTGTGTGGTTGTGTGTGGCTGGGTGTGGTTGTGTGTGTGGTTGTGTGTGTGTGTGGTTGTGTGTGGTTGGGTGTGTGTTGTGTGAGTGGTTGTGTGTGTGGTTGTGTGTGTGATTGTGTGTGTGTGTGGTAATGTGTGTGTGGTTGTAGTTGTGTGTGTGGTTGTGGTTGTGTGTGTGGTTGTGTGTGTGTGTGGTTGTGTGTGGTTGTGTGTGTGTGGTTGTGTGTGTGGTTGTGTGTGGTTGTGTGTGTGGTGGTGTGTGTGGGGTTGTGTGTGTGTGTGGTTGTGTGCAGTTGTGGTAGTGCATGTGTGGTTGTGTGTGTGTGTGTTTGTGTGTGTGGTTGCGTGTGTGGGGTTGTGTGTGTAGTTGTCTGTGTGGTTGTGTGTGTATGTGTGATTGTGTGTGTGGTTGTGTGTGTGTGCTTGTGTGTGGCTGTGTGTGTGGCTGTGTGTGGTTGTGTGTGGTAGTGTGTGTTGTTGTGTGTGTGTGGTTGTATGTGTGGTTGTGTGTGTGTTATGGTGTGTGGTTGTGTGTGTGGTTGTGTGTGGTTGTGTGTTGTATGTATGGTTGTATGTGTGGTTGTGTGTGTGGTTGTGTGTGTGTGGTTGTGTGTGGTTGTGTGTGTGTGGCTGTGTGTGTGTGTGGTGGTGTGTGTGGTTGTGTTTGTGTGTGTGCTTGTGTGTGTGGTTGTGTGGGTGTGGTTGTGTGTATGGTTGTGTGTGCTTGTGTGTGCTTGTGTGTGTAATTGTGTGTGTGCTTGTGTGTGTGGTTGCAGTTGTGTGCGGTTGTGTGTGGGTGTGGTTGTGGGTATGTGTGTGGATGTGTGGGTAGGTATGTGTGGTTGTGTGTGTGTGGTTGTGGTTGTGTGTGTGTGGTTGTGTGTGGTTGTGTGTGTGGGTGTGGTTGTGGTTGTGGGTGTGGTGGTGTGTCTGTGGGGTTGTGTGTGTATGGTTGTGTGTGTGTGGTTGTGTGTGTGGTTGTGTGTGTGGTTGTGTGTGTGGTTGTGTGTGTGGTAATGTGTGCAGTTGTGTGTGTGTGGTTGTGTGTGTGGTTGTGTGTATGTGTGGTTGTGTGTGTGTGGTTGTGTGTGTGGTTGTGTGTGTGGTTGTGTGCGTGGTTGTGTATGTGGTAATGTGTGTGTGGTTGTGTGTGTGTGGTTGTGTTTGAGTGTGTGTGGTTGTGTGTGGGTGTGTGTGGTTGTGTGTGTGTGTGGTTGGGTGTGGTTGGGTGTGTGTAGTTGTGTGAGTGGTTGTGTGTGTGGCTGTGTGTGTGTGATTGTGTGTGTGTGGTAATGTGTGTGTGGTTGTGTTAGAGTGTGGTTGTGTGCATGTGGTCGTGTGTGTGTGGGTGTGGTTGTGTGTGTGGTTGTGTGTGTGTGTGGTTGCGTGTGTGTGGTTGTGTGTGGTTGTGGTTGTGTGTGTGTGGTTGTGGTTGTGTGTGGTTGTGTGTGTGGTTGTGTGTGCTTGTGTGTGTGGTTGTGTGTGGTTGTGTGTGTGGTTGTGTGCATGGTTGTGGTTGTGTGTGCTTGTGTGTGTGCTTGTGTGTGTGGTTGCAGTTGTGTGTGGTTGTGTGTGGGCATGGTTGTGGGTGTGTGTGTGGATATGTGGGTGGGTGTGTGGTTGTGTATGGTTGTGTGTGTGGTTGTGGTTGAGTGTGTGTGTGGTTGTGGTTGTGTGTGTGGTTGTGTGTGTGTGGTTGTGTGTGTGGTTGTGTGTGTGGTGGTGTGTCTGTGGGGTTGTGTGTGTGTGGTTGTGTGTGTGTGGTTGTGTGTGTGTGGTTGTGTGTGTGGTTGTGTGTGTGGTTGTGTGTGTGGTAATGTGTGCAGTTGTGTGTGTGTGGTTGTGTGTGTGGTTGTGTGTATGTGTGGTTGTGTGTGTGTGGTTGTGTGTGTGGTTGTGTGTGTGGTTGTGTGCGTGGTTGTGTGTGTGGTAATGTGTGTGTGGTTGTGTGTGTGTGGTTGTGTTTGAGTGTGTGTGGTTGTGTGTGGGTGTGTGTGGTTGTGTGTGTGTGTGTGGTTGGATGTGGTTGGGTGTGTGTAGTTGTGTGAGTGGTTGTGTGTGTGGTTGTGTGTGTGTGTGATTGTGTGTGTGTGGTAATGTGTGTGTGGTTGTGTTAGAGTGTGGTTGTGTGCATGTGGTCGTGTGTGTGTGGGTGTGGTTGTGTGTGTGGTTGTGTGTGTGTGTGGTTGCGTGTGTGTGGTTGTGTGTGGTTGTGGTTGTGTGTGTGTGGTTGTAGTTGTGTGTGCTTGTGTGTGTGGTTGTGTGTGCTTGTGTGTGTGGTTGTGTGTGGTTGTGTGTGTGGTTGTGTGCATGGTTGTGGTTGTGTGTGCTTGTGTGTGTGCTTGTGTGTGTGGTTGCAGTTGTGTGTGGTTGTGTGTGGGCGTGGTTGTGGGTGTGTGTGTGGATATGTGGGTGGGTGTGTGGTTGTGTATGGTTGTGTGTGTGGTTGTGGTTGAGTGTGTGTGTGGTTGTGGTTGTGTGTGTGGTTGTGTGTGTGTGGTTGTGTGTGTGGTTGTGTGTGTGGTGGTGTGTGTGTGGGGTTGTGTGTGTGTGTGGTTGTGTGTGTGTGGTTGTGGTAGTGTGGTTGTGGTAGTGTGTGTGTGGTTGTGTGTGTGTGGTTGTATGTGTGGTTATGTGTGTGTGGTTGTGTGTGTGTGTGTGGTTGTGTGTGTGTGGTTGTGTGTGTGGTTATGTGTGTGTGGTTGTGTGTATGGTTGTGTGTGGTTGTGTGTGTGTGGTTGTGAGTGGTTGTGTGTGCTTGTGTGTGTGGTTGCGGTTGTGTGTGCTTGTGTGTGGGTGTGGTTGTGGGTGTGTGTGTGGATGTGTGGGTAGGTGTGTGTGGTTGTGGTTGTGTGTGTGTGTGGTTGTGGTTGTGTGTGGTTGTGTGTGTGGTTGTGTGTGGTTGTGTGTGTGTGGTTGTGGTTGTGGTGGTGTGTGTGTGGGGCTGTGTGTGTGTGGTTGTGTGTGTGTGGTTGTGTGTGTGTGGTTGTGTGTGTGTGGTGTGGTTGTGTGTGTGTGGTAATGTGTGTGTGGTTGTGTGTGTGTGGTAATGTGTGTGTGGTTGTGTGTGTGTGTGGTTGTGTGTGTGTGTGGTTGTGTGTATGTGGTTGTGTGTGTGGTTGTGTGTGTGTGGTTGTGTTTGAGTGTGGTTGTGTGCATGTGGTTGTGTGTGGGTGGGTGTGGTTGTGTGTGTGGTTGTGTGTGTGTGTGGGTGTGTGTGGTTGTGTGTGGTTGTGGTTGTGTGTGTGTGGTTGTGGTTGTGTGTGGTTGTGTGTGTGCGTGTGTGCTTGTGTGTGTGGTTGTGTGTGTGGTTGTGTGTGGTTGTGTGTGTGTGTGTGGTTGTGTGTGTAGTTGTGTGAGTGGTTGTGTATGTGTGATTGTGTGTGTGTGGTTGTATGTGTGTGGTTGTGTTAGAGTGTAGTTGTGTGCATGTGGTTGTGTGTGGGTGGGTGTGGTTGTGTGTGTGGTTATGTGTGTGTGTGGTTGCGTGTGTGTGGTTGTGTGTGGTTGTGGTTGTGTGTGTGTGGTTGTGGTTGTGTGTGGTTGTGTGTGTGCTTGTGTGTGTGGTTGTGTGTTTGGTTGTGTGTGTGGTTGTGTGTATGGTTGTGGTTGTGTGTGCTTGTGTGTGTGCTTGTGTGTGTGGTTGCGGTTGTGTGTGGTTGTGTGTGGGCATGGTTGTGGGTGTGTGTGTGGATATGTGTGTGTGGGTGGATGTGTGGTTGTGTATGGTTGTGTGTGTGGTTGTGGTTGAGTGTGTGTGTGGTTGTGGTTGTGTGTGTGGTTGTGTGTGTGTGTGGCTGTGTGTGTGGTTATGTGTTTGGTGGTGTGTGTTTGGGGTTGTGTGTGTGTGGTTGTGGTAGTGTGGTTGTGGTAGTGTGTGTGTGGTTGTGTGTGTGTGGTTGTGTGTGTGGTTGTGTGTGTGTGGTAATGTGTGTGTGGTTGTGTGTGTGTGTGGTTGTGTGTGTGTGGTTGTGTGTGTGGTTATGTGTGTGTGGTTGTGTGTGTGGTTGTGTGTGATTGTGTGTGTGTGGTTGTGAGTGGTTGTGTGTGTGGTAGTGTGTGTGGTTTTGTGTGTGTTGTTGTAGTTGTGTTTGGTTGTGTGTGTGCTTGTGTGTGCTTGTGTGTGTGGTTGTGTGTATGGTTGTGGTTGTGTGTGGTTGTGTGTGCTTGTGTGTGAGCATGTGTGTGTGCTTGTGTGTGTGGTTGCGGTTGTGTGTGCTGGTGTGTGGGTGTGGTTGTGGGTGTGTGGTTGTGGTTGTGTGTGTGATTGTGTGTGTGTGTGGTTGTGTGTGGTTGTGTGTGTGTGGTTGTGGTTGTGGGTGTGGTGGTGTGTGTGTGGGGTTGTGTGTGTGTGGTTGTGTGTGTGTGGTTGTGTGTGTGGTTGTGTGTGTGGTTGTGTGTGTGGTTGTGTGTGTGTGGTAATGTGTGTGTGGTTGTGTGTGTGTGTGTTTGTGTGTGTGTGGTTGTGTGTATGTGGTTGTGTGTGTGTGTGGTTGTGTGTGTGGTTGTGTGTGTGTGGGAATGTGTGTGTGGTTGTGTGTGTGTGGTTGTGTTTGAGTGTGGTTGTGTGTGTGTGGTTGTATGTGGGTGGGTGTGGTTGTGTGTGTGGTTGTGTGTGTGTGTGGTTGTGTGTGGTTGGGTGTGTGTTGTGTGAGTGGTTGTGTGTGTGGTTGTGTGTGTGTGGTAATGTGTGTGTGGTTGTGTGTGTGTGTGTTTGTGTGTGTGTGGTTGTGTGTATGTGGTTGTGTGTGTGTGTGGTTGTGTGTGTGGTTGTGTGTGTGGGGGAATGTGTGTGTGGTTGTGTGTGTGTGGTTGTGTTTGAGTGTGGTTGTGTGTGTGTTTGGTTGTATGTGGGTGGGTGTGGTTGTGTGTGTGGTTGTGTGTGTGTGTGGTTGTGTGTGGTTGGGTGTGTGTTGTATGAGTGGTTGTGTGTGTGGTTGTGTGTGTGATTGTGTGTGTGTGGTAATGTGTGTGTGGTTGTGTGCATGTGGTTGTGTGTGGGTGGGTATGGTTTTGTGTGTGGTTTTGTGTGTGTATGGTTGCGTGTGTGTGGTTGGTTGTGGTTGTGTGGTTGTGTGTGGTTGTGTGTGTGCTTGTGTGTGCTTGTGTGTGTGGTTGTGTGTGTGGTTGTGTGTATGGTTGTGGTTGTGTGTGCTTGTGTGTGGTAATGTGTGTGTGGTTGTAGTTGTGTGTGTGGTTGTGGTTGTGTGTGTGGTTGTGTGTGTGTGGTTGTGTGTGTGGTTGTGTGTGGTGGTGTGTGTGGGGTTGTGTGTGTGTGGTTGTGTGCGGTTGTGGTAGTGCGTGTGTGGTTGTGTGTGTGGTTGTGTGTGTATGTGTGATTGTGTGTGTGGTTGTGTGTGTGTGCTTGTGTGTGGCTGTGTGTGTGGCTGTGTGTGGTTGTGTGTGGTAATGTGTGTTGTTGTGTGTGTGTGGTTGTGTGTGTGGTTGTGTGTGGTTGTGTATTGTATGTATGGTTGTGTGTGTGGTTGTGTGTGTGGTTGTGTGTGTGTGGTTGTGTGTGGTTGTGTGTGGGTGGCTGTGTGTGTGTGTGTGGTGGTGTGTGTGGTTGTGTGTGTGTTTGTGTGTGTGCTTGTGTGTGTGGTTGTGTGGGTGTGGTTGTGTGTATGGTTGTGTGTGCTTGTGTGTGCTTGTGTGTGTAATTGTGTGTGTGCTTGTGTGTGTGGTTGCAGTTGTGTGCGGTTGTGTGTGGGTGTGGTTGTGGGTATGTGTGTGGTTGTGTGTGTGTGGTTGTGGTTGTGTGTGTGTGGTTGTGTGTGGTTGTGTGTGTGTGGTTGTGGGTGTGGTTGTGGGTGTGGTGGTGTGTCTGTGGGGTTGTGTGTGTGTGGTTGTGTGTGTGTGGTTGTGTGTGTGGTTGTGTGTGTGGTTGTGTGTGTGGTTGTGTGTGTGGTAATGTGTGCGGTTGTGTGTGTGGTTGTGTGTGTGGTTGTGTGTATGTGTGGTTGTGTGTGTGTGGTTGTGTGTGGTTGTGTGTGTGGTTGTGTGCGTGGTTGTGTGTGTGGTAATGTGTGTGTGGTTGTGTGTGTGTGGTTGTGTTTGAGTGTGTGTGGTTGTGTGTGGGTGTGTGTGGTTGTGTGTGGGTGTGTGTGGTTGGGTGTGGTTGGGTGTGTGTAGTTGTGTGAGTGGTTGTGTGTGTGGTTGTGTGTGTGTGATTGTGTGTGTGTGGTAATGTGTGTGTGGTTGTGTGTGTGTGGTTGTGTTAGAGTGTGGTTGTGTGCATGTGGTCGTGTGTGTGTGGGTGTGGTTGTGTGTGTGGTTGTGTGTGTGTGTGGTTGTGTGTGTGTGGTTGTGTGTGGTTGTGGTTGTGTGTGTGTGGTTGTGGTTGTGTGTGCTTGTGTGTGTGGTTGTGTGTGCTTGTGTGTGTGGTTGTGTGTGGTTGTGTGTGTGGTTGTGTGCATGGTTGTGGTTGTGTGTGCTTGTGTGTGTGCTTGTGTGTTTGGTTGCAGTTGTGTGTGGTTGTGTGTGGGCGTGGTTGTGGGTGTTTGTATGGATATGTGGGTGGGTGTGTGGTTGTGTATGGTTGTGTGTGTGGTTGTGGTTGAGTGTGTGTGGTTGTGGTTGTGTGTGTGGTTGTGTGTGTGTGGTTGTGTGTGTGGTTGTGTGTGTGGTGGTGTGTGTGTGGGGTTGTGTGTGTGTGTGGTTGTGTGTGTGTGGTTGTGGTAGTGTGGTTGTGGTAGTGTGTGTGTGGTTGTGTGTGTGTGGTTGTGTGTGTGGTTGTGTGTGTGTAGTAATGTGTGTGTGGTTGTGTGTGTGTGTGTGGTTGTGTGTGTGTGGTTATGTGTGTGTGGTTGTGTGTGTGGTTGTGTGTGGTTGTGTGTGTGTGGTTGTGAGTGGTTGTGTGTGTGCTTGTGTGTGTGGTTGCGGTTGTGTGTGCTTGTGTGTGGGTGTGGTTGTGGGTGTGTGTGTGGATGTGTGGGTAGGTATGTGTGGTTGTGGTTGTGTGTGTGTGTGGTTGTGGTTGTGTGTGTGTGGTTGTGTGTGTGGTTGTGTGTGGTTGTGTGTGTGTGGTTGTGGTTGTGGTGGTGTGTGTGTGGGGCTGTGTGTGTGTGGTTGTGTGTGTGTGGTTGTGTGTGTGTGGTTGTGTGTGTGTGGCTGTGTGTGTGTGGTAATGTGTGTGTGGCTGTGTGTGTGTGTGGTAATGTGTGTGTGGTTGTGTGTGTATGGTTGTGTGTGTGTGTGGTTGTGTGTGTGTGGTTGTGTGTGTGTGGTTGTGTGTGTGGTTGTGTGTGTGTGGTTGTGTGTGTGTGTGTGGGTGTGTGTGGTTGTGCGTGGTTGTGGTTGTGTGTGTGTGGTTGTGGTTGTGTGTGGTTGTGTGTGTGCATGTGTGTGCTTGTGTGTGTGGTTGTGTGTGTGGTTGTGTATGTGGTTGTGTGTGTGTGTGGTTGTGTGTGGTTGGGTGTGTGTAGTTGTGTGAGTGGTTGTGTGTGTGTGATTGTGTGTGTGGTTGTATGTGTGTGGTTGTGTTAGAGTGTGGTTGTGTGCATGTGGTTGTGTGTGGGTGGGTGTGGTTGTGTGTGTGGTTATATGTGTGTGTGGTTGCATGTGTGTGGTTGTGTGTGGTTGTGGTTGTATGTGTGTGGTTGTGGTTGTGTGTGGTTGTGTGTGTGCTTGTGTGTGCTTGTGTGTGTGGTTGTGTGTTTGGTTGTGTGTGTGGTTGTGTGTATGGTTGTGGTTGTGTGTGCTTGTGTGTGCTTGTGTGTGTGCTTGTGTGTGTGGTTGCAGTTGTGTGTGGTTGTGTGTGGGCGTGGTTGTGGGTGTGTGTGTGGATATGTGTGTGTGGGTGGATGTGTGGTTGTGTATGGTTGTGTGTGTGGTTGTGGTTGAGTGTGTGTGTGGTTGTGTGTGTGGTTGTGTGTGTGTGTGGTTGTGTGTGTGGTTGTGTGTTTGGTGGTGTGTGTTTGGGGTTGTGTGTGTGTGGTTGTGGTAGTGTGGTTGTGGTAGTGTGTGTGTGGTTGTGTGTGTGTAGTTGTGTGTGTGGTTGTGTGTGTGTGGTAATGTGTGTGTGGTTGTGTGTGTGTGTGGTTGTGTGTGTGTGGTTGTGTGTGTGGTTATGTGTGTGTGGTTGTGTGTGTGGTTGTGTGTGGTTGTGTGTGTGTGGTTGTGAGTGGTTGTGTGTGTGGTAGTGTGTGTGGTTTTGTGTGTGTGGTTGTAGTTGTGTGTGGTTGTGTGCGTGCTTGTGTGTGCTTGTGTGTGTGGTTGTGTGTATGGTTGTGGTTGTGTGTGCTTGTGTGTGCTTGTGTGTGAGCATGTGTGTGTGCTTGTGTGTGTGGTTGTGGTTGTGTGTGCTTGTGTGTGGGTGTGGTTGTGGGTGTGTGTGTGGATATGTGGGTAGGTGTGTGTGGTTGTGGTTGTGTGTGTGTGGTTGTGGTTGTGTGTGTGTGGTTGTGTGTGTGTGGTTGTGTGTGGTTGTGTGTGTGTGGTTGTGGTTGTGGGTGTGGTGGTGTGTGTGTGTGGGGTTGTGTGTGTGTGTGGTTGTGTGTGTGTGGTTGTGTGTGTGGTTGTGTGTGTGGTTGTGTGTGTGTGTGGTAATGTGTGTGTGGTTGTGTGTGTGTGTGTTTGTGTGTGTGTGGTTGTGTGTATGTGTGGTTGTGTGTGTGTGGTTGTGTGTGTGTGTGGTTGTGTGTGTGGTTGTGTATGTGTGGGAATGTGTGTGTGGTTGTGTGTGTGTGGTTGTGTTTGAGTGTGGTTGTGTGTGTGTGGTTGTGTGTGGGTGGGTGTGGTTGTGTGTGTGGTTGTGTGTGTGTGTGGTTGTGTGTGGTTGGGTGTGTGTTGTGTGAGTGGTTGTGTGTGTGGTTGTGTGTGTGATTGTGTGTGTGGTAATGTGTGTGTGGTTGTGTGTGTGGTTGTGTTAGAGTGTGGTTGTGTGCATGTGGTTGTGTGTGGGTGGGTGTGGTTGTGTGTGTGGTTGTGTGTGTGTATGGTTGCGTGTGTGTGGTTGGTTGTGGTTGTGTGGTTGTGTGTGTGCTTGTGTGTGCTTGTGTGTGTGCTTGTGTGTGTGGTTGTGTGTATGGTTGTGGTTGTGTGTGCTTGTGTGTGTGCTTGTGTGTGTGGTTGCGGTTGTGTGTGGTTGTGTGTGGGCATGGTTGTGGATGTGTGTGTGGATATGTGGGTGGGTGTGGGTGGATGTGTGGTTGTGTATGGTTGTGTGTGTGGTTGTGGTTGAGTGTGTGTGGTTGTGGTTGTATGTGTGGTTGTGTGTGTGTGGTTGTGTGTGTGGTTGTGTGTGTGGTGGTATGTGTGTGGGGTTGTGTGTGTGTGTGTGGTTGTGTGTGTGTGTGGTTGTGGTAGTGTGGTTATGGTAGTGTATGTGTGGTTATGTGTGTGGTTGTGTGTGTGGTTGTGTGTATGTGGTAATGTGTGTGTGGTTGTGTGTGTGTGTGTGGTTGTGTGTGTGGTTGTGTGTGTGGTTGTGTGTGATTGTGAGTGGTTGTGTGTGTGGTAGTGTGTGTGTGGTTGTGTGTGTGTGGTAGTAGTTGTGTGTGGTTGTGTGTGTGCTTGTGTGTGCTTGTGTGTGTGGTTGTGTGTGTGGTTGTGTGTATGGTTGTCGTTGTGTGTGCTTGTGTTTGCTTGTGTGTGTGCTTGTATGTGTGCTTGTGTGTGTGGTTGCGGTTGTGCATGCTTGTGTGTGGGTGTGGTTGTGGGTGTGTGTGTGGATGTGTGGGTGGGTGTGGGTGGATGTGTGGTTGTGTGTGGTTGTGTGTGTGGTTGTGGTTGTGTGTGTGTGGTTGTGTGTGTAGTTGTGTGTGTGTGGTTGTGTGCGGTTGTGTGTGTGTGGTTGTGTGTGTGGTTGTGTGTGGTTGTGTGTGTGGTGGTGTGTGTGTTGGGTTGTGTGTGTGTGGTTGTGTGTGGTTGTGGTTGTGGTAGTGTGTGTGTGGTTGTGCATGTGTGGTTGTGTGTGTGTGTGGTTGTGTGTGTGGTTGCATGTGTGGTTGTGTGTGTGTGGTTGTGTGTGTGTGATTATGTGTGTGGTGTGTGTGTGTGGTTGTGTGTGTGTGGTTGTGTGTGGCTGGTTGTGTGTGGTTGTGTGTGTGGTAGTGTGTGGTTGTGTGTGTGTGGTTGTGTGTGTGTGGTTGTGTGTGTGTGGTTGTGTGTGTTGTTGTGGTGTGTGGTTGTGTGTGTGGGTGTGTGTTGTGTGTGTGTGTATGGTTGTGTGTGTGCGGTTGTGTGTGTGAGGTTGATAGTGTGTGGTTGTGTGTGTGTGGTTAGGTGTGGTTATGTGTGTGTGGTTGTGTGTATGGTTGTGGTTGTGTATGTGGTTGTGGTTGTGTGTGTGTGGTTGTGTGTGTGGGTATGTGTGTGCGTGTGTGTGTGGTTGTGTGTGTGTGGTTGTGTGTATGGTTGTGTGTGCTTGTGTGTGTGCTTATGTGTGTGGTTGCAGTTGTGTGTGGTTGTGTGTGGGTGTGGTTGTGGGTGTGTGTGTGGATGTGTGGGTGGGTGTGTGTGGTTGTTGTGTGTGTGTTGTGTGTGTGGTTGTGTGTGGTTGTGTGTGTGGTTGTGGGTGTGGTGGTGTGTGTGTGGGGTTGTGTGTGTGTGGTTGTGTGTGTGTGGTTGTGTGTATGGTTGTGTGTGTGTGGTAATGTGTGTGTGGTTTTGTGTGTGTGTGGTTGTGTGTGTGGTTGTGTGTGTGTGGTTGTGTCTGTGTGGTTGTGTGTGTGTGTGGTTGTGTGGTTGTGTGTGTGGTTGTGTGTGTGTGGTTGATTGTGTGTGGTTGTGTGTGTGGTAATGTGCGTGTGGTAATGTGTGTGTGGTTGTGTGTGTGGTTATGTGTGTGTGGTTGTGTGTGTGGTTGTGTGTGTGTGGTTGTGTGTGTGTGGTTGTGTTTGTGGGTGTGGTTGTGGGTGTGGTTGTGGGTGTGGTGGTGTGTGTGGTGGTGTGTGTGGGGTTGTGTGTGTGTGGTTGTGTGTGTGTGGTTGTGTTTGTGGTTGTGTGTGGTTGTGGGTGTGGGTGTGGTTGTGGGTGTGGTGGTGGGTGTGGTGGTGTGTGTGGGGTTGTGTGTGTGTGGTTGTGTGTGTGTGGTTGTGTGTGTGGTTGTGTGTGTGTGTGGTTGTGTGTGTGTGTGTGTGGTAATGTGTGTGTGTGGTTGTGTGTGTGTGGTTGTGTGTGTGGTTGTGTGGTTGTGTGTCTGTGGTTGTGTGTGGGTGGGTGTGGTTGTGTGTGTGGTTGTGTGTGTGGTTGTGTGTATGGTTGTGGTTGTGTGTGCTTGTGTGTGCTTGTGTGTGTGCTTGTGTGTGGTTGTGGTTGTGTGTGGTTGTGTATGGGTGTGTTTGTGGGTGTGTGTGTGGATGTGTGGGTAGGTATGGGTGGATGTGTGGTTGTGTGTGTGTGTGTGGTTGTTGTTGTGTGTGTGTGGTTGTGTGTGTGGTTGTGTGTATGCTGGTGTGTGTGGGGTTGTGTGTGTGTGGTTGTGTGTGTGTGTGTGTGTGGTTGTGGTAGTGTGTGTGTGGTTGTGTGTGTGTGGTTGTGTGTGTGGTTGTGTGTGTGGTTGTGTGTGTGTGTGGTTGTGTGTGTGTGTGGTTGTGTGTGTGGTTATGTGTGTGGTTGTGTGTGTGTGGTTGTGTGTGTGGTTGTGTGTGTGGTAGTGTGTGGTTGTGTGTGTGTGGTAGTGTGGGTATGGTTGTGTGTGTGGTTGTGGTGTGTGGTTGTGTGTGTGGTTGTGTGTGGTTGTGTGTTGTGTGTGTGGTTGTGTGTGTGGTTGTATGTGTGGTTGTGTGTGTGTGGTTGTGTATGTGCGGTTGTGTGTGTGCGGTTGTGTGTGGTTGTGTGTGTGTGTGTGTATGGTTGTGGTTGTGTGTATGGTTGTGGTTGTGTGTGCTTGTGTGTGCTTGTGTGTGTGCTTGTGTGTGTGGTTGTGTGTATGGTTGTGGTTGTGTGTGCTTGTGTGTGCTTGTGTGTGTGCTTGTGTGTGTGGTTGCGGTTGTGTGCGGTTGTGTGTGGGTGTGGGTGTGGATGTGTGGGTGGGTGTGGGTGGATGTGTGTTTGTGTGTGTGGTTGTGGTTGTGTGTGTGTGGTTGTGTGTGTGTGGTTGTGTGTGTGTTTGTGGGTGTGGTTGTGGGTGTGGTAGTGTGTGTGTGGATGTGTGTGGTTGTGTGTGTGTGGTTGTGTGTGTGTGGTTGTGTGTGTGGTTGTGTGTGTGTGTGTGGTAATGTGTGTGTGGTTGTGTGTATGTGGTTGTGTGTGTGGATGTGTGTGTGTGGATGTGTGTGGTTGTGTGTGTGTGGTTGTGTGTGTGTGTGTGTGTGGTTGTGTGGTTGTGTGTGTGGTTGTGTGTGTGTGGTTGTGTGTGTGCGGTTGTGTGTGTGTGGTTGATTGTGTGTGGTTGTGTGTGTGCAGTTGGGTGTGGTTGTGTGTGTGTGGTTGTGCATGTGTGTGGTGTGTGTGGTTGTGTGTGTGGTAATGTGTGTGTGGTTGTGTGTGTGTGGTTGTGAGTGTGGTTGTGTGTGTGGTTGTGTGTGTTTGGTTGTGTGTGTGTGGTTGTGTGTGTGTGGTTGTGTGTGTGGTTGTGCGTGGTTGTGGTTGTGTGTGTGTGGTTGTGGTTGTGTGTGGTTGTGTGTGTGCATGTGTGTGCTTGTGTGTGTGGTTGTGTGTGTGGTTGTGTATGTGGTTGTGTGTGTGTGTGGTTGTGTGTGGTTGGGTGTGTGTAGTTGTGTGAGTGGTTGTGTGTGTGTGATTGTGTGTGTGGTTGTATGTGTGTGGTTGTGTTAGAGTGTGGTTGTGTGCATGTGGTTGTGTGTGGGTGGGTGTGGTTGTGTGTGTGGTTATATGTGTGTGTGGTTGCATGTGTGTGGTTGTGTGTGGTTGTGGTTGTATGTGTGTGGTTGTGGTTGTGTGTGGTTGTGTGTGTGCTTGTGTGTGCTTGTGTGTGTGGTTGTGTGTTTGGTTGTGTGTGTGGTTGTGTGTATGGTTGTGGTTGTGTGTGCTTGTGTGTGCTTGTGTGTGTGCTTGTGTGTGTGGTTGCAGTTGTGTGTGGTTGTGTGTGGGCGTGGTTGTGGGTGTGTGTGTGGATATGTGTGTGTGGGTGGATGTGTGGTTGTGTATGGTTGTGTGTGTGGTTGTGGTTGAGTGTGTGTGTGGTTGTGTGTGTGGTTGTGTGTGTGTGTGGTTGTGTGTGTGGTTGTGTGTTTGGTGGTGTGTGTTTGGGGTTGTGTGTGTGTGGTTGTGGTAGTGTGGTTGTGGTAGTGTGTGTGTGGTTGTGTGTGTGTAGTTGTGTGTGTGGTTGTGTGTGTGTGGTAATGTGTGTGTGGTTGTGTGTGTGTGTGGTTGTGTGTGTGTGGTTGTGTGTGTGGTTATGTGTGTGTGGTTGTGTGTGTGGTTGTGTGTGGTTGTGTGTGTGTGGTTGTGAGTGGTTGTGTGTGTGGTAGTGTGTGTGGTTTTGTGTGTGTGGTTGTAGTTGTGTGTGGTTGTGTGCGTGCTTGTGTGTGGTTGTGTGTGTGGTTGTGTGTATGGTTGTGGTTGTGTGTGCTTGTGTGTGCTTGTGTGTGAGCATGTGTGTGTGCTTGTGTGTGTGGTTGTGGTTGTGTGTGCTTGTGTGTGGGTGTGGTTGTGGGTGTGTGTGTGGATATGTGGGTAGGTGTGTGTGGTTGTGGTTGTGTGTGTGTGGTTGTGGTTGTGTGTGTGTGGTTGTGTGTGTGTGGTTGTGTGTGGTTGTGTGTGTGTGGTTGTGGGTGTGGTGGTGTGTGTGTGTGGGGTTGTGTGTGTGTGTGGTTGTGTGTGTGTGGTTGTGTGTGTGGTTGTGTGTGTGGTTGTGTGTGTGTGTGGTAATGTGTGTGTGGTTGTGTGTGTGTGTGTTTGTGTGTGTGTGGTTGTGTGTATGTGTGGTTGTGTGTGTGTGGTTGTGTGTGTGTGTGGTTGTGTGTGTGGTTGTGTTTGAGTGTGGGAATGTGTGTGTGGTTGTGTGTGTGTGGTTGTGTTTGAGTGTGGTTGTGTGTGTGTGGTTGTGTGTGGGTGGGTGTGGTTGTGTGTGTGGTTGTGTGTGTGTGTGGTTGTGTGTGGTTGGGTGTGTGTTGTGTGAGTGGTTGTGTGTGTGGTTGTGTGTGTGATTGTGTGTGTGGTAATGTGTGTGTGGTTGTGTGTGTGGTTGTGTTAGAGTGTGGTTGTGTGCATGTGGTTGTGTGTGGGTGGGTGTGGTTGTGTGTGTGGTTGTGTGTGTGTATGGTTGCGTGTGTGTGGTTGGTTGTGGTTGTGTGGTTGTGGTTGTGTGTGGTTGTGTGTGCTTGTGTGTGCTTGTGTGTGTGCTTGTGTGTGTGGTTGTGTGTATGGTTGTGGTTGTGTGTGCTTGTGTGTGTGCTTGTGTGTGTGGTTGCGGTTGTGTGTGGTTGTGTGTGGGCATGGTTGTGGATGTGTGTGTGGATATGTGGGTGGGTGTGGGTGGATGTGTGGTTGTGTATGGTTGTGTGTGTGGTTGTGGTTGAGTGTGTGTGGTTGTGGTTGTATGTGTGGTTGTGTGTGTGTGGTTGTGTGTGTGGTTGTGTGTGTGGTGGTATGTGTGTGGGGTTGTGTGTGTGTGTGTGGTTGTGTGTGTGTGTGGTTGTGGTAGTGTGGTTGTGGTAGTGTATGTGTGGTTATGTGTGTGGTTGTGTGTGTGGTTGTGTGTATGTGGTAATGTGTGTGTGGTTGTGTGTGTGTGTGTGGTTGTGTGTGTGGTTGTGTGTGTGGTTGTGTGTGATTGTGAGTGGTTGTGTGTGTGGTAGTGTGTGTGGTTGTGTGTGTGTGGTAGTAGTTGTGTGTGGTTGTGTGTGTGCTTGTGTGTGCTTGTGTGTGTGGTTGTGTGTGTGGTTGTGTGTATGGTTGTCGTTGTGTGTGCTTGTGTTTGCTTGTGTGTGTGCTTGTATGTGTGCTTGTGTGTGTGGTTGCGGTTGTGCATGCTTGTGTGTGGGTGTGGTTGTGGGTGTGTGTGTGGATGTGTGGGTGGGTGTGGGTGGATGTGTGGTTGTGTGTGGTTGTGTGTGTGGTTGTGGTTGTGTGTGTGTGGTTGTGTGTGTAGTTGTGTGTGTGTGGTTGTGTGCGGTTGTGTGTGTGTGGTTGTGTGTGTGGTTGTGTGTGGTTGTGTGTGTGGTGGTGTGTGTGTTGGGTTGTGTGTGTGTGGTTGTGTGTGGTTGTGGTTGTGGTAGTGTGTGTGTGGTTGTGCATGTGTGGTTGTGTGTGTGTGTGGTTGTGTGTGTGGTTGCATGTGTGGTTGTGTGTGTGTGGTTGTGTGTGTGTGATTATGTGTGTGGTGTGTGTGTGTGGTTGTGTGTGTGTGGTTGTGTGTGGCTGGTTGTGTGTGGTTGTGTGTGTGGTAGTGTGTGGTTGTGTGTGTGTGGTTGTGTGTGTGTGGTTGTGTGTGTGTGGTTGTGTGTGTTGTTGTGGTGTGTGGTTGTGTGTGTGGGTGTGTGTTGTGTGTGTGTGTATGGTTGTGTGTGTGCGGTTGTGTGTGTGAGGTTGATAGTGTGTGGTTGTGTGTGTGTGGTTAGGTGTGGTTATGTGTGTGTGGTTGTGTGTATGGTTGTGGTTGTGTATGTGGTTGTGGTTGTGTGTGTGTGGTTGTGTGTGTGGGTATGTGTGTGCGTGTGTGTGTGGTTGTGTGTGTGTGGTTGTGTGTATGGTTGTGTGTGCTTGTGTGTGTGCTTATGTGTGTGGTTGCAGTTGTGTGTGGTTGTGTGTGGGTGTGGTTGTGGGTGTGTGTGTGGATGTGTGGGTGGGTGTGTGTGGTTGTTGTTGTGTGTGTGTTGTGTGTGTGGTTGTGTGTGGTTGTGTGTGTGGTTGTGTGTGTGGTTGTGGGTGTGGTGGTGTGTGTGTGGGGTTGTGTGTATGTGGTTGTGTGTGTGTGGTTGTGTGTATGGTTGTGTGTGTGTGGTAATGTGTGTGTGGTTTTGTGTGTGTGTGGTTGTGTGTGTGGTTGTGTGTGTGTGGTTGTGTCTGTGTGGTTGTGTGTGTGTGTGGTTGTGTGGTTGTGTGTGTGGTTGTGTGTGTGTGGTTGATTGTGTGTGTGGTTGTGTGTGTGGTAATGTGCGTGTGGTAATGTGTGTGTGGTTGTGTGTGTGGTTATGTGTGTGTGGTTGTGTGTGTGGTTGTGTGTGTGTGGTTGTGTGTGTGTGGTTGTGTTTGTGGGTGTGGTTGTGGGTGTGGTTGTGGGTGTGGTGGTGTGTGTGGTGGTGTGTGTGGGGTTGTGTGTGTGTGGTTGTGTGTGTGTGGTTGTGTTTGTGGTTGTGTGTGGTTGTGGGTGTGGGTGTGTTTGTGGGTGTGGTGGTGGGTGTGGTGGTGTGTGTGGGGTTGTGTGTGTGTGGTTGTGTGTGTGTGGTTGTGTGTGTGGTTGTGTGTGTGTGTGGTTGTGTGTGTGTGTGTGGTAATGTGTGTGTGTGGTTGTGTGTGTGTGGTTGTGTGTGTGGTTGTGTGGTTGTGTGTCTGTGGTTGTGTGTGGGTGGGTGTGGTTGTGTGTGTGGTTGTGTGTGTGGTTGTGTGTATGGTTGTGGTTGTGTGTGCTTGTGTGTGCTTGTGTGTGTGCTTGTGTGTGGTTGTGGTTGTGTGTGGTTGTGTGTGGGTGTGTTTGTGGGTGTGTGTGTGGATGTGTGGGTAGGTATGGGTGGATGTGTGGTTGTGTGTGTGTGTGTGGTTGTTGTTGTGTGTGTGTGGTTGTGTGTGGTTGTGTGTGTGGTTGTGTGTATGCTGGTGTGTGTGGGGTTGTGTGTGTGTGGTTGTGTGTGTGTGTGTGTGTGGTTGTGGTAGTGTGTGTGTGGTTGTGTGTGTGTGGTTGTGTGTGTGGTTGTGTGTGTGGTTGTGTGTGTGTGGTAATGTGTGTGTGGTTGTGTGTGTGTGTGGTTGTGTGTGTGGTTGTGTGTGTGGTTGTGTGTGTGTGGTTGTGTGTGTGGTTGTGTGTGTGGTAGTGTGTGGTTGTGTGTGTGTGGTAGTGTGGGTATGGTTGTGTGTGTGGTTGTGGTGTGTGGTTGTGTGTGTGGTTGTGTGTGGTTGTGTGTTGTGTGTGTGGTTGTGTGTGTGGTTGTATGTGTGGTTGTGTGTGTGTGGTTGTGTATGTGCGGTTGTGTGTGTGCGGTTGTGTGTGGTTGTGTGTGTGTGTGTGTATGGTTGTGGTTGTGTGTGTGGGGTTGTGTGTGGTTGTGGTTATGTGTGTGCTTGTGTGTGTGCTTGTGTGTGTGGTTGTGTGTATGGTTGTGGTTGTGTGTGCTTGTGTGTGCTTGTGTGTGTGCTTGTGTGTGTGGTTGCGGTTGTGTGCGGTTGTGTGTGGGTGTGGGTGTGGATGTGTGGGTGGGTGTGGGTGGATGTGTGTTTGTGTGTGTGGTTGTGGTTGTGTGTGTGTGGTTGTGTGTGTGTGGTTGTGTGTGTGTTTGTGTGTGTGGTTGTGGGTGTGGTAGTGTGTGTGTGGATGTGTGTGGTTGTGTGTGTGTGGTTGTGTGTGTGTGGTTGTGTGTGTGGTTGTGTGTGTGTGTGTGGTAATGTGTGTGTGGTTGTGTGTATGTGGTTGTGTGTGTGGTTGTGTGTGTGTGGATGTGTGTGGTTGTGTGTGTGTGGTTGTGTGTGTGTGTGTGTGTGGTTGTGTGGTTGTGTGTGTGGTTGTGTGTGTGTGGTTGTGTGTGTGCGGTTGTGTGTGTGTGGTTGATTGTGTGTGGTTGTGTGTGTGCAGTTGGGTGTGGTTGTGTGTGTGTGGTTGTGCATGTGTGTGGTGTGTGTGGTTGTGTGTGTGGTAATGTGTGTGTGGTTGTGTGTGTGTGGTTGTGAGTGTGGTTGTGTGTGTGGTTGTGTGTGTGTGGTTGTGTGTGTGTGGTTGTGTGTGTGTGGTTGTGTGTGTGGTTGTGTATGTGTGTGTGGTTGTGTGTGTGGTTATGTGTGTGTGGTTGTGTGTGTGGTTGTGTGTGTGGTTGTGTTTGTGGTTGTGGGTGTGGTTGTGGGTGTGGTTGTGGGTGTGGTGGTGTGTGTGGTGGTGTGTGTGGGGTTGTGTGTGTGTGGTTGTGTGTGTGTGGTTGTGTTTGTGGTTGTGTGTGGTTGTGGGTGTGGTGGTGGGTGTGGTGGTGGGTGTGGTGGTGTGTGGGGGGTTGTGTGTGTGTGGTTGTGTGTGTGTGGTTGTGTGTGTGGTTGTGTGTGTGTGTGGTTGTGTGTGTGTGTGGTAATGTGTGTGTGTGGTTGTGTGTGTGTGGTTGTGTGTGTGGTTGTGTGGTTGTGTGTCTGTGGTTGTGTGTGGGTGGGTGTGGTTGTGTGTGTGGTTGTGTGTGTGGTTGTGTGTATGGTTGTGGTTGTGTGTGCTTGTGTGTGCTTGTGTGTGTGCTTGTGTGTGTGGTTGCGGTTGTGTGTGGTTGTGTGTGGGTGTGGTTGTGGGTGTGTGTGCGGATGTGTGGGTGGGTATGGGTGGATGTGTGGTTGTGTGTGTGTGTGGTTGTTGTGTGTGTGTGGTTGTGTGTGGTTGTGTGTGTGTGTGGTTGTGTGTGTGTGGTTGTGTGTGTGGTTGTGTGTATGCTGGTGTGTGTGGGGTTGTGTGTGTGTGTGGTTGTGTGTGTGTGTGTGTGGTTGTGGTAGTGTGTGTGTGGTTATGTGTGTGTGGTTGTGTGTGTGGTTGTGTGTGTAGTTGTGTGTGTGTGGTTGTGTGTGTGTGGTAATGTGTGTGTGGTTGTGTGTGTGTGTGGTTGTGTGTGTGGTTGTGTGTGTGTGGTTGTGTGTGTGTGGTTGTGTGTGTGTGGTTGTGTGTGTGGTTGTGTGTGTGGTAGTGTGGGTATGGTTGTGTGTGTGGTTGTGTGTGTGGTTGTGGTGTGTGGTTGTGTGTGTGGTTGTGTGTTGTGTGTGTGGTTGTGTGTGTGGTTGTATATGTGGTTGTGTGTGTGTGGTTGTGTGTGTGGTTGTGTGTGTGCGGTTGTGTGTGTGCGGTTGTGTGTGGTTGTGTGTGTGTATGGTTGTGGTTGTGTGTGTGGGGTTGTGGTTATGGGTGTGCTTGTGTGTGTGGTTGTGTGTGTGGTTGTGTGTGTGGTTGTGTGTATGGTTATGGTTGTGTGTGCTTGTGTGTGCTTGTGTGTGTGCTTGTGTGTGTGGTTGCGGTTGTGTGCGGTTGTGTGTGGGTGTGGTTGTGGGTGTGGGTGTGGATGTGTGGGTGGGTGTGGGTGGATGTGTGTTTGTGTGTGTGGTTGTGGTTGTGTGTGTTGTGTGTGGTTGTGTGTGTGTGGTTGTGTGTGTGTTTGTGTGTGTGGTTGTGGGTGTGGTGGTGTGTGTGGGGTTGTGTGTGTGTGGTTGTGTGTGTGTGGTTGTGGTTGTGTGTGTGTGGTTGTGTGTGTGGTTGTGTGTGTGGTTGTGTGTGTGGTTGTGTGTGTGTGTGTGTGTGGTAATGTGTGTGTGGTTGTGTGTGTGTGGTTGTGTGTGTGGTTGTGTGTGTGTGGATGTGTGTGGTTGTGTGTGTGTGGTTGTGTGTGTGTGGGTGTGTGGTTGTGTGGTTGTGTGTGTGGTTGTGTGTGTGCGGTTGTGTGTGTGTGGTTGATTGTGTGTGGTTGTGTGTGTGCGGTTGGGTGTGGTTGTGTGTGTGGTTGTGCATGTGTGTGGTGTGTGTGGTTGTGTGTGTGGTAATGTGTGTGTGGTTGTGTGTGTGGTTGTGTGTGTGGTTGTGTGTGTGGTTGTGTGTGTGTGGTTGTGTGTGTGGTTGTGTATGTGTGTGTGGTTGTGTGTGTGGTAGTGTGGGTGGTTGTGTGTGTGGTTGTGTGTGTGGTTGTGTGTGTGGTTGTGTGTGGGTGTGTGTTTTGTGCGTGGTTGTGTGTGTGTGGTTGTGTGTGTGTGGTTGTGTATGTGTGGTTGATTGTGTGTGGTTGTGTGTGTGTGGTTGGGTGTGGTTGTGTGTGTGGTTGTGTGTGTGTGTGTGGTTGTGTGGTTGTGTGTGTGTGGTTGTGTGTGTGTGGTTGTGTGTTTGTGGTTATGTGTGTGTGTGTGTGTGGTTGTGTGTGGTTGTGTATGTGTGGTTGTGTGTGTGTGGTTGTGTGTGGTTGTGTGTGTGTGGTTGTGCATGTGTGGTTGTGTGTGTGGTTGTGTGTGTGGTAATGTGTGTGTGGTTGTGTGTGTGTGGTTGTGTGTGTGGTTGTGTGTGTGGTTGTGTGTGTGGTTGTGGTGTGTGGTTGTGTGTGTGGTTGTGTGTGTGTGGGTGTTGTGTGTGTGGTTGTGTGTGTGTGGTTGTGTGTGTGCGGTTGGGTTTGTGTTACTATCCTTGTGGGGACTTGAGTACGATAACACACTCACGCTGTGGGGACTTGATTGCACTGTGGGGACCTGAACCCAAGTCCCCACAAGGTAAAGTCTTCTAAATGATAGGAAATGACTTCAGAAACATCTGTGACAATTTTTACAACTTTTCAAAAAACTGCCTTGTGGGGACCTGTGTTTCACCATGTGTGTTACTGCAGCCTTAAACACACTTCGCATATTAAACACACTTCAGTGATTGAATCCCATCTAGCAACAGAGAATAGTGATTTTGAAAGAGCATACCCATCAGAAAACATAATACCTGAATGCAATGGCCTTTTTAATTTTATGGAACCTTTTTTTAGAAGCAAAACATTGACCAAATGAGGCTACTGACTGCACTTTTATTTTATAGCAGCTATTTTCTTTGAAAAGCTAAGAAATACACATTCAATTGAATACTATAGTTTTACATTTCCAAAACATGGCAGAATCCCTATTTAAGAAATGGTGCACTTCATCTTCTTATCAGTACTCATGGAGGAGACAACAATACAAATATTTTTTAAAAAAAGGCATATCAATGTCCAAAAAAGTGGTAAAGTATGGTGATTTTCTTTAATCCTTAACCATAATTCCCCTTTAATATATACTTTGGCATTAAACTTATCAGTTTGTAAAAGTATATGTTAGACGTTAGGATTCGTCTAAATTCCAAGCACCTTATTGAAATAATGACTGCGTTTACAACACAATATTTTAAACAGTCCCTGCTTGCTGGTAGTGCATGTGATATATAAATGAAAGCCCATTAACATAAAACAATTTTGTACCAAAATATGAAATCACGTAGCGCCCTGTTTGAATCACATTTGAATTTGCTGCAATGTGTTTTGCTGCAAGGAAAGAAAATCCCTTGTTGCATTACATCAGTTGGAGATGTTGAAATCTGCCTTAAGAGGAAACTCAAAACAACACTTTAGAATGGGTAGCCGCAGACATGTAAACGCACACTTGTGCTGGACAAAAAACACATTAGCACGACTGCAGATCAGGGTGCTGAAAGCTCTTGGAGTTGATTAATCTGTCTGAGTTGGGGATGGGCGCTGCTGCCAACACACCTTCCAACAGAGTTGTAGTTCAGCATGGGACTGACTGCAGCCAAGAAGGGAGTCAGGTGCCCGAGCAAAAGCTGCTGCTGATTTCAAGCCTGCTATTAAAATGCAAAATGCATCATTTTCGAGTTCAAGATGATGTAGCACACATCCTTGAAATATTACTTTATAATTATGCAATGTATTATTTGTAAGCAGTCTGCAGATTAGAGTTTGAGCTCAATTACAGAAATCGAGGCCTTCCAAACTGAAACACTTGGGGTTATTTTATTGCTTGTCCTTAACCTGTTAGTAGGCCGTGTATTGCACATTAGAGATGCCTAATGTGTTTTGTACACTAGGGTTCCTTCAGGAAGTGGCATCAGTAAACACTGTAGCAGGTAGGTGAATTATTTATTTCCTAAAGCAAAGTGCATATGGCTTCTTTCTGTAAACTTCCGGGTAGGCCTGGGTGAAATTTAAATTATAGGGGCGAATTTGTACAATTCTATGGTATAGAAATAAAGAGTAAATCTCTGAAACCAGATAATTACTTCGACTGCAAAGCATAGAGATAGCAAACATTATACATATCTATTGTGAATAGATCCTTTTTCTTCAATTCAAAAAAATATTTACTGAGCCCAGGCGTGTTTGTACCTGCCTCAGTGAAGCTAAACCTTAGGCAGAATATTCAATTTTTTATTTAAAAAATAAATGCTTCAAATATCTAACTGCCAGACCTCTGAAAATCTAATTGCATCCGTGCTAGCTTTATTTTATCTTTCATCATCTAATGCCAACACGTACATTTGAGCAGCATTTGACCATAAGATGAACTTTGTTGTGCGGTCTACTTATTGCTTATGTGCTTTTCCTAAAACATTTACTATTTCATTTCTTAGATGTGCAGACGGTTTAATTTAAAATTAACTGTGTGTGTGTGGATGTGTGGGTGGGTGTGTGTGGTTGTTGTTGTGTGTGTGTTGTGTGTGTGTGTGGTTGTGTGTGGTTGTGTGTGTGGTTGTGTGTGTGGTTGTGGGTGTGGTGGTGTGTGTGTGGGGTTGTGTGTGTGTGGTTGTGTGTGTGTGGTTGTGTGTGTATGGTTGTGTGTGTGTGTAATGTGTGTGTGGTTTTGTGTGTGTGTGGTTGTGTGTGTGGTTGTGTGTGTGTGGTTGTGTCTGTGTGGTTGTGTGTGTGTGTGGTTGTGTGGTTGTGTGTGTGGTTGTGTGTGTGTGGTTGATTGTGTGAGGTTGTGTGTGTGCAGTTGTGTGTGGTTGTGTGTGTGGTTGTGTGTGTGGTAATGTGCGTGTGGTAATGTGTGTGTGGTTGTGTGTGTGGTTATGTGTGTGTGGTTGTGTGTGTGGTTGTGTGTGTGTGGTTGTGTGTGTGTGGTTGTGTTTGTGGTTGTGGGTGTGGTTGTGGGTGTGGTTGTGGGTGTGGTGGTGTGTGTGGTGGTGTGTGTGGGGTTGTGTGTGTGTGGTTGTGTGTGTGTGGTTGTGTTTGTGGTTGTGTGTGGTTGTGGGTGTGGGTGTGGTTGTGGGTGTGGTGGTGGGTGTGGTGGTGTGTGTGGGGTTGTGTGTGTGTGTGGTTGTGTGTGTGGTTGTGTGTGTGGTTGTGTGTGTGTGTGGTTGTGTGTGTGTGTGGTAATGTGTGTGTGTGGTTGTGTGTGTGTGGTTGTGTGTGTGGTTGTGTGGTTGTGTGTCTGTGGTTGTGTGTGGGTGGGTGTGGTTGTGTGTGTGGTTGTGTGTGTGGTTGTGTGTATGGTTGTGGTTGTGTGTGCTTGTGTGTGCTTGTGTGTGTGCTTGTGTGTGGTTGCGGTTGTGTGTGGTTGTGTGTGGGTGTGGTTGTGGGTGTGTGTGTGGATGTGTGGGTGGGTATGGGTGGATGTGTGGTTGTGTGTGTGTGTGGTTGTTGTTGTGTGTGTGTGGTTGTGTGTGGTTGTGTGTGTGTGGTTGTGTGTGTGTGTGGTTGTGTGTGTGGTTGTGTGTATGCTGGTGTGTGTGGGGTTGTGTGTGTGTGGTTGTGTGTGTGTGTGTGTGGTTGTGGTAGTGTGGTTGTGGTAGTGTGTGTGTGGTTGTGTGTGTGTGGTTGTGTGTGTGGTTGTGTGTGTGGTTGTGTGTGTGTGTGGTAATGTGTGTGTGGTTGTGTGTGTGTGTGGTTGTGTGTGTGGTTGTGTGTGTGGTTGTGTGTGTGTGGTTGTGTGTGTGGTAGTGTGTGGTTGTGTGTGTGTGGTAGTGTGGGTATGGTTGTGTGTGTGGTTGTGTGTATGGTTGTGGTGTGTGGTTGTGTGTGTGGTTGTGTGTGGTTGTGTGTTGTGTGTGTGGTTGTGTGTGTGGTTGTATGTGTGGTTGTGTGTGTGTGGTTGTGTATGTGTGGTTGTGTGTGTGCGGTTGTGTGTGGTTGTGTGTGTGTGTGTATGGTTGTGGTTGTGTGTGTGGGGTTGTGTGTGGTTGTGGTTATGTGTGTGCTTGTGTGTGTGCTTGTGTGTGTGCTTGTGTGTGTGGTTGTGTGTATGGTTGTGGTTGTGTGTGCTTGTGTGTGCTTGTGTGTGTGCTTGTGTGTGTGGTTGCGGTTGTGTGCGGTTGTGTGTGGGTGTGGGTGTGGATGTGTGGGTGGGTGTGGGTGGATGTGTGTTTGTGTGTGTGGTTGTGGTTGTGTGTGTGTGGTTGTGTGTGGTTGTGTGTGTGTGGTTGTGTGTGTGTTTGTGTGTGTGGTTGTGGGTGTGGTAGTGTGTGTGGGGTTGTGTGTGTGTAGTTGTGTGTGTGTGGTTGTGGTTGTGTGTGTGTGGTTGTGTGTGTGTGGTTGTGTGTGTGGTTGTGTGTTTGTGTGTGGTAATGTGTGTGTGGTTGTGTGTATGTGGTTGTGTGTGTGGTTGTGTGTGTGGTTGTGTGTGTGTGGATGTGTGTGGTTGTGTGTGTGTGGTTGTGTGTGTGTGTGTGTGGTTGTGTGGTTGTGTGTGTGGTTGTGTGTGTGTGGTTGTGTGTGTGCGGTTGTGTGTGTGTGGCTGATTGTGTGTGGTTGTGTGTGTGCAGTTGGGTGTGGTTGTGTGTGTGTGGTTGTGCATGTGTGTGGTGTGTGTGGTTGTGTGTGTGGTAATGTGTGTGTGGTTGTGTGTGTGTGGTTGTGAGTGTGGTTGTGTGTGTGGTTGTTTGTGTGTGGTTGTGTGTGTGTGGTTGTGTGTGTGGTTGTGTATGTGTGTGTGGTTGTGTGTGTGGTTATATGTGTGGTTGTGTGTGTGTGGTTGTGTGTGTGTGGTTGTGTTTGTGGTTGTGTTTGTGGTTGTGGGTGTGGTTGTGGGTGTGGCTGTGGGTGTGGTGGTGTGTGTGGTGGTGTGTGTGGGGTTGTGTGTGTGTGGTTGTGTGTGTGGTTGTGTTTGTGGTTGTGTGTGGTTGTGGGTGTGGTGGTGGGTGTGGTGGTGGGTGTGGTGGTGGGTGTGGTGGTGTGTGGGGGGTTGTGTGTGTGTGGTTGTGTGTGTGGTTGTGTGTGTGTGTGGTTGTGTTTGTGTGTGTGGTAATGTGTGTGTGTGGTTGTGCGTGTGTGGTTGTGTGTGTGGTTGTGTGGTTGTGTGTCTGTGGTTGTGTGTGGGTGGGTGTGGTTGTGTGTGTGGTTGTGTGTGTGGTTGTGTGTATGGTTGTGGTTGTGTGTGCTTGTGTGTGCTTGTGTGTGTGCTTGTGTGTGTGGTTGCGGTTGTGTGTGGTTGTGTGTGGGTGTGGTTGTGGGTGTGTGTGCGGATGTGTGGGTGGGTATGGGTGGATGTGTGGTTGTGTGTGTGTGTGGTTGTTGTGTGTGTGTGGTTGTGTGTGGTTGTGTTTGTGTGTGGTTGTGTGTGTGTGGTTGTGTGTGTGGTTGTGTGTATGCTGGTGTGTGTGGGGTTGTGTGTGTGTGTGGTTGTGTGTGTGTGTGTGTGGTTGTGGTAGTGTGTGTGGTTATGTGTGTGTGGTTGTGTGTGTGTGGTTGTGTGTGTGGTTGTGTGTGTAGTTGTGTGTGTGTGGTTGTGTGTGTGTGGTAATGTGTGTGTGGTTGTGTGTGTGTGTGGTTGTGTGTGTGGTTTTGTGTGTGGTTGTGTGTGTGTGGTTGTGTGTGTGTGGTTGTGTGTGTGTGGTTGTGTGTGTGTGGTTGTGTGTGTGGTAGTGTGGGTATGGTTGTGTGTGTGGTTGTGGTGTGTGGTTGTGTGTGTGGTTGTGTGTGGTTGTGTGTTGTGTGTGTGGTTGTGTGTGTGGTTGTATGTGTGGTTGTGTGTGTGTGGTTGTGTGTGTGGTTGTGTGTGTGCGGTTGTGTGTGTGCGGTTGTGTGTGGTTGTGTGTGTGTATGGTTGTGGTTGTGTGTGTGGGGTTGTGGTTATGTGTGTGCTTGTGTGTGTGGTTGTGTGTGTGGTTGTGTGTATGGTTGTGGTTGTGTGTGCTTGTGTGTGCTTGTGTGTGTGCTTGTGTGTGTGGTTGCGGTTGTGTGCGGTTGTGTGTGGGTGTGGTTGTGGGTGTGGGTGTGGATGTGTGGGTGGGTGTGGGTGGATGTGTGTTTGTGTGTGTGGTTGTGGTTGTGTGTGTTGTATGTGGTTGTGTGTGTGTGGTTGTGTGTGTGTTTGTGTGTGTGGTTGTGGGTGTGGTGGTGTGTGTGGGGTTGTGTGTGTGTGGTTGTGTGTGTGTGGTTGTGGTTGTGTGTGTGTGGTTGTGTGTGTGGTTGTGTGTGTGGTTGTGTGTGTGGTTGTGTGTGTGTGTGTGGTAATGTGTGTGTGGTTGTGTGTGTGTGGTTGTGTGTGTGGTTGTGTGTGTGTGGATGTGTGTGGTTGTGTGTGTGTGGTTGTGTGTGTGTGGGTGTGTGGTTGTGTGGTTGTGTGTGTGGTTGTGTGTGTGTGGTTGTGTGTGTGCGGTTGTGTGTGTGTGGTTGATTGTGTGTGGTTGTGTATGTGCGGTTGGGTGTGGTTGTGTGTGTGGTTGTGCATGTGTGTGGTGTGTGTGGTTGTGTGTGTGGTAATGTGTGTGTGGTTGTGTGTGTGTGGTTGTGTGTGTGGTTGTGTGTGTGGTTGTGTGTGTGTGTGGTTGTGTGTGTGTGGTTGTGTGTGTGGTTGTGTATGTGTGTGTGGTTGTGTGTGTGGTAGTGTGGGTGGTTGTGTGTGTGGTTGTGTGTGTGGTTGTGTGTGTGGTTGTGTGTGGGTGTGTGTTTTGTGTGTGGTTGTGTGTGTGTGGTTATGTGTGTGTGGTTGTGTATGTGTGGTTGATTGTGTGTGGTTGTGTGTGTGTGGTTGGGTGTGGTTGTGTGTGTGGTTGTGTGTGTGGTTGTGTGGTTGTGTGTGTGTGGTTGTGTGTGTGTGGTTGTGTGTTTGTGGTTATGTGTGTGTGTGTGTGTGGTTGTGTGTGTGGTTGTGTATGTGTGGTTGTGTGTGTGTGGTTGTGTGTGGTTGTGTGTGTGTGGTTGTGCATGTGTGTGGTGTGTGTGGTTGTGTGTGTGGTAATGTGTGTGTGGTTGTGTGTGTGTGGTTGTGTGTGTGGTTGTGTGTGTGGTTGTGTGTGTGTGGTTGTGGTGTGTGGTTGTGTGTGTGGTTGTGTGTGTGTGGTTGTGTGTTTGTGGTTATGTGTGTGTGTGTGTGTGTGGTTGTGTGTGTGGTTGTGTATGTGTGGTTGTGTGTGTGTGGTTGTGTGTGGTTGTGTGTGTGTGGTTGTGCATGTGTGTGGTGTGTGTGGTTGTGTGTGTGGTAATGTGTGTGTGGTTGTGTGTGTGTGGTTGTGTGTGTGGTTGTGTGTGTGGTTGTGTGTGTGTGGTTGTGGTGTGTGGTTGTGTGTGTAGTTGTGTGTGTGTGGGTGTTGTGGGTGTGGTTGTGTGTGTGTGGTTGTGTGTGTGCGGTTGGGTTTGTGTTACTATCCTTGTGGGGACTTGAGTACGATAACACACTCACGCTGTGGGGACTTGATTGCACTGTGGGGACCTGAACCCAAGTCCCCACAAGGTAAAGTCTTCTAAATGATAGGAAATGACTTCAGAAACATCTGTGACAATTTTTACAACTTTTCAAAAAACTGCCTTGTGGGGACCTGTGTTTCACCATGTGTGTTACTGCAGCCTTAAACACACTTCGCATATTAAACACACTTCAGTGATTGAATCCCATCTAGCAACAGAGAATAGTGATTTTGAAAGAGCATACCCATCAGAAAACATAATACCTGAATGCAATGGCCTTTTTAATTTTATGGAACCTTTTTTTAGAAGCAAAACATTGACCAAATGAGGCTACTGACTGCACTTTTATTTTATAGCAGCTATTTTCTTTGAAAAGCTAAGAAATACACATTCAATTGAATACTATAGTTTTACATTTCCAAAACATGGCAGAATCCCTATTTAAGAAATGGTGCACTTCATCTTCTTATCAGTACTCATGGAGGAGACAACAATACAAATATTTAAAAAAAAGGCATATCAATGTCCAAAAAAGTGGTAAAGTATGGTGATTTTCTTTAATCCTTAACCATAATTCCCCTTTAATATATACTTTGGCATTAAACTTATCAGTTTGTAAAAGTATATGTTAGACGTTAGGATTCGTCTAAATTCCAAGCACCTTATTGAAATAATGACTGCGTTTACAACACAATATTTTAAACAGTCCCTGCTTGCTGGTAGTGCATGTGATATATAAATGAAAGCCCATTAACATAAAACAATTTTGTACCAAAATATGAAATCACGTAGCGCCCTGTTTGAATCACATTTGAATTTGCTGCAATGTGTTTTGCTGCAAGGAAAGAAAATCCCTTGTTGCATTACATCAGTTGGAGATGTTGAAATCTGCCTTAAGAGGAAACTCAAAACAACACTTTAGAATGGGTAGCCGCAGACATGTAAACGCACACTTGTGCTGGACAAAAAACACATTAGCACGACTGCAGATCAGGGTGCTGAAAGCTCTTGGAGTTGATTAATCTGTCTGAGTTGGGGATGGGCGCTGCTGCCAACACACCTTCCAACAGAGTTGTAGTTCAGCATGGGACTGACTGCAGCCAAGAAGGGAGTCGGGTGCCCGAGCAAAAGCTGCTGCTGATTTCAAGCCTGCTATTAAAATGCAAAATGCATCATTTTCGAGTTCAAGATGATGTAGCACACATCCTTGAAATATTACTTTATAATTATGCAATGTATTATTTGTAAGCAGTCTGCAGATTAGAGTTTGAGCTCAATTACAGAAATCGAGGCCTTCCAAACTGAAACACTTGGGGTTATTTTATTGCTTGTCCTTAACCTGTTAGTAGGCCGTGTATTGCACATTAGAGATGCCTAATGTGTTTTGTACACTAGGGTTCCTTCAGGAAGTGGCATCAGTAAACACTGTAGCAGGTAGGTGAATTATTTCTTTCCTAAAGCAAAGTGCATATGGCTTCTTTCTGTAAACTTCCGGGTAGGCCTGTGTGAGAAGTTGGCCTGGTATATGATGCTCACTAGTTAAAGTGATCACCTTGTACCATGCCAAGCAACCCTTATGGTGTGGTTGTAAGTCAACCTTTTCGGACTAGCTGCCCTAGTGGTAGCGTAGGCTAAGCAGTCTTTGAGGCTAACTCGTGAAGCGTGTTAAGCCAGCTGTTTTACCAAATGCAACCCCCTTTTATACCAATGAAAGGACACCACACAGATATATATTCAAAATATATATGTATTTATTTCTCAAAGTAACCCCTAGTCTCTTTATGAGCACAGGAGCACAAATCGTCAAACAAGATTATCACAGAATACACAGAAGTTGCACGTTATATGGATAGGCCCTGGTGGCCACTCAAACCATATACTAAAATAGTGGTATAAGTACCACGAACAGAAAAGGGAAAAGGCCTAGGGCCTCTAGAATCGCTGGGCCTACAAGGAGCTAACGTCAGTTAGTGACCAGGAGGTCCACGGGTGGCGTGTGCAGAGCAAATAGTCACACGCGTGCTCCCATAGGTTTCAATGGGTGCGTAAAAAGTACAAAGTTACTGCAAAGAGGATCTTCCAGATGGACTAGGAACTCAAGATTTGGAACACAGGCACTAGAGATGTAATACTACACTTGGGCACAGGTGTGCCAGCTTTACCTCACCCACAGGAAGCGGGTGCATAGGCCTCGAAGTGCGTCGGGTTTCTTCTATCTGTTCCGTGGAGCTTGAAGACAAAGATGCTGCAGGCGGTCGGTCCGGGAGAGGTGCAGTGGATCCAAGAGTGGATCGGAGATGTTGAAGACCTGTAAGCAGAGGGGACAGTGTTCACAGTCACTAGCCAGTGACCAGCGTGGCACCAGGTGGGTACCAGGCAATGTCGGGTGCAAACAGGTGATGAGGGGTAGCTTGTCTCCGCAGCCACGTGGTCCCTGAAGGTCGACGACGTCCAGGAGTCGGCTCACGAGCTGTCCCACGCAGGCTCTCGCTGTCGGCGGTGTCGGCGACTTGATCGAAGCAAACAAGCCTTGGCAAAAGCACTTGTAGGAGGATTCGGAAATCAGCTGTTGGTTCTGACCAGCAAGGTCAGAGGGATTGCTCCTTTGGAGGGGAGCAAGGGCCAGTCTGGAGCAACCAGACCAGCAGTGTATTTCGTAGAGTTCGTCGCCAAGATGGCCACTAGCCAGCGGGCCATCAACCGGTTAGGCGCGTCGAGTGGCAAAATGCAGAAGGGCCCCACGCAGATCGTGGAGATGCTGGAGGGCTCACCTTTGGTGCAGATGCTGCTCGGGTGTTGGGCTTCTCAGATCCCAAAGCACAACTTGGAGGAAGCCTCGGTTGTTGCACTTGTCAGCTTGTCGTAGTCGTTCCAAGATGGCTGGCTCCACGTGTCTCGGTGCCTCCACGGGTCTCCTCTTTTCAGGGACTGTGGATCGGGCGGTGAGAGGTCTGGAGGTCCAGGTCTTGTCAGTCTCTGGGCTCGGGCTCCGGCGGGAGGCGGCGGCAAAGCAGACGTTGATTCGCTGGATGGTGCTTGCGTTAGCAAGGTGGTCACTCCCTGACCACAGGGGAGATTTCCTTCAGTCTTCTGTGCAGCAGAATGTCGAAGTTCCCGTCTTCTTCTTAGTTTCAAGTTGATTCCAGGATGTCTGAAGTCTTAGGACACAGCTCCTACCTTTAAGCGGATTCTAGGGGCCGGACTACCTGCTAGGTCCCTCCCTATGGGTGGGACCAGGAAGGGGGGTGGTTACACCCCCAATCCTTTGTCCAGCTCGCCCCAGGCCCGGGACTGGCGTGCCCCAGGAACGGTTTGAACTGGCATATGCACCGAGGCTCCTTGTGAGCCACAGGCATGTCTGGTTTCTTTCAAGCCCTACCTGACCAATACACAAAATCCTGTCTGGGGTGGTGCACGCACCTCCCCTGGCAGGAAACCCTTTGTCCACACCTCCCAAGCTGGAAGGACTCCCAGCAGCAGGAGGGCAGACTTGTGTCTGTGGTGGCAGCATCCACTTTGTGGAGCTGAGGCTATGTCTGATTTTACCCAGGTTTCAGGTACTGTACATGTCGTGTCCCTCTAGAAGGGTGGAATGCTAACCCCGTCGCCAGAATTGGCGAGGGGTTAGTATTCCAATTCGTATGACACCTTACTCGACATGTTTTGATAAAGCCAAACCAAAGATAGCATTTAACCGCGAGGTTCATAATGCACTTAAGAGTATATGGTATGACGATATCTGGAAACAGTAGAAGGAAGTTGTTCCGACCACTGCAGACAGGCTCAGCTCATGCCAGAGCACCATCTCACATGGAACCAAGCACTCTGCCTTCAGGATTGTTAAGGCCTGCCATAGGAGTGACTTATAGGTTACCAGGTGTCCCATTTAAGGTTAGGTCTAGGTATACTACACCTAAGTAAGAGGTGATTACACCAACTTACCCCAGCTGAGTGATCAGCCAGTTGTGTCAGATTGTTAGGCCAAGCCTGGGGTGGCATAATACATGCTTCAGCCCCTGGCAGGCCTTGGGTACACCAATGCCCTGGGTACCTAGTGTACACTGGTACAGGGGCTGACAGGGTGATCCACTTCCAATTGGTTATGCACCTAGGGTGCATAGTTTTAATTTAGTAGAGAGAACAGCAGGCTGGGGGTCTGATTGGCAGGCCCACAGCCTCAATATGTCAAAAACCAGTGAAGCAAAAAGCAAAAATTTGGGGTGACCATAGGATAGCAGACCCTACTCTCCTACACAACCCCCCCCCAAACGCTGGGACATTAAACTAGCCTTGACCAGTCTTGTCTTCATGTCCTAAGTGGAAGTACCTGGAGAGACCATCTGCATTCCCATGGTCAGTACCTGGCCGGTGCTCCACTGTAAAGTCCATCCCCTGTAGGGAAATGGACCACCTAAGCAGTTTGGGGTTTTCACCCTTCATCTGATTTAGCCACAAGAGGGGCTTATGGTCGGTCTGAATCTTGAAGTGAGTGCCAAACAAGTATGGCCTCAGCTTCTTCAGGGCCCACACCACAGCAAAGGCCTCCCTCTCAATAGCTGACCAATTCTTCTCTCTGGGGGTCAACCTTCTGCTAATAAAAGCAATGGGTTGGTCTTGACCATCTACATTAAGTTGTGACAGCACAGCTCCCACACCCAACTCAGAAGCATCTGTTTGGACAATAAACTCTTTGGAGTAGTCAGGACTTTTCAGGATAGGTGCAGAGCACATGGCCTTCTTCAGGTCTCAAATGCCTTTTGACAGCTTACTGTCCACTGAACCTTTTTGGGCATCTTCTTGGATGTCAGATCATTAAGAGGAGTCACAATGGACCCATAGTTCTTAACAAACTTCCTGTAGTACCCAGTCAAGCCCAAGAAAGCTCGAACTTGAGTCTGGGTGGTTGGAGGGGACCAGTCCTTGATGGATTGTATCTTACTCTCCAGTGGTTGAACTTGGCCTCCACCTACAAGGTGGCCCAAATATACAACCTTACTCTGCCCTATCTGGCACTTAGTAGCCTTGATAGTGAGGCCTGCCCTCTGCAGGGCCTCAAGAGCCTTCTTCAGGTGGATCAGGTGATCCTCCCAGGTGGAGCTAAAGACAGCAATGTCATCAAGATATGCTGCACAAAAGTCATCCAACCCAGTAAGGACTTGGTTCACCAGCCTTTGGAAGGTGGCAGGTGCATTCTTCAGACCAAAGGGCATCACCACAAACTGGTAGTGCCCACCTGGGGTTGAGAATGCTGTTTTGGCCTTAGACTCCTCAGCTAATCTGATTTGCCAATAGCCAGCTGTTAAGTCAAATGTGCTCAAAAACTTTGCAGAAGCTAGTTTGTCTATGAGCTCATCTGCCCTTGGAATAGGGTGTGCATCTGTCCTGGTGACAGCATTGAGTCCTCTGTAATCCACACAGAACCTCATCTCTCTCTTGCCATCTTTGGTGTGAGGTTTGGGGACCAGAACCACTGGGCTAGCCCAGGGGCTCTCTGAGGGTTCAATGACACCTAATTCCAGCATTTTATGTACCTCAGCCTTTATACAGTCCCTGACGTGGTCAGGTTGTCTGTAAAGTTTGTTCTTTACAGGCAGACTGTCACCAGTGTCCACAACATGGGTACACCAGTCAGTTTGACTAGGTATCAAGGAAAACATATGTGAAAAGGATTGTAGAACCTGTCTACATTCAGTCTGCTGATGGGCAGTGAGGTTGCCTCCAAGGGTCACTCCTTCAACTGAGCCATCTTCAGGGTTCTGAGACAACAGGTCTGGGAGAGGGTCACTCTCTTCCTCCTGTCCCTCATCTGTAGCCATGAGCAAGCCCATGTCTGCCCTGTCAACATATGCTTTAAGCCTGTTAACATGGAGTACCCGGTGGGGACTCCTGGGAGTTCCTAGGTCCACCAAGTAGGTGACCTCTCCCTTCTTTTCCAGGATTGTATGGGGTCCAGACCATTTGTCTTGGAGTGCTGCTGGGGCCACTGGCTCCAACACCCATACCTTCTGTCCTGGCTG
Organism: Triturus cristatus; assembly: GCF_964204655.1. Classification (NCBI taxonomy): domain Eukaryota; kingdom Metazoa; phylum Chordata; class Amphibia; order Caudata; family Salamandridae; genus Triturus; species Triturus cristatus. The sequence continues at coordinate 754,807,499 of NC_140579.1, forward strand.
ATACTCAACCAAGACAGCCTTTTGGTCATGCCAAGCTTTCTGTAAGGCCTGGCTTGCCTCAAGGTTTTTGGATGCCTTCTCCATATACTCAGCCATCCTGGAGCGGAGACCAAGTACATAGTCCACTATGTCTAGTTTAGGCTTTTTGAGAGGTAACTCCCATCCTTCCTTCACCAAACACAGTGGGCCTCTCACAGGGTGCCCAAACAACAATTCAAAGGGGCTGTAGCCAACTCCTTTTTGTGGGACCTCTCTGTAAGCAAACAGAAGGCAGGGTAGAAGGATGTCCCATCTTCGCCTGAGCTTTTCAGGTAATCCTTTGATCATACCCTTTAGGGTCTTGTTGAATCTCTCAACAAGCCCATTGCATTGTGGGTGATAAGGGGTGGTGAACTTGTAGTTGACACCACATTCCTTCCACATAGCTGTCAAGTATCCTGACATAAAGTTGGTACCTCTGTCAGATACTACCTCCTTAGGAAACCCCACTCTGGAGAATACTCCCAGCAGGGCCCTGGCCACAACAGGTGCTGTAGTGGTCCTAAGGGGAATTGCCTCTGGATACCTGGTGGCATGATCCACTACCACCAGTATAAATCTGTGCCCAGATGCAGTGGGAGGATCCATGGGACCCACTATGTCTATTCCCACTCTTTCAAAGGGGACCCCCACCACAGGTAGTGGTATTAGGGGGGCCTTTGTTGTGCCACCTGATTTGCCACTGGCTTGGCAGGTGACACAGGAGCGACAAAACTCCTTTGTATCTTCATTCATATGAGGCCAGTGAAAGTGAGGGACAAGCCTGTCCCAAGTCTTGTTCTGGCCTAAGTGTCCTGCTAAAGGAATGTCATGGGCCAAGGTAAGAAGGAAGCCCCTAAATTGCAGAGGTATGACCAACCTCCTGGTAGCACCAGGCTTGGGGTCTCTAGCCTCTGAATAAAGGAGCCCTTCATCCCAATACACTTTATGGGTACCTTGAGCATTCCCAGCAGCCTCAGCAGCAGCCAGCTGTCTGAGGGGTTCAAGAGAGGGACAGGATAACTGAGCCTGCCTCAAGTCAGCCCTTGAAGGTCCCCCTGTCCCCAGAAACTCAACCTGATCAGGTTCAAGCTCTTCAGGGACAGTTCCTTCAGGGTCCTCTAGATCAGCTTCCTGGGAAGGCTGATCATCACTCTGAGGCAGGGGGGAAGGCACAGCCTTGACCCGCCTGTTCTTCTTCTTGGTAGGTGCTTGGTCCATTGTTCCAGGATCCAAGACCTGAGGTTCAGTGAGGCACTTTTTGGCCTGTGACCTGGTCACAGCAAGGACATGTGATGATATACCTAACATCTCTGCATGAGTCCTGTACTCCACTTCTGACCATAGAGAACTCTCTAGGTCATTGCCCAACAAACATTCTACTGGGAGGTCTGCACTAACCACAACCCTTTTGAGGCCAGTTACCCCTCCCCATGAGAAGTTAACAACTGCCACACTGTGTGAAGTAGTGGCATTGCTGGCATTGGTCACCAGGTAGTTCTCACCTGGTATGTACTGTCCAGGGTCCACAAAGCCTGGTGTCACCATAGTGACACTGGCACATGTGTCCCTGTAGGCCTGAGCCACTTTGTCATTAATTAAAGGAGTCTGTCTGTACTTGCCCAGGTTACTGGGGCTCACAGTCAGGGACAAATCAATGTCCCCATCACAGATCAAGACTGCCTGTGTGAGGGTTCTGTCTAAGTCAGAATCTCCTTCAGTTCCCATAGTGATTCCCACTACACCCTTTGTCTGGGGACCAACACTGCTAACAGTAGTACTGGGAGCAGGTGCCTTAGGGGCAACAGTGTTGGGGGCTCCACCCTTTTTGCAATCACTAGTCCAGTGAGTTGTATTTTTACAATGATTGCACCAGGGTTTCTTCTGACCTTCTTTCTTCTTCTTGGACTGTTGGGACCCACCCTCCTTAGCAGTAGTTTGGGGCCCTGTTGAAGACTTCTGGTCTTTAGGTTTCTGATCTCCACCCTTTTGGTCTGTTTTCTTCTGATCACCCCCTTGGCCCTGGTTCTGGTTCTTTTGCTTAACCCTGGTTCTGACCCATTTGTCTACCTTCTTTCCCAATTCTTGGGGAGAGGTCAGATCAGAGTCAACCAAGTGTTGATGCAGTTGCTGGTTTTGACAGTTATTTAAAATCTGTTCTCTCATCATCAAATTATACAATCCTGTAAAATCAGATACCTTACTTCCCAGCAACCAACCCTCCAAAGCCTTAGTGGCACATTCAACATATTCAGACCAGTCCTGAGTCTGTGTCTTTGGGGTGTCTCTGAACATTAACCTGTACTGTTCAGTGGTTAAGCCTAACCCATCTACCAGAACACTCTTCAGGACTCTGTAGTTTCTGACATCCTCTTCTCTAACAGTGAGGAGTCTGTCTCTGCCTCTTCCTTCAAAGGAGAGCCAGAGGATTGCTGCCCACTGGTCTTCAGGAACCTGCTGTACTTTGCAGGCTCTCTCAAGAGCAGTTATCCATTTGTGGATGTCATCCCCACTTTTGTAGGGGGGCACAACCTTAGACAGGTTCCTATTGTCAAAGACCCTATCTTTGTCCTTAGGGACAATGCTGCCACCAGTGGGTATAGACCCACTCTCTCTAGGTTGCCTAGCCTTGTTCAGTTTTTCTTCCATCAGGGCTACTTCTAGCTCCTGCTTCCTGATCCTCAGCTGGGCTTCCTGCATTCTGGCCTCATGTTCCCTCCTCTGAGGGGTGGTCATCCTTTTCCTGGAGTGACCTTGAGAGCCTCTAGAGCCATGAGAAGCATTGGAGTCACCTGAGCGATTCCTTTGCCTCCCAAGCCCTGTGTTAAGTCCACTGGGGAGATCCAATGGGGTGAACCCATTGTCAGTCCCCAATAGCCTTAGTTTAGCTGGGCCAAGTATAATACTTGGCACTGGGCTAGTTCTCCCTTCATCATCACTACTTTCTGTATCCTCACCACTTTCCTCCCCTGTAGTATGGTTCTCATCTAAGGGATGGCTATTGGAACTGGGTACCTCTGTAGTATCTTCAGAAGGGGGGCCTCCTGTTCCTGACCCTAAGGGGGCTAACTGGGAAGCTTTCTTGAGTGCTCTCTGATCCTCATCATTCTGTAAGAGCTCTCTGAGCTCAGCAGAGTTTGGGTTCTTGGGCTGTTTAAGGCCTCTAAGAGTTGCCAAATGCCTGAGCTCATTCTGATTAAGGGTAGCAAAGCTGGATGTTGCCCTCTGGGGGTCACTCTCAACAGAGATGGGTACAGTGGACCCCTCTGCCCCGGCCATTGCTCTTAAGTGTGGGTGGATGTGTTGCAATCTACCTACACTTGGGTTTACCTACTAAACCTATCTAGTAGTTGTAGTCAGGGTGTGCTACTCCCTTTGCTCTACAACAACTAAGTTCAGTAGAACTTATGTATATCTAATCTTGTTTTATATGTACCTACAGGTACCTATGTGATCTTTCAATTGGTAACCAAGAGATTACAATGGTAAAACACAGCAAGCTCAAATCCAACCGCTGCTCACCAATGTGAGAAGTTGGCCTGGTATATGATGCTCACTAGTTAAAGTGTTCACCTTGTACCATGCCAAGCAACCCTTATGGTGTGGTTGTAAGTCAACCTTTTCGGACTAGCTGCCCTAGTGGTAGCGTAGGCTAAGCAGTCTTTGAGGCTAACTCGTGAAGCGTGTTAAGCCAGCTGTTTTACCAAATGCAACCCCCTTTTCTACCAATGAAAGGACACCACACAGATATATATTCAAAATATATATGTATTTATTTCTCAAAGTAACCCCTAGTCTCTTTATGAGCACAGGAGCACAAATCGTCAAACAAGATTATCTCAGAATACACAGAAGTTGCACGTTATATGGATAGGCCCTGGTGGCCACTCAAACCATATACTAAAATAGTGGTATAAGTACCACGAACAGAAAAGGGAAAAGGCCTAGGGCCTCTAGAATCGCTGGGCCTACAAGGAGCTAACGTCAGTTAGTGACCAGGAGGTCCACGGGTGGCGTGTGCAGAGCAAATAGTCACACACGTGCTCCCATAGGTTTCAATGGGTGCGTAAAAAGTACAAAGTTACTGCAAAGAGGATCTTCCGGATGGACTAGGAACTCAAGATTTGGAACACAGGCACTAGAGATGTAATACTACACTTGGGCACAGGTGTGCCAGCTTTACCTCACCCACAGGAAGCGGGTGCATAGGCCTCGAAGTGCGTCGGGTTTCTTCTATCTGTTCCGTGGAGCTTGAAGACAAAGATGCTGCAGGCGGTCGGTCCGGGAGAGGTGCAGTGGATCCAAGAGTGGATCGGAGATGTTGAAGACCTGTAAGCAGAGGGGACAGTGTTCACAGTCACTAGCCAGTGACCAGCGTGGCACCAGGTGGGTACCAGGCAATGTCGGGTGCAAACAGGTGATGAGGGGTAGCTTGTCTCCGCAGCCACGTGGTCCCTGAAGGTCGACGACGTCCAGGAGTCGGCTCACGAGCTGTCCCACGCAGGCTCTCGCTGTCGGCGGTGTCGGCGACTTGATCGAAGCAAACAAGCCTTGGCAAAAGCACTTGTAGGAGGATTCGGAAATCAGCTGTTGGTTCTGACCAGCAAGGTCAGAGGGATTGCTCCTTTGGAGGGGAGCAAGGGCCAGTCTGGAGCAACCAGACCAGCAGTGTATTTCGTAGAGTTCGTCGCCAAGATGGCCACTAGCCAGCGGGCCAGCAACCGGTTAGGCGCGTCGAGTGGCAAAATGCAGAAGGGCCCCACGCAGATCGTGGAGATGCTGGAGGGCTCACCTTTGGTGCAGATGCTGCTCGGGTGTTGGGCTTCTCAGATCCCAAAGCACAACTTGGAGGAAGCCTCGGTTGTTGCACTTGTCAGCTTGTCGTAGTCGTTCCAAGATGGCTGGCTCCACATGTCTCGGTGCCTCCACGGGTCTCCTCTTTTCAGGGACTGTGGATCGGGCGGTGAGAGGTCTGGAGGTCCAGGTCTTGTCAGTCTCTGGGCTCGGGCTCCGGCGGGAGGCGGCGGCAAAGCAGACGTTGATTCGCTGGATGGTGCTTGCGTTAGCAAGGTGGTCACTCCCTGACCACAGGGGAGATTTCCTTCAGTCTTCTGTGCAGCAGAATGTCGAAGTTCCCGTCTTCTTCTTAGTTTCAAGTTGATTCCAGGATGTCTGAAGTCTTAGGACACAGCTCCTACCTTTAAGCGGATTCTAGGGGCCGGACTACCTGCTAGGTCCCTCCCTATGGGTGGGACCAGGAAGGGGGGTGGTTACACCCCCAATCCTTTGTCCAGCTCGCCCCAGGCCCGGGACTGGCGTGCCCCAGGACCGGTTTGAACTGGCATATGCACCGAGGCTCCTTGTGAGCCACAGGCATGTCTGGTTTCTTTCAAGCCCTACCTGACCAATACACAAAATCCTGTCTGGGGTGGTGCACGCACCTCCCCTGGCAGGAAACCCTTTGTCCACACCTCCCAAGCTGGAAGGACTCCCAGCAGCAGGAGGGCAGACTTGTGTCTGTGGTGGCAGCATCCACTTTGTGGAGCTGAGGCTATGACTGATTTTACCCGGGTTTCAGGTACTGTACATGTCGTGTCCCTCTAGAAGGGTGGAATGCTAACCCCGTCACCAGAATTGGCGAGGGGTTAGTATTCCAATTCGTATGACACCTTACTCGACATGTTTTGATAAAGCCAAACCAAAGATAGCATTTAACCGCGAGGTTCATAATGCACTTAAGAGTATATGGTATGACGATATCTGGAAACAGTAGAAGGAAGTTGTTCCGACCACTGCAGACAGGCTCAGCTCATGCCAGAGCACCATCTCACATGGAACCAAGCACTCTGCCTTCAGGATTGTTAAGGCCTGCCATAGGAGTGACTTATAGGTTACCAGGTGTCCCATTTAAGGTTAGGTCTAGGTATACTACACCTAAGTAAGAGGTGATTACACCAACTTACCCCAGCTGAGTGATCAGCCAGTTGTGTCAGATTGTTAGGCCAAGCCTGGGGTGGCATAATACATGCTTCAGCCCCTGGCAGGCCTTGGGTACACCAATGCCCTGGGTACCTAGTGTACACTGGTACAGGGGCTGACAGGGTGATCCACTTCCAATTGGTTATGCACCTAGGGTGCATAGTTTTAATTTAGTAGAGAGAACAGCAGGCTGGGGGTCTGATTGGCAGGCCCACAGCCTCAATATGTCAAAAACCAGTGAAGCAAAAAGCAAAAATTTGGGGTGACCATAGGATAGCAGACCCTACTCTCCTACAGCCTGGGTGAAATTTAAATTATAGGGGCGAATTTGTACAATTCTATGGTATAGAAATAAAGAGTAAATCTCTGAAACCAGATAATTACTTCGACTGCAAAGCATAGAGATAGCAAACATTATACATATCTATTGTGAATAGATCCTTTTTCTTCAATTCAAAAAAATATTTACTGAGCCCAGGCGTGTTTGTACCTGCCTCAGTGAAGCTAAACCTTAGGCAGAATATTCAATTTTTTATTTAAAAAATAAATGCTTCAAATATCTAACTGCCAGACCTCTGAAAATCTAATTGCATCCGTGCTAGCTTTATTTTATTTTTCATCATCTAATGCCAACACGTACATTTGAGCAGCATTTGACCATAAGATGAACTTTGTTGTGCGGTCTACTTATTGCTTATGTGCTTTTCCTAAAACATTTACTATTTCATTTCTTAGATGTGCAGACGGTTTAATTTATAATTAACTGTTTCTTTAGAGTCTTGTTACAAGAATGCAAGTGTTCTCTGCAGTTTGTTTTAATGCAGAGAAGAAAAGGTAGTCAGGGCGTTGCCAAGGTCAGCCAAAGGTGTGAAAATGCACTTCTGTGCATAACAAAGGGCCAGTTAACTATCGGAGCTGAGAACACCTCATGTCAGTGACTGTTGCAGACTTGGTAATGGGCGCAGTTGCAACAGATGTCAAACCCCATGTTAGGCGAGCAGAGGGACACCAGCAAAAAGCACTAGGTTTGCTTGGCTTGAAACTTCAGCAGCACCACTCAGAATGAGGCTGAGTACCTGACACTGTTAATCTGCTTTTGCACTTCCAATAATAAAAAAAACACAACGTAACAAAGTGCCTTTCAAGAAAAGCCCATGCAGTGGGACATTTATTCCTCTGTATTACTGACAAATATTGTAAAGAAAAAAAAAAGCCAGGGCATCCACAGAGTTTAATGGGTGTGCCGCACTCTTAAGCATAGATATCTATTCTAGCTGCGCACCAAATTCACCTGCACAAATGTAGAAAGTTTAATAGAAACATTTTCTATATTTGATAAAGAAAAAACTTTTACATTTACGTTTTGGGCATCTCCATTTTATTTTTCTTTGAACATTTCATAATCATTTCTATCACATTGTATCATATAATGTGGGAGGGTTGACGAGAAAAGGCAAATTAAGCGGCATAACGTAGCACACTTGTGATAGTGTACTTCCTCATTTTGTCACGCTTTTCAAACAGGTTAACTCTGTTTGGGCAAATGTTTCATCTCATAAGTACCAGTTTAAGTTTAAATGTGTTTATTGAGTTTTCCACAAACAGAAAACCATACAGGCAGATTCAAAAACACAGAATAGAGCAAGATACATTCCACAGCTAAGTTCGTAGCTGGGTCTGGCTTGGCGAACTTGTGTGAGATGAGATAACAAGAGCGTATGCATAGCCAAGATTGGGATGTGGCGTGCGTGACTCTGCCCCTGTCAGAAACCAAAATTAGTACCAGTTTAAACCCCAAATGCAGCAATATGCAACAGAAAGGAGACCAGAGAACCTTTGCCAAGGGCATTCGACTGCTGGGCAAAGTGTGTCACTTCGGGTTTAGTCGTTTTTGTCCATTTAAAGTAGAAACATACTTTTTGTTAAAATCTGCAGGTTATGCAGCACATGATGGATTATGTGGCAAAAGCCTAACTATACTGAAAATGCCATGGCTGTAAAATTACATAATGCAAGTGGCCCCACGCACAGAGAGCAAAAATAATGTTGTCTGGGTGGCTTAAGACGTTCTCAACAGCCAAAATGAAGCAAACTATTTTGATTTTATGCCACCTACAACTACAAAAGCAGAATATGCTATGTTAAAATGTATTGCACAATGTTGGAAATGGTACCAAACATATGAAAAGTGCATTAGAATTCATGTGGAATCCTCATACTTGTCCTCATAAGGGAAACAACCATGATGAGCACAGCCTGTTTGTGATATTTGAAGAGCTGCCCTTCTAATGAAAAGGTAAGGCTTAGGCTGAATTACTAGTTTGAAGGTACAGTTTATACATTTGCAGTTTTGGTTGATTTTTTTCTTTTTCTTGTAATAGTTCAACAAAATAGGAAAGGGCACTACCTTATTACTTAAGAAGAGAAGTATGGATTAGATTCACAAAACGTCATGCGTAGCAAAGCTGTGTAATAATCATTAGTACTGCATTGAATGAATGGCAAAAAAATGTGCAGTACCATATGTAGGAGTCGGATGCTGACGTCCTTGCGCATTTGTGCTAAAAAGTCATTTTAGCCAGAGGCTAAACTTCATGCAATAGCACAAAAGAGAGGACTAACAATGAGTGAAACCTTGACCCTGCTCCAGTGGGAACGTCCAGCCTGAACTGCCAAGGCAGGTCCTCCCTAGTTCCACTGGAACCAAGCTATGCCAGACTAAAGAGCTCTAAAACTTTCAAAACCAGTCTTGGATTCCTTGTATTCCGGTTCAGGGAGGACCTGGTCTGGCAGTTTGGGCTAGACTGTTCCCCTTGGAGCACGGTCAAGACTAATTTGCAAATGGCTGGGTCCAAATTGAGGTACAATGGTGTGCAAAATGGCAATGGGCTAGGATGTGGCCCGAGTAATTACCAGTGGCTGGGATTTGTTCAAGCATTCCATCCATCATTTTTTGCATACCTCAGTGTGATGTTTTAAATGGAATGGATAGGCTCAGAAGTGGCTCCTTGCCCACTGAGCCACTGGATCCAAGTTATACACAGCTAAGGCGTCTTAATAGGGCAACACCCATCCTGGGTTGCTTGTGTTTGAGTTTATGGAGGACCTGTTATATCAGTTCAGGCTGGACTGTTCTCATTGAAACAGGGTCCAGACTGATTTGCAATATCTGTGTTCAAACTTAGGTAGCATGGTGTACAAAATAGCAATGGACCAGGATGGGACATTGAGTATTTACCAGCTACTGAGATTAATTAGAGCTTTCCTTCCTTCACTTTGTTGTATACTTCAGTTTTTCTTGTTGTGAGCAAGCAAATTTAGATGGAAGCTACTAGAAAGAGCAAGTTGCCTGTTTGCATAAAACCAAGAATCTCATTTACAAGAGGCCTGCTCCACATCAATTTTAATGATTCTCTGTTGCCGCAGGCCTCTGAATCATATCCACAAGGCCACAGAAAGCTACCGTACATGGCTTTTCATGGCCTTGTAGATACGGCATTGCCTCACACTGCCCAGGAGACATGCCATGTGTTTTGCTGTAGGTGTTCCCACTCAAAGCCCATGGTTTTTGACACATTACCAGATTTACAACAAAGCATAAATCTGGGAATGCATCAAAATCCTGCACCTTCCCAGGGGTGGCATAAGGGTTGTTTTTGTGAAGAAAGGTGTCCCTTCCTCCACAAAAACATGATTTATACGCAGACATCCTTGCACCATGGTGTAAGGGTGCCTGCATCGGCACATGGAAGCTATTTGTGTGCCAGTGTTGTGAAAGAGGACAAGAATGCACCATATCTCAGAGATCCGTGCATTCCTGCCCTTTTCTTGTGATGCAGGGCAGTGCATCAAGAAGCCTTACAATGCTGCCCTGTGCCAAAACTTTGTAAATGAGGCCTCGATTATCAGCTTATCAAGATCTTACATTGGGATAAAAGCCCACCCATTTTTTATCCGCTTTTATTTTCATTCTAATTTGCCTTCTTCTGTTTAGATTGCTTGTCTTATCTTATGTTTGTACCTCCTGTGGAGAATAACCTCTTTAGTTGTGTCCTTACACTCCTCACTTTAAGGGAACTAATTTCAAGTTTTCCTTAAGCAGTCTACAAGAGTGCATGTGTTTTCCAGCTGTCTTGCTTATGTGCATCTCTACTTCTCCCTTTTCTTGTTGTTCTTTCTCTCCTGTCTGCTTTTCTCACTCCTTACTGCTATCTTTTCTTTTTGTTTGTGTAAGCACTCCACACATGCATGTGTTTTCTAGCTGTCTCCCTTGTGTGCTTCTCTCCCCCAAACTGTTTTGCTTTCTCTTCTCTGTGTGCTTCTCTCCCCATGCTGCCATCTCTCGTCCGCATGCCTCCATACCTCCAATCCACACACTATCACCTGTGTACTTATGTGATGTTCTCTGCCTCTTGTGCTTACCCCCGCTGTCATGCATTGCTTTTCCCCTTCCCCCGCTCCTGCATTACTAGGCACCTCCACCACCAAAACCTGCAGTCCTTTTTTAATTGTCACTTTTGTACTAAAAAACATATTGTTTGTATTTACTGAGCCAAATTACATCTTTCATCTTGGATCTGCTCATAAAAAATTATGGCTGTGTCCTTCCACTGGTGAGCACATGCTTTCTGATGCATTTATGCATCAGTGAAAAGATGCTACCACTATTGTGTCTTTCTTTATTTTTTATTTTGATGATGCTGCACAGCATCCCAATAGTGTTCAGCACTGCTAAAAGCAATTGGCAAAGCCAGTAGGCCCAAAAGACGAGATATACTGGCTTTGTCAATGATTGTTGTGGTCAAGCGGTGGCCACTATCTTGATGTTAGAATGTGTTCTCAAGTATTGCCTTAGTTGAGTGATGGTGTCTGTCAAGAGATGCTGTACCTGTGGAAAACTGTGAAGATATTAGAGCATAAATGAGCTATGGAATGATGGTAGGGCTGTAAATCTATGAAGGTTATGAGAGAGCTGTAGAGGGTTAAGGAGATATGGTTAAGAAGTTATTGAAAACAACCTGGAGCTGTGGCGAGGTTTGTCAGGCTTTAAACTGAAGCTTTTGAAAGTGAGTACTGGCTGTCAGGATATAATGTGGTTAAGGGGAGGTGCATGTAGTGTGAAGAACAAGATTAGGTAATATGTTGAGTAATGGAGAAATGTAGTGTGTTTAGATATATAAGGATACTGCAAACAGATACTGCTCCTATGCGTCTCTAAATATTTACGGCTAAGGAGAGAAGTGCGGAATATGCAGACCTCTGGAGAAATAGGAGTATGACCGGAGCGTCAACTCCAGGTAGGATTCTTAGAATGAGCAGCATCGCAGCTGCGCCAGCTATAACTCTGGAGACCTCATCTGTGTGGTGGATGGATTTGCTGCATTTGCAAATTCAGAGTTTGGGTTGGAATTGTGGACTCTTTGCTTATGATGAGGAACTATGACAATGTAGATGATCACTACATATGTGGTTATTCACCTACCACTTGTATTTATTTGGTTCTAAGTTTAACACATTTTAATTTGTTAAAGACAAGATCAAAAGTATATCCTGAATGGGGATTTGGCGGGCACATTCTGATATTTAATGATGATGCAGGCATAATGGTTTATTCACAGATAAAAATTGCTTCCTTGGAGACAAACATGCTGATGCACGTTTGAATTACATTTTATAAACGTTAGGACTCTGTGCACTTTACCCTCTCTAACCAGTGCTAAAAGGCCTGTGCTCATTCCTCTAAACATGGTAAAATTGGCTTACACTCAACAGGCACATTTATTTTACTTGTCATTCCTTAGTGAAGTAGTAATAGATGTACCCAGGGCCTGTAAACTAAATGCTACTAATGGGCCTGCAGCATTTGCTGTTCCACCCACTTAGGTAGCCCCTAAAACATGTTTCAGGCTTGCCATTGCAGCCTGCGAACAGCTTTGAACTGCCAATTCAACTTGGAAAAATAGCCCCTTGCCAAAACTAAACCTTCCTTATTTTATTACATATGTCACCATTAAAGGTATGCCCCAAACAGCCCTTGGGGCAGGGTGCAATGTATGTAAAAAGTTGGACATGTACTTTTAGGTTTTACATGTCCTGGTTGTGAAAAACTCGTAAATTCATTTTTCACTACTCCAAGGCCTACCTCTCCCATAGGATTACATTGGGTTCTCTTATTAGTTTTAATAAGTGCTCATTTTTGATTGAGAACAGATAGAAATGTCACGTTTCATCTCAAACGAATTGTAGTTTAAAATCCTCCCTAATGGTAGTCGGATTTTAAGGCACAATTTTGAAAATGCTACTTTTAGAAAGGCATTTTCTTGTTCTCTCCACATGATGCCTGCAGCTGTCACATGACTAGGTGTAGTTGGCTGGTAGCTGGCATTTATGTATTCCTCCCAGACAGTATTATAAGGGGGGACTAGCTGTGGGCATGATGGATCATCCTGGCAGGATAGGTGGGGATGGAGTTGTCACCTACCACACTTGCACATCAAAGGGGCTGCCTCATCCTACTCACAACAAACTTCACACTAGCCTATTGTCACTTCAGAACCTCTGGAGCCATGGCAGGGAACAGAAGGAAGAATCCAGGAACAGATGTGGGGGGAAGTCTAGAGGTTTCTCCCCCTTCAAAGCTGACAACAGGTATAGACATGTAACCCTGAGACCAACTCATCACTACACTCCTGGACCTGTGGACACTACAGAGAATGACTGCCCTGCTGCCAGAGGACTCAACTGCTGGTTAAGACCAACTCTGCACTCTGAGAAGGAAGGATGGACCTGCTCCATTTATCACAGGCTACCTGAGTGACTTCAAGGGTCAGTTGTCTGAGCTTCTGAGACACAACAAGCTTCAGAGGTCCCTTGCATCTGCTCACCTGACTGGCTGCAACTGGGCCTGCCTGAGACCTGTTGGCCTCTGCTAGAGTGAGTCTCTCGTCTCCAAGGGGCACCTCGCCAGGTCCTGGGTCCTGAGTTGCCATCAGAGTGCACTCCTCTGAAGACAAAGGAGAAATCATGAGGTTTTGGGCTCTTTGCGACTGTGAACGGGCCAGTTTGTGCTGAGATCTTGTCACCCGCAATGACCGGCAACACAAAGCTCTGGTGAACTCTACTCTTCCTATGACAGAGACCACCTGCAACGATTGGCAACGTGAGATCTGCACTTCATGCTACAGCATCAGCAGCCCACTGTGACTGCCAATATGAAGCTCCAGGATCGACCACCCGTGACGCCCAACAGGACCATTTTGTTACAGTGATGACCATCCACAACATCCGGTCTGTGACATTCTCCTATCTTCTCACCGCATCCTCCACAGCTAACTGAACTCTATGCTTCTGCCTTTGAGAAGCTAACTTTTTCAGCGGTACTAACCTGGGCCCTGTATCCAGCCTGCACTCCATTGTGGTCAGCCTGAACTTGCAACTTTCCTCTGGTCTATCATGAGCAGATGACCACAAGTGGCACGTTGGGATTTTAGCTGCAATGCGTGCTGAAACCTTTGAAGTTGCATATCTCTGGTTCTACTAATTGGACTTTTGTTGTTTTGGTCTCAAATAATTTATTACATTAGACTTTTGTTGTTTTGGTCTCAAATAATTTATTGAATTTTACTCAGTTTTTCTAAATTGTTGTGGGGTTTTTCTGGTGTTGGTTTTTCACTTTGTTATTGTTTAAGTGTTGCATACATACTTTACACATTTCCTCTAAATTAAGCCTGACTGGTTTTGTACCAGAGGGTTAAGAATAGGTTACTTTAGTAGCTTTTGTGGTTTACCCTGACCAGAGTTGTGGCTATTGCTTGAAAACAGCTCACACTCCGTCAACCAACAACGTATATTCCTATGAAAACAAATTGGGATCTCTAACAAAAAGCTCAGCGAATTGAGCTCAATCTATTTTTAGTCAGGATGACTTCTGGGCAGATAGTCAGTGCATGCACTATTTTTTTAAATGTGCATTCAAATTTGAGCTACAGCACATTTACTTGTTACACCACAAGCTACCCTATAACTCATTCATTCATGCATTGCAAATGAGGACTAAATCATATCATCTTAATTTCATGGCTAATTTGTAAATGAGAGTCTGAGTCCCACTGGATGGTTTGAAAACTAAGCATATTTTTCTGTGAATGTTGCTCATTGGAGAAATTCAGAGTGTCTGGAGGGCATATTGTTTTACACCTCACTACTCGTTTTGAAACCTCTGTTTGAGAGTTTGCACGTTTATCACCCACCCAACATCCGAGTTGTTTGGATGTTTATTGAGATCACATGTGGACAATACTATCACCATGACACTTTAGATTGAACACCGGGGGAAGTGGACAGCCCACACACTGAACAGTCGTTTCATTTTCACCTTGTTTAATTGCTTTTTAGGAACATACCCCCTGACGAAGGGCATCGATATGCCCGAAATGAATTGGGGATGATTAGCACCTTGTTTGAAGCTTTACCATTGATGCACACAATGTTTTCACATGAATGATGTGGACAATTCATGAAATTGAGAAATAAATATATTAAAAAATAAAAAGTTCAATTGAAATACTATGGTTGATTTGGAATCAGATTAGATTTTTACAATTGGAAATTGCCCCAGTGGGGTAGCGCAACAATTTGTCACTTTATTTTAGTACACCATATGAGGATGCCAGGTTCCTACATTGGTGGATCAGTGGTGGGAAGCAAGACTTTGCATTTGCTGACACCACTCAATAAGTGACCACATGAGTAAATCAAAAAATGCTCTTTAGTTTGGTTGCATTTTTTTCAATGGTCTAATTTTCAACATTTCTAAAATTAACTGATACGGCCTTGGGAAAAAGTCTCTGAAACTAAGTGGTAAAATATAAAAGTCTGTTACTGTAGTTAGGCAACTCATTTGTATTTAGATTTGGTTTCTCAATCGAAAAAGGTACCAACTTCAGTACAAATAATGGGTGATACCAACAACCAGGCTCAGGAGCTCAACCTAGCCTCTTACATGGACCTGTCCTACATCAGTCTCGTGGACTTTTTAAAAAGTTATGATATCAAAAGTTGCAAACATGCTAACAATGAAAAACTTAGAAGAATGTTCACACAGTTTGAGAGAGAAGACCCAGAGTTAGCACCTGAATCTGAATTTGAAGATCAGCACTATAATTAAGATATTTCTAAGGAGGTGGTAGAGTCCACCCACTCAGAAATAGAGGAAGGGCCCACAGAGGATGACCTCCTTCTAGAAAGGTTGGCCAGGAGGTTGAACTTAGAAGCTCAACTCCAGGACATAGAAATACAAAAAAGGATCGGCCTAGGACCTATCTCTGGTGGAAGTAATGTTATAACTAGGGAGAGAGAAGATGTGTATGACTGTAAATTCCCCAGAAGGATTGTCACTAAATATGCAGATGATGACGACATCAATAAATGGATCACTGCTTTTGAGAAAGCCTGCATAGCCAGGAAATTAGCCAAAAATATTTGGGACTCTCTCTCTTTTGGGAACTATTCTGAGGAAAATGCGCAGAAGAATACAGGGTTACATTTGGGGAGACTTGAAAAACCCAAAGTCAGTCCTGGGTTGGATTTTCGGACTATTCAGTGAAAACACGAGGTGGTTGGTTAACAGGTAACAATGTTCATGGTTATGAAGGTCTATGCAATTTAATTAAAAACTGGGTATCTTTTAAGTAATTGTTATTGTGAGCATTGACAACAGCATCTGGTAGTCTTAGGTCTACTTTCTCCTCAACAGTTGGGGATGAAGGTAGACCACTGGGTCAAGACAAGGGTAACCAAGACAAACACTGATGGGGGGTGACCAAAAGTAAGAGGGCTAAATGACCCCCCCCAAGGAAAATTTGTTGACCAAAAAGATAAAAACAAAAATAGGTCTTTTAAAGGCCCCCAAAAACTTGTTCAGGAGGTAGGGCCTAGAAACTCTTGAAACCCCAGAGGTGGGTACCAGGGTAAAAACTGAGATCTCAAAAAGGCTTGGTGTCATGAATGTCATGCAAAGGGACACTGAACTGGAGACCCTAGCTGTAAAAACAAAAATAATTCCTCTAGCCCACCTGCAGTAAATGATTGGCAAGTTTTCAGATGGGATTACAGGTAGGCCCTGACTATGGCAGAGAGCCTGCTGAGGCAGCACTAGTCACATAGGGTAGAGTGAATATAGCAATCCTGGCTGTCTGGCCCAGTAACCTGGAAAAAGACAGACAACAGTGACATATAAATGGGGTTCGGGTTGAAGCTCTGGTGCCAGTGTCACTATTGTGACTGACCAACTGGTGTACTCAGGCCATTACTTGCTTGGAGAGACATTTACCGTCCTCAATTCTGACAATCAGGTTAAGGTGCACCATTGAAATTTGTGTCCTTAGAATATGGAGAGGTTACTGGCCACAAAAAGGTGGTGGCATCTTGTGCAAATCCTGTTAAGTTTCTACTTGGCAATAATTTGGGGACCTCAGCAAAGGCAGAAAGGAAAACCCATGTACCGATATTAGGAAATACCTGAATGGGTGTGTGTAAAAACAAAAGCACAGATCAGAACACAGGGTAAAACAGAAGTGTTGGAGCCTGAAATTACGGCCCACATTTCCAAGAGAAAAGGCAAGAAGTCTTGGAAACCAAGGGGCATAACATCAAGGCCATGCGATAATTATCGCTCAGCGCTCTTAGCGCGAGGATAATTATCGCCGGCCAACTCTGAATTTTATCGCGGAGATAGCGTGCTATCAGCAACGCTTCTCTCCAAAGAGATAAAATTCAGAGCGCAAGCTGCCAATTGTGCATTTATCGCTGGAAATATAGCGATAATCGCACAAGGTTTGGCGAAAGCTTGCTGATAGGGCAAGGCATACTTAGCCATGATATCCACCTTACATAGGATATCATGGCTAAGTCAGTTTTGAAGCAGGCGTAAGGAAAGTAGCGATAACAGAGGTTATCGCTACTTTGCTTGTCGCTCTGCAGGTTAGCGTGCCCATTGATAATTGAAGAAATGTCGCTTAGCGACATTTCTCCAGTTATATCAGGGCAGGAACGCCCACTTTGCATCTCATTAGAGATGCAAAGATGGGCATTGGGGGAAAGGGCGATAATGCAAGGAGTCATGCGATAGCGTGACTTTGCTGATTAGGCGATAAAATTATCGCAGCTTTCTGTCCGAAAACGGATGCTAAAGCGGCGATAATTGTATTCCGGGGCTTGATGATATGCCCTCAACTTCTGATCAGTCAGACCCCAGATCAATTTCCCTTCCCTCAGGGAGAAGACTTTTCAGCCCCAGAGGGAACTGAGCCCCAGGAACTTGGGCCTTACTGTGGGGCCTGGCCTCGTGGCGTGGGCCTCCATGACCATTAGCACCCCAACCCAACCCATACACCACCCCTGGTCCCGGGTTATAGCCGCCCGGCCTCCCCACCCCATAGCCACCGAAGACCCCTGGCCACCATGTCCCGATGGACGGCCCGGGGCCCCAGCGAAACCTAGACCCTAAACGCGCCATGCCCGGCCGTGGGAGAGGGACCCCCCAAGCAAGACAGGGAGGAGTAGTCTCTGTCACACCTCTGACCTCCTCTCAATGGAGGGTTTCGATTGCCCTCCGGGCCCCCAGGGAGCTGGCTCCCCGCATGCTGGGTGTCTGGAGTCCCTCCCGGCCCAACTTGAAAGGATTAAAGAGCCGAGCGGCAGGAAATCCCAACACACCGCCCCCAGGCGCCAAGACCCCTCTCTGTGAGGACGCCGGACTTCAAAGAGAAGAAGGCGTATAACAGGGGGTGCTGAGGAGACTGGGGCAGAGAGACCTGGAACTAAGAGAGCCCTGCGGACCTGGTTGCGGCTCGACGAAACTGGAAAGAAGGAAGCTACCTGATCCTGGGAAACCATCTGAGCCCTGCTGACGTCGTCGCAGCTTCCGAGAACACTAAGAACACCGGGGCCTGCTGAGAGACTCACGGCTCCCCCCGACCCTAAGACCATCGGAGCCCTGCTGAGAGACTCGAGGCTCCCCCCAACTCTAAGACCGGCTGAGCCTGCCGAGTGAATCGCGGCTCCCCGAAGATCTCCCGATCGACAGTTCCTTCCCGCCGGTGCCCTGCGGACGTGGTCGCGGCTCGAGAATACACTGGTCCGGCTGGACCCAAGACTGTACCGTGTCCCCCGGCTCGAGGATTGAGACCCGTGCGAAGGATACTTGGCATTGACACTGAACCTAGAACTGTCCCGCTACCCCAACCCCCCTTGTCAGGGAATTACCAAGCTTGTTGTATTGACCAAAGACTACCTTGCGGATCATAAAGATCCAGAGAATCTATAGATAAAGAGCTCCGTTCTACTGAAACCTACTGTGTGGTGTCCCTTTGTCAAGTAGTGCAAGCTCACCGCGTGCGATCCGAAGTACGAGACCCCATCCTGAAAGGGCCTCCCCGCCGGTGCTCGGCCTGGTTCTGGGAGAGGTGGGTCATGGGGTGGTCAGGAACGTGTTCTGTAACCCCCGCTGAGATTGCCCCTTCCAACACTTACACTGCAGAACTTTTGGGCCCAGGAGGACCCTCTCGGTAAGATGTGCACTAGGGGCAGAAAACCTGTCCCACTCTTGAGATCCCGAAGCAGAAGTTGCTGATCAGGAAAAGGGATGTGTCAGTGATATCCACAGGACCTATTGGGAGGAGGGACTCCTATGCACTGACGCCAGAGACCCCACAACTAGTGTCATTAGGAGAGTGATAGTGACTCAAATGTTTAGGGAGTTGCTCCTAACATTGGCCCATGACATTATCCAAGTTGGGCATCTTGGCCAGACCAAAAGTTGTAGCAGGTTAGTTAACCACTTCTACTGGCCATGACTGTCTCAGAATATAAAGGAGACAAGATGCCAACTTCTCCCTCAGACACTGACTGGGATAGTGATGAAGGGGCATGGGAGCCCCGAGGAGGCCACTGTGCATGAAACTTTGTGCTGAATTTAATACACACATTGAGTGCTCTAGGAGATCCCTGTCAGAACACTTGAGCACTACTCTGCCATCTAAGCTGAAAATACTGAGTGCATTGCTTCTGTCACCCATGCCAGTTTAGAGCCATTTGTGACCATCTGCCCCTGGGTTGCCAGTGGAGGTGGGCAAGGCAGAGAATTCATGGGAAGAGATGAGCCAAGGGTCTGGCTTAGCTCAAAGAGACAAAATGCATTTTGAGCTGTATTCTTCCACCTGTCCCTCTTACATTGATGTTTTTCCTTCTCTGAACTCAGTTTCGGCCCCCATGCACCAAGGCCTTCATTGTGCCTCCCTTTACCACGCACTATCACCTCATTCTCCAAGTATCCCTGTCTGCAGCACATGAGGGACTGGACAGTGTCTCTTTATGTATTTTTATCCAGGAAATGGGAAAACCCGTGCCACTGTACAGACCCTTCTCTAGTGCAACCAGTAAGACTCAGGGAATGCTGTCACAGTGCGCAGAGGAATGCAGGGGAGGAAGAATGTACAGCTTCTCAGCTTAGCTTCTCTTTTGCATAAGATGCTCAGAGGACCTCGGCTGAGCCAGACCTAGACTTCTGGCTCCCACTTTGGAAATGTGTTTCTGAAAAACTAAACACTTTGCAGTGAGGGACCGAAACTACATTGCACCAACTTGTCTAAATACTCTACCTTTAGAACAACCGCTTTTCAGGTGCTTGTTCTTAAAGTATTTGAGCCGCCCACCAAGCAGGGAGTATATCTAAATATGGCATGTGGTCCTATGTCAGGGAGGTGCAATCCAGAGCCTCTACTGATATGGTTGGCTCCAAAAGCTCATAATTAAATGTGGATCAGTGATTCCGATGCAGTTATTTTGCACCACAAATCATAACACTGCATGTAAAATTTCAAGATATGAAATTACAGTTGGAAATATGAGTTCTTCCCTACAGAATGCTGAGTTACAGGGGACATGGTTGTTGTAGCACTGATTTTTGTAGGTGACATCGTTGTTGTAGCACTGATTTTTGTAGGTAAGTCCTGAATTTTGGGTGATCCCCCGGCGACATACCCAGTCAGGTTTGACCTAGTGAATCAGTCTTTGAAATATCCAGACGGTTTTGTATAGGAAGGATGTAATACCACCATACTCAGAATTCTCGATTTGGCCAGAAACTTCTCTTTCCCGAAAATTCATATTGAAGGGTTAAGTCTCCTGTAGTAATGTGAACTTAGACCATGGGTTATTAAATACAATAAACATTGTGTGTTCAATGGAAGCACAACCTGTGTTCCGTAGGAGGAAAGGTAATAGTGAAAACCGTCTTTAACCGTCTTTAACAGTGACGACATGCATTCATTTTGAGGAAGGCATATCTTAGCACAACAGTTTATGCCAGGAGTTGAAAATGTAGATTTTCCTAATAACTTATGACGGAAAGTCTTAATTTTATTAAAGACACGAAGGCGAGTATTATGCTTTCTTTTCTTGCATTTATTTCAATAGCAGCAAGATAAGTAACAAAACTACACTCCCCAGAAGGCTGTAGGAGAAAACTACTGGCCAATGGGGAGAACAGAAACATAAAGAAACCAATCAGGTCAGGCCAACCATAAGGACCTATCTGACCGCAAGCAGTCCTCTTTTCTTGTGCGAATTAGGAAGATGAAAACAGAGGAATTAAGAATAACAATAGGTAAACAGTCAATAGCCAGGTAAACAGTTCTTGAATGAGGAACACCAAGGACGAAAGATCTTGAGGAAACCAAGATGGTAGCCAGATGGAAGTCGACGACAATGGCTCCGGTGAGGCAGGACCAGACTCACGAGGAAGGTGGTGGTAAAGCTGGAGTACCTAGGGGGGGAAAAACAGAACAAATTAGAACTGTTGTGGAGGGATAATACTCGCCTCCGTGTCTTTAATAAAATTAAGACTTTCCGTCATAAGTTATTAGGAAAATCTACATTTTATGGCAAGACCGGAGGCTCTTATTATGCTAGTTCAAAGCATATCAACAACCAGAGAAGAAGCAGTAATTACAGGTTTACAATAAAAGGTTTTGAAAACACTGTCATTAGACCAATCTGCTGACTTAAGGATATCCTCTAGACGGGAGCCCGACCAAAAGGCTTTAGAAGCCATGGCACCCCTGGTAGAATGAGCCCCAAACACCGAAGCATCAATGCCCGCAAGAGACATGATCCAACGGACCCAACGGGCCAGAGTAGCAGCGGAAACGGGAAGATGAGGTTTGCGGAAAGAAATGAGCAGTTGGGTATGTGAAGAAGTCCTAAAATCAGCAGATTTTTGTTCATAAGCTTTTAAACAACGACCCACACATAATTTCGGTTGAGCTGGAAAGTAAGGATAAAACACTGTTTGTAAATTTGTTTTTGTGCGTCTCTGCACCTGAAACAACACTCCAGTTGGAGAAAACTGTCGTAAAGAAAGGTCTAAAGCCTTAACATCAGAAACACGTTTAATGGAGACTAAACACAACAACATAGTAAGCTTTGCAGACAACATTTTCAAAGAAAGGGCAGCATTATCAGGCCAATCCATAAACAATTTGAGTACCAAATTAACATCCCATAAAGAAGAATACATAGCCAACGGACGTTTGGAAAACCGGATTCCTCTTAACAAACGGCAGACCAGCGGGTGAGAGCCGACCGGTTTGTTGTCAATGGGACGATGATTAAGGGAAATAGCTGATCTGTACAGGTTCACCGTGCGATAAGACTTGCCAGCGCTGGCCTCCGAAGCCAGAAAATTAACCACAAAAGTCACAGAGGCTGAAAAGGGATCGATAGACCGTTCCAGACATCAGCTTGCCCAAAGAGACCAAGCGGATTTGTATACTCTGGAAGTACCGGGGGCCCAGGCCCGGCTGATTAAGATTGAAGCTTCCTGAGAAAGGACTTGGTCAGAAGAGAGAGACCGGAGAGCTTCCAGGCCGAAAGAGTCAGAGACCGATCCAGGATGAGGGAGTGAGGAGAACCTCGAGGGTCCAGAAGAAGGTCCGTGGAATGAGGGAGAAGGACCGGAAAGTCCACCGCTAGTTCCAAGAGAGAAGGGAACCAAATCTGGGATTGCCAAAAGGGCACCACCATGACCAGAGACGTTTGTTGGCGTCGAATTTGGGAAAGAACTCTGTTGATCATGAGAAAGGGAGGGAAAGCGTAATTGAGATGAAGTGACCAATCCTGAAGGAACGCATCGGTCGCTAAAGCCAGCGGATCTGGGCGCCAGCTGTAAAAACGAGGTAACTGAGAATTGAGGCGGGATGCAAACAGGTCGATGAAGAAAGGACCCCACTTGAGAGAGAGAGAATGAAACACGGAGGGAAGTAATTTCCAGTCGCTGGAATCCCGGAGATACCGAGAGTGCCAATCCGCGATGGAATTGAGATTGCCGGGGAGATACTCGGCCTGGAGGGAGAGATTGTGGGAGAGGCAGTAATGCCATAGACTCTTGGCGAGTTCTGCGAGGGGTTTGGATCTTGTGCCACCGAGATGGTTGATGTAACGGACCGCAGAAACATTGTCCATCCTGAGAAGAACGGAACAACTTACCTTGTTCTTTGCGAGGCTGCGGATTGCAAAGGAGCCGGAAAGCATCTCTAAACAGTTGATGTGCAATGACGACTCCTCTAGAGACCATGAACCTCCAGTCGAGATTGGCCCACAACGGGCGCCCCAACCCGCCAGGCTGGCATCTGATTCTAACACAAGATCTGGGGCCGTGGTGAAGATAGTCCTTCCGTTCCACGCATCTAAATGGTCTATCCACCATTGCAGTTCGGAACGCGAATCTCGATCTAGGAGGATAAGATCTGAGTAAGCCAGCCCCTGACGTAGATGTCGAATTTTTAGGCACTGAAGAGCCCGATAATGAAGAGGACCTGGGAAGATGGCTTGAATGGAGGCGGAGAGAAGCCCCACGATTCTTGCGAGGGAGCGGAGGGATATGTGAGAGAGAGAAAGAACTTGAGAAATTTCTGAATGAATAGATGCGATCTTTTCGGTAGGGAGAAAGAGAGACGCCGAGGGAGAGTCCACGCGGAACCCCAGGAACTCTACACTTTGAGAGGGAACCAACATGGACTTCTCTGGATTGACCAGAAAACCGAGATCGAGCAAAAGAGATTGGGTCACCTGAAGGTCCCGCAAGAGACCTGGTTTGCTCGCATTCATCAGAAGGATATCGTCCAGATAGATGATTAGGCGAATTCCCAAAGCTCGAAGATAGGCCACCACGGGTTTCATGAGTTTGGTGAAACACCAAGGGGCCGAAGAAAGCCCGAAGGGGAGCGAACAAAACCGATAAGTGACGCCCAGCCGTTGAAACTGGAGGAACTTGGAATGCGAGGGATGGATAGGGACTGTCAGATATGCATCCTGAAGATCTAGCCGTACTAACCAGTCGCTGGTTCGAAGGGTGTCGCGTAAATGGATAATGGTTTCCATTTTGAAATGTCTGTAAACAACAAACTGGTTGAAGACTTTGAGATTGATAACGGGACGCATCTTCTTGTTCTTTTTGCGAACCAGAAACAAGGTGCTGAGAAAGCCCGAGGGATCGAATGGGAGTTTTTGGATAGCTTGCTTTGTCAACAGGGAAAGAATTTCTTGAGAGATCAAGCGCGACACGTCGTCGGAAAAAACCAGAGGAGGAGGTAAAGTAACCTGGAAAGGTGGAGCGTAAAACTCTATGAGATAACCTTGGACGAAACTGAGAACCCAAGGGTCCGAAGTCAGGGTTTGCCATTTGCTTAGGAAAAGAGCTAAACGCCCTCCCACGGGAGGGCCAGAAGACAGGCTTACCTTGTTGGGAGAAGTTGGAGTTGCTGTTGCCTCTGTGGCCCCTTTGTCCACGACCCCGGAAGCCACGGCCACGCTGGGGGTAGAACTGAGGTTTGTATTCTTGAAAACCGGCGTTGGAGGCGCCTCTGGAACCTTGGAAGTTGGAAGAACAGCCGGAAGAGCGGCTCCTGCCTCTGCCGGCCCTGCCAAAAACCCGAGGAGCAAAAACCTTTTTTATGGAAAGTTGGGCCTTGTCAAGCGAGGCAAAAGTGGAGACAAATTTAGACAGGTCTTTGACAAGAGAATCACCGAAGAGTAAGCCGTCCGCCTTGAGTCCAGGGTCCTGAGAAGCCAGATTGGCTAACTTAGGATCTAACTTAATTAGGAGACCCTTGCGCCTTTCATGCGTAATGGCGGCATTGGCATTGCCCAATAAACAAAAAGTACGTTGGGCCCAAAGGGAAACTTCTTCGGGATCTAGCACTAACTCCTCAGAGCGCGCCGACTCTGCCAGATCTAAAATACGGGCAAGAGGGCCCACCATGTCCAAAAGTTTGTCCTGACAAGAGGACCATGCTCTATCCACCCCCTTACAAGGGTCCTTACCGAACTTTGAGAAGAAGGTGAGGAGCGGTTGATCAATAGTGGGAGTGACTGTAATGTTGGAGGCCAAAGAAGGCTTGGGGCATTTGGATTTTAATTTTGCTCTGACAGATTTATCTAGAGGTTGTCGTAGTTTGGCGGATATATACTCTCCCACATGGGGAATGGGAAACCATTCCGTAGAATTTGGATGTCTAATTAAAGCAGGGTCAAACATGGGCATGCCTTCTGAGTCTAGAATGGGTTCGGACTCGAAGGGAGATAACTTTTGATTCTTGGGTGAAGAATCGTCAACACCAAAAAGATCAAAGAGGGGGTCGTCATCTGTGTCACATAAATCATCATCATCCGTATCCTGGATGGTATTAATGACCAGCTTCTTAGGAATCTCCACATGTTTAAGCTTGGCTTTACTTTTGCCAAATGTCAAAGTAATCCCCTCCTTTGACTGAGGCCTGGGAGGAACATCATCCTCAATCTTGCGCGAGGAAACCTCGCTAACCACATATGACACTTTACGGGGTAAAATAGTGGAAGGAACCAGTTTACGTTTTCTGCTTTCCCCCGCAGACTGGGCCAAAGCTTTGGTCATCATACGAAGTAAAGAATTCTCCATGGTTTTAGACACTTTCTGCATGGAATGTTCAACTGCAGACTCCACAGAAGAATTGATAAAATGGCTCAAATCTGATTTTAAATTAATATTTTCCTCATTATCAAGCTCAGGAGAGCTGGGAACCTCCATTTCCACTAAACTGGAAAACAACGGGTTAACGTGAGCAGAAGAACAAAGGGGCGTGTAGAAAAGGCTTGCCGGTGAAAAAATGAGCTTCCAAAGAAGGTGTGGCCAAGGAATGCACAGACGAGCGCTGAGGGAACTGAGGACACGAAGCTACAAGCAGCGCTGACAGGCGTCACAGAAGCGAGTCGTTGCAGCGCTGACAGGCGTCACAGAAGCGAGTCGTTCCGCGAGTCGTTGTGAGGCAGCGAGCGAAGCTGGTAAAGTAAACAAAGCGCGCGTGCGCGCGCGAACAGACGCGCTGAATTCAAAGCCGAGGAGAAACTTCAAAAGCGCTCAAACGACAACAAAGTCGTAACCATAGAAACGCAGCGCAGCAAACAAAGCTTAAGGAAACAATAAATACAGCATAAATATGCTTAAACACTCTATAAATACAATTTTAAAACAGGAGAATTGAAGAATGCGACTTGTCTGACTGCGAGCAGCAAGAAAAGAGGACTGCTTGCGGTCAGATAGGTCCTTATGGTTGGCCTGACCTGATTGGTTTCTTTATGTTTCTGTTCTCCCCATTGGCCAGTAGTTTTCTCCTACAGCCTTCTGGGGAGTGTAGTTTTGTTACTTATCTTGCTGCTATTGAAATAAATGCAAGAAAAGAAAGCATAATAAGAGCCTCCGGTCTTGCCATAAAATTGCAAACAATCCACAGAAAGCACATTATGGTGTTTGCTGTGGCATTGCTTGAAACTTTTGTTTTGCAGGAGATGTGCACTCAGTACAAAAACTGTCGTCTGGAAATGTTGGATACAGCACAAAAGGCACTAAGAAACCCAATCTTTTGAAAAAGATAAAATGAAAGTAATAGTAAAACATTAAATGATAACACATACAAATGAACAGAATTTGCATCTATAAAACAAACATGGGCCTCAGGGAGTGGGAAAGTATTAATATTGGAAAATAAATAGTGTCAAATAAAGGTTAGATCAGAAACCGGGTGCAAGCAATAGGTAAATAATGCACACGTCACTGTAACCCCAAGCCATCATGTGACTGAATGGAAAAATAAAAATTTAGACGAAGAATGTATGTTCGTTTTTTGCTCCATAGCTGTACACGAAGCCCTTTCCACAGTCTGCTATTGGAGAGTTAGTATTATCTGCCTTGAGAGGAAGCTGAAGGCAGGACTTGGGATGGCAGCTAACTACGTGCAAAGACACACCTGCGCATAACAAAAGGGCCATTAGCATTTCAAGAGGCCTGTGCGCCGCCGGAATCTCATGAAGCCAGTTTACGCTGCTGACTGGGGGATGGGCCCTGTAGCAAGGAAAACACCTTTGAGAAACGAGCATCTGATCTGAGACCCTGAGTGCTGCAAGGATGGGGCTGAGGCGTCCATTAAGAGGCACACTGAGAGTAGCCTCCACCTCAGAGCGAGTTTACATTTAAAGCAATAAGACAACATGTGCAATTTGAAAGTGTGTATAGCAAATGTAAAGGTATCCATGTTTTCTAGTTCTAGTTGTAAATTCACAAAGAATTTCTTCTATGGTTACAGTAGTCTCAGGAGTTTTTACATCTTCACATCTAACATGGGCTTCAATTGGAATTCCATAGAGCAAATTATCAAGCCCATTATCGCCGTTTTAGCGGCAGTTTTCTGCCGCTAAAGCGGCGATAATTTTATCAACTGTCTTGATAATATGCCCCCTAGTGCGATATGGGAGGGAATGGGATGACTTGCACCCCACATTTTTACATAGAGAAAAGCATAGTTGAGGTTTCAGAGGGTGAAGTGACTTCTGTCCCTATGGATGCAAGGTCAACAGGCAGTAATAAAAAAGACCCCTGCACAGCAGACAATATAGAGAACAGACAAACCTATTCAAATAATTTCGAGCTGGAGCCTTTCAATTTGAAAAGCAGGCTGCAAAAATAACTTTAAGAGTATGCAACACTGGGAATTTATCCAAGCTAATACGAAACGGCCTAGGGCACAGAGAGATGGGGTGAAAGAGAAATAAAGTGACATGGAGAGAGGGAAACAAAGAGAAACATGACATAGAGAGATTCACACAAAGTCAGAGAAAAAGAGAAGGGATGCTGGGAGAGACAGCAAGTGGCAGAGAGAAAAGTCAGGGGGAGTGAGAGAGAGAGAGACAGAAAAGATTAAAAAGAAAGGGAAGGACATACAAAGACAAAAGGAGAGGGACACAGGAGAGAGAGACATGTACAGAGACAGAGAGAAAGACATGCACACACATGGGACACCGGAGACAGAGAATGCTGAGAAGAGAAGCAGGAAGACAATACAGCACGTCCCAGGATCGCTGGTATATTTGTGAACAGGATTTTCTTGCCTTTATTTAGACTTTACAATCACTTCAGGACAGCTGCCCCTTTCATGGGAATGTATCCATTGGAAATGGCACCAAGTGGCACACCCAAACATCTAAGCACAGATATGCCTTATAACCAGGGCAACTAGAACGATGCAATTCTGCAGCTGCGTCTTTTTTCACATAACTATGAATTTGCCACATAATCTGTCATCTGCTGCATAATCTGCAGATTTTAACTATCTAGCTCAAAGAGATCAAAAGTTACTAACAATATGGTAATGTGTTCGACAGAGATTAACTGGTCATCTTTCAGTTGCAGATTTCCGTAGTTGGTTGTTAAACTGGTCCTAACAGGGTGAATTCTTTAAACAGGTAGTGTTACCCTACGTAAAAATGACAAAATAATGAAGTAATACTATCAAAAAATGTGCTGCACTATGTTGCATCATTTCCCTTCCTACTGCATAATTAAGTCAACCCTGTCACATAATTTGGTGTGCCCGTCTGTAGGAAAGTGCCCCTTTTTGCATGGTTACCTCCCACGTTTTGCCTCACTTCTGATGCAACCTGACTTGAGGTGCCCTGGGTCCCTGCCAATCAGGTTCCCAGGGCCTGTGTTCTTTCCCCCAAAACTCTACCTTTGTACCCGCAATTGGCACATCTCTGGCCACAGGTAAGCCCCTTGTAAAAGGTGCCATGGGTACCAGGGGACCTATGACCAGAGAAGGCCTCTAAGGGTTGCAGCACCTGGTGTGCCACCCTTAGAGGCCCTGTACCTTAACACCCACAGGCTGCAAGTTTTGGTGAAGAGAAAAGTGAAGAGTCGAAATGGCACACATCCCTTTGTGTCATGCCTACAATCCACTGCCTGAGGCCTAGATAAGTCACCCCTCTAGCAGGGTGCTCTAGCCCCAGATGAGGGTACAGCAGCATGAGCCCCATGCCCCATACACCTACAATGTCTAAGTCCATTCTTAGACATTTTAAGTAAAGCCATAAAGAGTATATGGTCTAGGAGTTGGTCATCACAAACTCCAGAGCTCCATTATGGCTTTACTAAAACCTGGCCTGGGTTTTTTGGGTGGTAATGAATCGTTTTGGTGTACTGTTTGTATGGGTTTTTGTGTGGCAAGGGATTTCTCAGGGTGGGTATGGGTTTTTGGGAGGCAAGTGAATTTTTAGGGTTTAGGGTGGGTGTAGGTTTTTGAGTGGTAAGGTATTTTTCGACGTTTAGGATGGGTGTGGGTTTTTAAGTGGCAAAGGAATTTTTCAGGTTTAGAGTGGGTATGTATTTTTGGGGAGCAAGGGAAATTTATAGTTTTGGGTGGGTATGGATTTTTGGCTGACAAGGGAATTTTTATGGATTAGAGTGGATGTATGTTTTTGTTTGGTAAGGCACTTTTTTGGGTTTAGGTTGGGTTTAGTTTTTTGGGTGGCCAGTGAACTTTTATGGGGTTAGGGTGAGTAGGGGTTTTTGATAGGCGAGGGATTCTTTAAGGTTAGGGTAGGTATGGGTCTTTGGGTGGTTAGGGATTTTTGGGGGTTAGGGTGGGTATGGGTTTTTGGGTGGCAAGGGAATTTTTATTTCTAGGGTGGGTATGGGTTTCTGATTGGCAAGGGATTGTTTAGTGTTTAGGGTGGGTATGGTTTTTTGGGTGGCAAGAGAATTTATAAGTTATAGTGGATGTGAATTTTTGTGGGCAAGGGAAATGTGATGGTTTAGGGTGGGTATGGGTTTTGAGTGATAAGGGAATTTTTGAAGGGTTTAGGGTGGGTATGGATTTTTAGGTGGTAAGAAATATTTTTGCATTTTTCCTGGGTATGGGTTTTTGGGTGGTAATGAATCGTTTAGGTGTAGTGCTTGTATGGGTTTTGGGATGATAAGGGATTTTTTAGGGTTGGTATGGGTTTTTGGGCGGCAAGTGAATTTTTAGGGTTTTGGGTGGGTGTGGATTTTTGAGTGGTAAGAGATTTTTTAGGGTTTAGGGTGGGTATGGGTTTTATGGGTGGCAAGGAATGCTTAGTACTTAGGGTGGGTGTGAGATTTCTGGTGGCAAGGGATATTGTAGATTTTACAGTGTGTATGGGTTTTTGGGTCGCAAGGGAATTTAAAGTTTAGGGTGGGTGTGGGTATTTGGGTGTAAAGAGATTTTTTAGGATTTAGGGTGGGAATGGGTTTTGGGTGGCAAGGGAACAATTAGGGACTAGGGCTGGTATGGGTTTAGGTGGTAAGGAAGCATTTAAGGTTCAGTGTTTGTATGGATATTTTGGTCACAAGGGATTTTTTCTGGTGGGTGTGGGTTTTAGGGTGGCAAGTGAATTTTTGGGGTTTAAGTGGGTGTAGGTTTTTGAGTGGTAATGGATTTTTAGGGTGTAGGGGGAATGGGTTTTATGGGTTTCAATGGTATTTTTAGCGTTTAATTTTTGGTGCCAAGGGATTTTGTAGGGCTTAAGGTGTGTATGGGATTTTGAGTCACAAGGGAACTTTTAGGGTTTAGGGTTGTTGTGGGTTTTTGTGTGGCAAAGGAATATTTAGGGTTTAGGGTGAGTATATGTTTTAAGTGATAAGGGATTTTTCTGGTTTAGGGTGGGTATGGGCTTTTTGGTTGGCAAGGGGATATTTAGGGTTTAGGGTGGGTGTGGGCATTTGGGTGGTAAGGGATTTTCTTTTGGGATATGTATGGGTTTTTGGGTGGCAATGGAAATTTTAGGGTTTAGGGTGGGTATGGGTTTTTAGGTGCATGTTACTTGTTAGGGTTTAGTGTGGGTATAGGTTTTTGGGTGGCAAGGGAATTTTCAGCATTTAGGATGGGTGTGGGTTTTTAAATGGCAAATTAATTTTTTATGTTTAGAGCGGGTGTGGAGTTTTAGGGGGGGCAAGGTAAATTCATGGTTTTGGGTGGGTATGGGTTTTTGGATGATGAAGTAATTTTTAGGGATTAGAATTGATGTGTGTTTTTGGGCGGTAAGGTACTTTTCGGGTTCAGGTTGGGTATGGTCTTTTGGATGGCAATTGAATTTTTATGGGGCTAGGGTGGGTAAGGGTTTTTGAGAGGTGAGGGATTTTCTAAGGGTAAGGTAGGTATGGGTTTTTGGGTGGTAAGGTAATTTTTGGGGTTAGGGTCACAAGGAATTTTTATGGTTTAGCGTGGGTATCGTTGTTTGGTGTTGTAAGGGAATGTTTAGGGCTTAGGGTGGGTATGGGTCTTTAGGTGGCAAATGATTTGTTAGGGCTTAGGGAGGCAAGGGAAGTTTTATTTTTAGGGTGGGTATGGGTTTTTGATTGGCTAGGGATTTTTTAGGGTTTATGATGTGTATGGTTTTTTGGGTGGCAAGGGAAATTTTAAGGTTTAGGATGGGTATGGATTTTTGAGGCAATAGATATGTTAGGGTTTGGGCAGGGTCTGGGTTTTTTGTGTGGTAATGAATCGTTTTGGTGTAGTGTTTGTATGGGTTTTTGTGTGGCAAGGGATTTCTCAGGGTGGGTATGGGTTTTTAGGAGGCAAGTGAATTTTAGGCTTTAGGGTGGGCGTAGGTTTTTGAGTGGTAAGGTATTTTTCAGCGTTTAGAATGGGTGTGGGTTTTTAAAAGACAAAGGAATTTGTTCAGGTTTAGAGTGGGTATGTATTTTTTGGGGGCATGGAAATTGATGGTTTTGGGTGGGTATGTGTTTTTGGCTGGTAAGGGAATCTTTAGGGATTAGAGTGGATGTGTTTTTTTGTTTGGTAAGGTACTTTTTTGGGTTTAGGTTGGCTTTAGTTGTTTGGGTGGCCAGTGAACTTTTATGGGGTTAGGGTGAGTATGGGTTTTTGACAGGCAAGGTATTCTTTAAGGTTAGGGTAGCTATGGGTTTTTGGGTGGTAGGGGATTTTTGGGAGTTAGGGTCGCAAGGAATTTTTAGGGTTTAGCGTGAGTATAATTTCTTTTGGGTGGTAAGGGAATGTTTAGGGCTTATCGTGGGTATGGGTTTTTGGGTGGCAAGGGATTTGTTAAGGTTTAGGGTGGCAAGGGAATTTCTATTTCTAGGGTGGGTATGGGTTTCTGATTGGCAAGTGATTGTTTAGTGTTTAGGGTGGGTATGGTTTTTTTGGGTGGCAAGAATAATTTCGAGCTGGAGCCTTTCAATTTGAAAAGCAGGCTGAAAAAAACCTTTAAGAGTATGCAACATTGGGAATTTATCCAAGCTAATACGAAACGGCCTAGGGCACAGAGAGATGGGGTGAAAGAGAAATAAAGTGACATGGAGAGAGGGAAACAAAGAGAAACATGACATATAGAGATTCACACAAAGTCAGAGAAAAAGAGAAGGGATGTTGGGAGAGACATTAAGTGGCAGAGAGAAAAGTCAGGTGGAGTGAGAGAGAGAGAGACAGAAAAGATTAAAAAGAAAGGGAAGGACATACAAAGACAAAAGGAGAGGGACACAGGAGAGAGAGACATGTACAGAGACAGAGAGAAAGACATGCACACACATGGGACACCTGAGACAGAGAATGCTGAGAAGAGAAGCAGGAAGACAATACAGCACTTCCCAGGATCACTGATATATTTGTGAACAGGATTTTCTTGCCTTTATTCAGACTTTACAATCACTTCAGGACAGCTGCCCCTTTCATGGGAATGTATCCATTGGAAATGGCACCAAGTGGCACACCCAAACATCTAAGCACAGATATGCCTTATAACCAGGGCAACTAGAACTATGCAATTCTGCAGCTGCGTCTTTTTTCACATAACTATGAATTTGCCACATAATCTATCATCTGCTGCATAATCTGCAGATTTTAACTATCTAGCTCAAAGAGATCAAAAGTTACTAACAATATGGTAATGTGTTCGACAGAGATTAACTGGTTATCTTTCAGTTGCAGCTTTCCGTAGTTGGTTGTTAAACTGGTCCTAACAGGGTGAATTCTTTAAACAGGTAGTGTTACCCTATGTAAAAATGACAAAATAATGAAGTAATACTATCAAAAAATGTGCTGCACTATGTTGCATCATTTCCCTTCCTACTGCATAATTAAGTCAACCCTGTCACATAATTTGGTGTGCCCGTCTGTAGGAAAGTGCCCCTTTTTGCATGGTTACCTCCCATTTTTTGCCTCACTTCTCATGCAACCTGACTTGAGGTGCCCTGGGTCCCTGCCAATCAGGTTCCCAGGGCCTGTGTTCTTTCCCCAAAAACTCTACCTTTGTACCCGCAATTGGCACATCTCTGGCCACAGGTAAGCCCCTTGTAAAAGGTGCCATGGGGCACCTATGACCAGAGAAGGCCTCTAAGGGTTGCAGCACCTGGTGTGCCACCCTTAGAGGCCCTGTACCTTAACACCCACAGGCTGCAAGTTTTGGTGAAGAGAAAAGTGAAGAGTCGAAATGGCACACATCCCTGTGTGCCATGCCTACAATCCACTGCGTGAGGCCTAGGTAAGTCACCCCTCTAGCAGGGTGCTCTAGCCCCAGATGAGGGTACAGCAGCATGAGCCCTATGCCCCATACCCCTACAATGTATAAGTCCATTCTTAGACATTTTAAGTAAAGCCATAAAGAGTATATGGTCTAGGAGTTGGTCATCACAAACTCCAGAGCTCCATTATGGCTTTACTAAAACCTGGCGTGGGTTTTTTGGGTGGTAATGAATCGTTTTGGTGTACTGTTTGTATGGGTTTTTGTGTGGCAAGAGATTTCTCAGGGTGGGTATGGGTTTTTGGGAGGCAAGTGAATTTTTAGGGTTTAGGGTGGGTGTAGGTTTTTGAGTGGTAAGGTATTTTTCGGCGTTTAGGTTTTGTGTGGGTTTTTAAGTGGCAAAGGAATTTTTCAGGTTTAGAGTGGGTATGTATTTTTGGGGAGCAAGGGAAATTTATGGTTTTGGGTGGGTATGGATTTTTGGCTGACAAGGGAATTTTTATGGATTAGAGTGGATGTATGTTTTTGTTTGGTAAGGCACTTTTTTGGGTTTAGGTTGGGTTTAGTTTTTTTGGGTGGCCAGTGAACTTTTATGGGGTTAGGGTGAGTATGGGTTTTTGATAGGCGAGGGATTCTTTAAGGTTAGGGTAGGTATGGGTCTTTGGGTGGTTAGGGATTTTTGGGGGTTAGGGTGGGTATGGGTTTTAAGGTGGCAAGGGAATTTTTATTTCTAGGGTGGGTATAGGTTTCTGATTGGCAAGGGATTGTTTAGTGTTTAGGGTGGGTATGGTTTTTTGGGTGGCAAGAGAATTTATAAGGTATAGTGGATGTGGATTTTTGTGGGCAAGGGAAATGTGATGGTTTAGGGTGGGTATGGGTTTTTGAGTGATGAGGGAATTTTTGTAGGGTTTAGGGTGGGTATGGATTTTTAGGTGGTAAGAAATATTTTTGCATTTATCCTGGGTATGGGTTTTTGGGTGGTAATGAATCGTTTAGGTGTAGTGCTTGTATGGGTTTTGGGATGATAAGTTAATTTTTAGGGTTGGTATGGGTTTTTGGGCGGCAAGTGAATTTTTAGGGTTTTGGGTGAGTGTGGATTTTTGAGTGGTAAGAGATTTTTTAGGGTTTAGGGTGGGTATGGGTTTTTATGGGTGGCAAGGAATGCTTAGTACTTAGGGTGGGTGTGAGATTTCTGGTGGCAAGGGATATTGTAGATTTTACAATGTGTATGGGTTTTTGGGTCGCAAGGGAATTTAAATTTTAGGGTGGGTGTGGGTATTTGGGTGTAAAGAGATTTTTTAGGATTTAGGGTGGGAATGGGTTTTGGGTGGCAAGGGAACAATTAGGGACTAGGGCTGGTATGGGTTTAGGTGGTAAGGAAGCATTTAAGGTTCAGTGTTTGTATGGATATTTTGGTCACAAGGGATTTGTTATGGTGGGTGTGGGTTTTTGGGTGGGAAGTGAATTTTTGGGGTTTAAGTGGGTGTAGGTTTTTGAGTGGTAATGGATTTTTAGGGTGTAGGGGGAATGGGTTTTATGGGTTTCAATGGTATTTTTAGCATTTAATTTTTGGTGGCAAGGGATTTTGTAGGGCTTAAGGTGTGTATGGGATTTTGAGTCACAAGGGAACTTTTAGGGTTTAGGGTTGTTGTGAGTTTTTGTGTGGCAAAGGAATATTTAGGGTTTAGGGTGAGTATATGTTTTAAGTGATAAGGGATTTTTCTGGTTGAGGGTGGGTATGGGCTTTTTGGTTGGCAAGGGGATATTTAGGGTTTAGGGTGGGTGTGGGCATTTGGGTGGTAAGGGATTTTCTTTTGGGATATGTATGGGCTTTTGGGTGGCAATGGAAATTTTAGGGTTTAGGGTGGGTATGGGTTTTTAGGTGCATGTTACTTGTTAGGGTTTAGAGTGGGTATAGGTTTTTGGGTGGCAAGGGAATTTTCAGCATTTAGGATGGGTGTGGGTTTTTAAATGGCAAATTAATTTTTAATGTTTAGAGCGGGTGTGGAGTTTTGGGGGGCAAGGTAAATTCATGGTTTTGGGTGGGTATGGGTTTTTGGATGATGAAGTAATTTTTAGGGATTAGAATTGATGTGTGTTTTTGGGCGGTAAGGTACTTTTCGGGTTCAGGTTGGGTATGGTCTTTTGGATGGCAATTGAATTTTTATGGGGCTAGGGTGGGTATGGGTTTTTTGAGAGGTGAGGGATTTTCTAAGGGTAATGTAGGTATGGGTTTTTGGGTGGTAAGGTAATTTTTGGGGTTAGGGTCACAAGGAATTTTTATGGTTTAGCGTGGGTATCGTTGTTTGGTGTTGTAAGGGAATGTTTAGGGCTTAGGGTGGGTATGGGTCTTTAGGTGGCAAATGATTTGTTAGGGCTTAGGGAGGCAAGGGAAGTTTTATTTTTAGGGTGGGTATGGGTTTTTGATTGGCTAGGGATTTTTTAGGGTTTATGATGTGTATGGTTTTTTGGGTGGCAAGGGAAATTTTAAGGTTTAGAATGGGTATGGATTTTTGAGGCAATAGATATGTTAGGGTTTGGGCAGGGTCTGGGTTTTTTGTGTGGTAATGAATCGTTTTGGTGTAGTGTTTGTATGGGTTTTTGTGTGGTAAGGGATTTATCAGGGTGGGTATGGGTTTTTAGGAGGCAAGTGAATTTTTAGGCTTTAGGGTGGGCGTAGGTTTTTGAGTGGTAAGGTATTTTTCAGCATTTAGAATGGGTGTGGGTTTTTAAAAGACAAAGGAATTTGTTCAGGTTTAGAGTGGGTATGTATTTTTTGGGGGCATGGAAATTGATGGTTTTGGGTGGGTATGGGTTTTCTGGCTGGTAAGGGAATCTTTAGGGATTAGAGTGGATGTGTTTTTTTGTTTGGTAAGGTACATTTTTGGGTTTAGGTTGGCTTTAGTTGTTTGGGTGGCCAGTGAACTTTTACGGGGTTAGGGTGAGTATGGGTTTTTGACAGGCAAGGTATTCTTTAAGGTTAGGGTAGCTATGGGTTTTTGGGTGGTAAGGGATTTTTGGGGGTTAGGGTTGCAAGGAATTTTTAGGGTTTAGCGTGAGTATAATTTCTTTTGGGTGGTAAGGGAATGTTTAGGGCTTTGGTTGGGTATGGGTTTTTGGGTGGCAAGGGATTTGTTAAGGTTTAGGGTGGCAAGGGAATTTCTATTTCTAGGGTGGGTATGGGTTTCTGATTGGCAAGTGATTGTTTAGTGTTTAGGTTGGGTATGGTTTTTTTGGGTGGCAAGAATAATTTCGAGCTGGAGCCTTTCAATTTGAAAAGCAGGCTGCAAAAATAACTTTAAGAGTATGCAACATTGAGAATTTATCCAAGCTAATACGAAACGGCCTAGGGCACAGAGAGATGGGGTGAAAGAGAAATAAAGTGACATGGAGAGAGGGAAACAAAGAGAAACATGACATAGAGAGATTCACACAAAGTCAGAGAAAAAGAGAAGGGATGCTGAGAGAGACAGCAAGTGGCAGAGAGAAAAGTCAGGGGGAGTGAGAGAGAGAGAGACAGAAAAGATTAAAAATAAAGGGAAGGACATACAAAGACAAAAGGAGAGGGACACAGGAGAGAGAGACATGTACAGAGACAGAGAGAAAGACATGCACACACATGGGACACCGGAGACAGAGAATGCTGAGAAGAGAAGCAGGAAGACAATACAGCACTTCCCAGGATCGCTGATATATTTGTGAACAGGATTTTCTTGCCTTTATTCAGACTTTACAATCACTTCAGGACAGCTACCCCTTTCATGGGAATGTATCCATTGGAAATGGCACCAAGTGGCACACCCAAACATCTAAGCACAGATATGCCTTATAACCAGGGCAACTAGAACTATGCAATTCTGCAGCTGCGTCTTTTTTCACATAACTATGAATTTGCCACATAATCTATCATCTGCTGCATAA
Source organism: Triturus cristatus (assembly GCF_964204655.1). Classification (NCBI taxonomy): domain Eukaryota; kingdom Metazoa; phylum Chordata; class Amphibia; order Caudata; family Salamandridae; genus Triturus; species Triturus cristatus. The sequence goes on from NC_140579.1 coordinate 754,844,279, forward strand.
TCTGCAGATTTTAACTATCTAGCTCAAAGAGATCAAAAGTTACTAACAATATGGTAATGTGTTCGACAGAGATTAACTGGTTATCTTTCAGTTGCAGCTTTCCGTAGTTGGTTGTTAAACTGGTCCTAACAGGGTGAATTCTTTAAACAGGTAGTGTTACCCTATGTAAAAATGACAAAATAATGAAGTAATACTATCAAAAAATGTGCTGCACTATGTTGCATCATTTCCCTTCCTACTGCATAATTAAGTCAACCCTGTCACATAATTTGGTGTGCCCGTCTGTAGGAAAGTGCCCCTTTTTGCATGGTTACCTCCCACTTTTTGCCTCACTTCTGATGCAACCTGACTTGAGGTGCCCTGGGTCCCTGCCAATCAGGTTCCCAGGGCCTGTGTTCTTTCCCCAAAAACTCTACCTTTGTACCCGCAATTGGCACATCTCTGGCCACAGGTAAGCCCCTTGTAAAAGGTGCCATGGGTACCAGGGGCCCTATGACCAGAGAAGGCCTCTAAGGGTTGCAGCACCTGGTGTGCCACCCTTAGAGGCCCTGTACCTTAACACCCACAGGCTGCAAGTTTTGGTGAAGAGAAAAGTGAAGAGTCGAAATGGCACACATCCCTGTGTGCCATGCCTACAATCCACTGCCTGAGGCCTAGGTAAGTCACCCCTCTAGCAGGGTGCTCTAGCCCCAGATGAGGGTACAGCAGCATGAGCCCCATGCCCCATACCCCTACAATGTCTAAGTCCATTCTTAGACATTTTAAGTAAAGCCATAAAGAGTATATGGTCTAGGAGTTGGTCATCACAAACTCCAGAGCTCCATTATTGCTTTACTAAAACCTGGCCTGGGTTTTTTTGGGTGGTAATGAATCGTTTAGGTGTACTGTTTGTATGGGTTTTTGTGTGGCAAGGGATTTCTCAGGGTGGGTATGGGTTTTTGGGAGGCAAGTGAATTTTTAGGGTTTAGGGTGGATGTAGGTTTTTGAGTGGTAAGGTATTTTTTGGCGTTTAGGATGGGTGTGGGTTTTTAAGTGGCAAAGGAATTTTTCAGGTTTAGAGTGGGTATGTATTTTTGGGGAGCAAGGGAAATTTATGGTTTTGGGTGGGTATGGATTTTTGGCTGACAAGGGAATTTTTATGGATTAGAGTGGATGTATGTTTTTGTTTGGTAAGGCACTTTTTGGGTTTAGGTTGGGTTTAGTTTTTTGGGTGGCCAGTGAACTTTTATGGGGTTAGGGTGAGTATGGGTTTTTGATAGGCGAGGGATTCTTTAAGGTTAGGGTAGGTATGGGTCTTTGGGTGGTTAGGGATTTTTGGGGGTTAGGGTGGGTATGGGTTTTTGGGTGGCAAGGGAATTTTTATTTCTTGGGTGGGTATGGGTTTCTGATTGGCAAGGGATTGTTTAGTGTTTAGGGTGGGTATGGTTTTTTGGGTGGCAAGAGAATTTATAAGGTATAGTGGATGTGAATTTTTGTGGGCAAAGGAAATGTGATGGTTTAGGGTGGGTATGGGTTTTTGAGTGATAAGGGAATTTTTGAAGGGTTTAGGGTGGGTATGGATTTTTAGGTGGTAAGAAATATTTTTGCATTTATCCTGGGTATGGGTTTTTGGGTGGTAATGAATCGTTTAGGTGTAGTGCTTGTATGGGTTTTGGGATGATAAGGGATTTTTTAGGGTTGGTATGGGTTTTTGGGCGGCAAGTGAATTTTTAGGGTTTTGGGTGGGTGTGGATTTTTGAGTGGTAAGAGATTTTTTAGGGTTTAGGGTGGGTATGGGTTTTATGGGTGGCAAGGAATGCTTAGTACTTAGGGTGGGTGTGAGATTTCTGGTGGCAAGGGATATTGTAGATTTTACAGTGTGTATGGGTTTTTGGGTTGCAAGGGAATTCAAAGTTTAGGGTGGGTGTGGGTATTTGGGTGTAAAGAGATTTTTTAGGATTTAGGGTGGGAATGGGTTTTGGGTGGCAAGGCAACAATTAAGGACTAGGGCTGGTATGGGTTTAGGTGGTAAGGAAGCATTTAAGGTTCAGTGTTTGTATGGATATTTTGGTCACAAGGGATTTTTTATGGTGGGTGTGGGTTTTTGGGTGGCAAGTGTATTTTTGGGGTTTAAGTGGGTGTAGGTTATTGAGTGGTAATGGATTTTTAGGGTGTAGGGGGAATGGGTTTTATGGGTTTCAATGGTATTTTTAGCGTTTAACTTTTGGTGGCAAGGGATTTTGTAGGGCTTAAGGTGTGTATGGGATTTTGAGTCACAAGGGAACTTTTAGGGTTTAGGGTTGTTGTGAGTTTTTGTGTGGCAAAGGAATATTTAGGGTTTAGGGTGTGTATATGTTTTAAGTGATAAGGGATTTTTCGGGTTTAGGGTGGGTATGGGCTTTTTGGTTGGCAAGGGGATATTTAGGGTTTAGGGTGGGTGTGGGCATTTGGGTGGTAAGGGATTTTCTTTTGGGATATGTATGGGCTTTTGGGTGGCAATGGAAATTTTAGGGTTTAGGGTGGGTATGGGTTTTTAGGTGCATGTTACTTGTTAGGGTTTAGTGTGGGTATAGGTTTTTGGGTGGCAAGGGAATTTTCAGCATTTAGGATGGGTGTGGGTTTTTAAATGGCAAATTAATTTTTAATGTTTAGAGCGGGTGTGGAGTTTTGGGGGACAAGGTAAATTCATGGTTTTGGGTGGGTATGGGTTTTTGGATGATGAAGTAATTTTTAGGGATTAGAATTGATGTGTGTTTTTGGGCGGTAAGGTTCTTTTCGGGTTCAGGTTGGGTATGGTCTTTTGGATGGCAATTGAATTTTTATGGGGCTAGGGTGGGTATGGGTTTTTGAGAGGTGAGGGATTTTCTAAGGGTAAGGTAGGTATGGGTTTTTGGGTGGTAAGGTAAATTTTGGGGTTAGGGTCACAAGGAATGTTTATGGTTTAGCGTGGGTATCGTTTTTTGGTGTTGTAAGGGAATGTTTAGGGCTTAGGGTGGGTATGGGTCTTTAGGTGGCAAATGATTTGTTAGGGCTTAGGGAGGCAAGGGAAAATTTATTTTTAGGGTGGGTATGGGTCTTTGATTGGCTAGGGATTTTTTAGGGTTTATGATGTGTATGGTTTTTTGGGTGGCAAGGGAAATTTTAAGGTTTAGGATGGGTATGGATTTTTGAGGCAATAGATATGTTAGGGTTTGGGCAGGGTCTGGGTTTTTTGGGTGGTAATGAATCGTTTTGGTGTAGTGTTTGTATGGGTTTTTGTGTGGCAAGGGATTTCTCAGGGTGGGTATGGGTTTTTAGGAGGCAAGTGAATTTTTAGGCTTTAGGGTGGGCGTAGGTTTTTGAGTGGTAAGGTATTTTTCAGCGTTTAGAATGGGTGTGGGTTTTTAAAACACAAAGGAATTTGTTCAGGTTTAGAGTGGGTATGTATTTTTTGGGGGCATGGAAATTGATGGTTTTGGGTGGGTATGGGTTTTTGGCTGGTAAGGGAATCTTTAGGGATTAGAGTGGATGTGTTTTTTTGTTTGGTAAGGTACTTTTTTGGGTTTAAGTTGGCTTTAGTTGTTTGGGTGGCCAGTGAACTTTTATGGGGTTAGGGTGAGTATGGGTTTTTGACAGGCAAGGTATTCTTTAAGGTTAGGGTAGCTATGGGTTTTTGGGTGGTAAGGGATTTTTGGGGGTTAGGGTCGCAAGGAATTTTTAGGGTTTAGCGTGAGTATAATTTCTTTTGGGTGGTAAGGGAATGTTTAGGGCTTAGGGTGGGTATGGGTTTTTGGGTGGCAAGGGATTTGTAAAGGTTTAGGGTGGCAAGGGAATTTCTATTTCTAGGGTGGGTATGGGTTTCTGATTGGCAAGTGATTGTTTAGTGTTTAGGGTGGGTATGGTTTTTTTGGGTGGCAAGAATAATTTCGAGCTGGAGCCTTTCAATTTGAAAAGCAGGCTGCAAAAATAACTTAAAGAGTATGCAACATTGGGAATTTATCCAAGCTAATACGAAAAGGCCTAGGGCACAGAGAGATGGGGTGAAAGAGAAATAAAGTGACATGGAGAGAGGGAAACAAAGAGAAACATGACATAGAGAGATTCACACAAAGTCAGAGAAAAAGAGAAGGGATGCTGAGAGAGACAGCAAGTGGCAGAGAGAAAAGTCAGGGGGAGTGAGAGAGAGAGAGAGACAGAAAAGATTAAAAAGAAAGGGAAGGACATACAAAGACAAAAGGAGAGGGACACAGGAGAGAGAGACATGTACAGGGACAGAGAGAAAGACATGCACACACATGGGACACCGGAGACAGAGAATGCTGAGAAGAGAAGCAGGAAGACAATACAGCACTTCCCAGGATCGCTGATATATTTGTGAACAGGATTTTCTTGCCTTAATTCAGACTTTACAATCACTTCAGGACAGATGCCCCTTTCATGGGAATGTATCCATTGGAAATGGCACCAAGTGGCACACCCAAACATCTAAGCACAGATATGCCTTATAACCAGGGCAACTAGAACTATGCAATTCTGCAGCTGCGTCTTTTTTCACATAACTATGAATTTGCCACATAATCTGTCATTTGCTGCATAATCTGCAGATTTTAACTATCTAGCTCAAAGAGATCAAAAGTTACTAACAATATGGTAATGTGTTCGACAGAGATTAACTGGTCATCTTTCAGTTGCAGCTTTCCGTAGTTGGTTGTTAAACTGGTCCTAACAGGGTGAATTCTTTAAACAGGTAGTGTTACCCTACGTAAAAATGACAAAATAATGAAGTAATACTATCAAAAAATGTGCTGCACTATGTTGCATCATTTCCCTTCCTACTGCATAATTAAGTCAACCCTGTCACATAATTTGGTGTGCCCGTCTGTAGGAAAGTACCCCTTTTTGCATGGTAACCTCCCACTTTTTGCCTCACTTCTGATGCAACCTGACTTGAGGTGCCCTGGGTCCCTGCCAATCAGGTTCCCAGGGCCTGTGTTCTTTCCCCCAAAACTCTACCTTTGTACCCGCAATTGGCACATCTCTGGCCACAGGTAAGCCCCTTGTAAAAGGTGCCATGGGTACCAGGGGCCCTATGACCAGAGAAGGCCTCTAAGGGTTGCAGCACCTGGTGTGCCACCCTTAGAGGCCCTGTACCTTAACACCCACAGGCTGCAAGTTTTGGTGAAGAGAAAAGTGAAGAGTCGAAATGGCACACATCCCTGTGTGCCATGCCTACAATCCACTGCCTGAGGCCTAGGTAAGTCACCCCTCTAGCAGGGTGCTCTAGCCTTGTCATTTAAGGTTTCGTGGATGTGGATTTTTGTGGGCAAGGCAAATGTTATGGTTTAGGGTGGGTATGGGTTTTTGGGTGATAGGGGAATTTTTAGGGTTTAGGGTGGGTATGGATTTTTGGGTGGCAAGGAATTTATTTGCATTTTGGCTGGGTATGGGTTTTTGGGTGGTAATGAATCGTTTATGTGTAGTGTTTGTATGGGTTTTGGGGTCACAAGGGATTTTTTAGGGTTGGTATGGGTTTTTGGAAGACAAGTGAATTTTTAGGGTTTAGGGTGGGTGTGGGTTTGAGTGGTAAGAGATTTTTTAGGGTTTAGGGTGGGTATGGGTTTTATGGGTGGCAAGGGAATGCTTAGTGTTTAGGGTGGGTGTGAGATTTTTGGTGGCAAGGGATATTGTAGATTTATTAGTGTGTTTATGGGTTTTTGGATCGCAAGGGAATGTTTAAGGTTTAGGGTGGGTGTGCGTATTTGGGTGGAAATTGATTTTTTAGGAATTAGGGTGGGCATGGGTTTTGGGTGGCAAGGGAACAATTAGGGGTTAGGGCTGGTATGGGTTTTAAGTGGTAAAGAAGCATTTAGGGTTCAGTGTTGGTATGGATATTTTGGTCACAATGGATTCTTTTTATGGTGGGTGTGGGGTTTGGGTGGCTAGTGAATTTATGGGGTTTAAGTGGGTGTAGGTTTTTGAGTGGTGATGGATTTTTTGGGTATGGGGAAGGGTTTTTTGTGTTTCAATGGTATTTTTATCGTTTAATTTTGGGTGGCAAGGGATTTTGTAGGGCTTAAGGTGTGTATGGGATTTTGAGTCACAAGGGGATTTTTAGGGTTTAGGGTTGGTGTGGGTTTTTGTGTGGCAAGTTAAATTTTAGGCTTTAGGGTGGGTATGGGTCATTAGGTGCAAGGGAATTTTTAGGGTTTTGCAATTTTCAGCATTTAGGAAGGGTGTGGATTTTTTGGGGGCAATGTAAATTCATGGTTTTGGGTGGGTATGGGTTTTTAGATGATGAGGGAATTTTTAGGGATTAGAGTGGATGTGTGTTTTTGGGTGGTAAGGTACTATTCCGGTTTAGGTTGGGTATGGTTTTTTGGGTGGCCAGTGAATTTTTATGGGGTTAGGGTGGGTATGGGTTTTTGGGAGGGGAGGGATTTTTTAAGGGTAGGGTAGGTTTGGGTTTTGGGGTGGTAAGGGAATTTTTGGGGATAGGGTTGCAAGGAATTTTTAGGGTTTAGCGTGGATATAGTTTTTTGTGGGTGGTAAGGAATGTTTAGGGCTTAGGGTGGGTATGGGTCTTTGGATGGCAAGGGATTTGTTAGGGTTTAGGGTGGCAAGGGAATTGTTATTTTTAGGGTGGGTATGTGTTTTTGATTGGCAAGGGATTGTTTAGGGTGGGTAGGTTTTTTGGGGGGTCAAGGGAAATTTTAAGGTTTTGGGTGGGTGTGGGTTTTTGGGGCAGGGCAAATGGTATGGTTTTGGTTGGGTATGGATTTTTGGGTGATTAGGGAATTTTTAGGGTTTAGGGTGGGTATGGATTTTTGGGTGGCAAGGGATTTTTTAGTTTTTAGGATGGGTATAGGTATTTGAGTGGTAATGAATCATTTAGGTGTAGCGTTTGTATGGGTTTTTGGGTGGCAATAGATTTTTCAGGGTGGGTATGGGCTTTTGGGAGGCAAGTGAATATTTAGGGTTTAGGATGGGTGTAGGTGTTTGAGTAGTAAGCGATTTTCTAGCATTTAGGATGGGTGTGGGTTTTTAAGTGGCAAAGAAATTTTTAAGGTTTAGAGTGGGTGAGGATTTTTGGGGGGCAAGGGAAATTCATGGATTTGGGTGGGTATGGGTATTTGGATGATAAGGAATTTTTTAGGGATTAGAGTGAATGTGTGTTTTTGGGTGGTAAGGTAGTTTTTCGGGTTTAGGATGGATATAGTTTTTTGGGTTGCCAGTGATTTTTTTATGGGGTTAGGGTGGGTATGGGTTTTTGGGAGGCAACGGATTTTTTAAGGTTTGTTTAGGTATGAGTTTTTGGGTGGTAAGGGAGTTTTGGGGGTTAGGCTTGCAAGGAATTTTTAGGGTTTAGTGTGAGTATCATTTTTTTGGGTGGTAAGGGAATGTTTAGGGCTTAGGGTGGGTATGGGTTTTTGGGTGGTAAGGGATTTGTTAAGGTTTAGGGTGGCAAGGGAATTTTTAATTCTACGGTGGGTATGGGTTTCTGATTAGCAAGGGATTTTTTAGGGTTTAGGGTGGGTATGGTTTTTTGGCTGGCAAGGGATTTTTTAAGGTTTAGGGTGGGTGTGGAATTTTCGGGGCTAGGGAAAATGTTATGGTTTCGGGTGGGTATGGGTTTTTGGGTGATAAGGGAACTTTTAGGGTTTAGGGTGGATATTGATTTTTAGGTGGTAAGGATTTTTTTGGGGTTTCGGCTGGGTATGGGTTTTTGGGTGGTAATGAATCATTTAGGTGTAGTGTTTGTATGGGTTTTTGGGTGGCAAGGGATCTTTCAGGGTGGGTATGGGTTTTTGGGAGGAAAGTGAATTTTTAGGGTTTGGGTGGGTGTAGGATTTTGAGTGGTAAGGGTTTTTTTAGGGTTTAGGTTGGGTATGGATTTTATGGGTGGCAAGGAAATTTTTAGTGGCAAGGGATACTGTAGAGTTTACAGAGTGTATGGGTATTTTGGGTCGCAAGGGTTTTTTAGTATTTAGGGTAGGTCAGGGCATTTGGGTAGAAAGGGATTTTTTAGGATTTAGAGTGGGCATGGGTTTTTGGTGGCAAGGGAACATTTAGGGGTTTTATTTATTGATTTCTTCATATGGTCCACCTCACGGTAACAGTTCTCTTAGACAATCCCATGCCTTGAGCCTCTTCACCTCCCCTGACACCCTGGACCTCAATATCTCCTACCACCCCCAATCTCCACGACTACTGACCCTCCTGCACTTCACTCTACCATTCCTGTGATCTTGGGGCGAAGCCGTATCCCTTCCTCCCCAGTCTCTCCCAGATCCCCTCCTCAACTCACTACTATCCATTCTTGCTCCCCCCCCCAAAAAGAACCTTAAACCCCTCAACTGCATGCTGGTCAACTGCCGATCGGCTGTCAGACACGAAACAAAAATCTCAGAAACCATCCTTAGTGAAGCCATTGACATTGCATTTCTTATGGAAACCTGGCTCAAGGCCCACTCTTCATCCATTCTTGACCTGCTCTCTCCCCCGGGTTACTCCTTCCTCAGAAAAGACAGGCTTGACAAAATTGGAGGGGGCCTAGCCATAATCTATAAAGATGAATTTCAACGCTCCCTTGTTCAGAACTCTGATCATGCTACTTTTTGAACTTATTGGAGTGGAACTTAGAGTTCTGGGAACCCCTCCTATTCGGCTACACAATATCTACAATCTCCCCGGCGACACTCTTCCTATTGTAGAGGAATTGTCTGACCTTCTTACCCAATCCTCGATGTCCAACTCCAAAAACCTCTTCCTTGGAGACTTTAATATCCACTGGAACAAAAAGGATGATCCCTCGGTTAACCGACTCAATGATATACTCGACATTAATGACTTGAAACAAATCTGCCATTCGCCAAAACATTCCAAAGGGGCTACTCTTGATGCTATAATTACATGCAAAGATCTGACTTTCTTTTCCCACATTGTCCCTATTGACTGGTCTGACCATCACCTCCTCCTTTCCTCGATTACCAGCGCCATGCCTCCCCCTTTCCCTGAAATCTTCAAACATAGGAAATTTACCAGAAATCTTCACCTTATTCCTCCAGGTGAACTGGAGACTAAGATCAAAGCACAACTACAGCGAACACCCCCCTCCCAAAATGCAAATGACCTTACAGAACACTACTATAAATCCATCATTGAGGTCCTTGACCAAATTGCCCCAGCCAAATTAAAACTGCAAAAAAATAACCCGGCCAAATCCTGGTTCAATACTGATCTCAACAATGAGATACGCTCTCTTAGGCTGACTGAACGCATGTGGAGACAACACCCTTCCCCCTCAAATCTTGCTCTCCTCAGAGCCGCAAGGGCTAATTACAAAAAACACATCCTCAATGAAAAGTCCTCCTTATTCCGCGCTCAACTTGACAAGGCTAAAAAATAGACCCAGGGAACTATTTAGCGTTGTCAAAAATCAAACCACTTCTGCCCCCCCCCCCAATTGTTGGCCTCTATCGAAAGATGTGAAGAAATTGCCAACTTCTTTTCTCAAAAAATCTCCAAGATTGAGCAATCCTTTGCCCAAACCCCCCAGCACATCGCTCATCACCCCTCTATGACTACCCCTCCAAGTCTCCTATCACACCTTCTCCTTCTGACTCTGTTCATCTCCCTCCCACGGAGGACCCTCCATAACTCAACTTCACCAACACTCAGCACAAAAATAAGGCATTCTGGCATGACTTTAGCCCAGTTACTGAGCATGAAGTCCTCAACATCATCACCAAGCTTAAACCTTCCTGTCATACCAGGGACCCTCTCCCTGCTAACCTTGTTCAAGATTTAAAACACATCATTGCACCATATTGGACCAGCATCATCAACTCCTCCTTGGCCACTGGCTGTGTCCCTGCTGTCCCTCCAGCTTGTGCAAATCACTCCCACCCTCAAAAACGCTACAGCCAACCCCAATGACCTCAACAATCTGTGACCTATATCTATTCTTCCCCTTCTATCTAAGGCCCTTAAAAAATGCGGCCAGCTTCAGTTGGGCAAGCACATTGACTCTTTCAACCTTTTGGATACATTACAGTCAGGCTTTAGAAAGACTGCAGTATTGAAACTGCCATGCTCAACATTATTTATGACATCCATCGCTCCCTTGACAAGGGGGAGGCCTCCCTTCTCATTCTCCTTGACCTCTCTGCTGCTTTCGATACTGTTAACCACTCCGTCTTACTCAACACTCTCAGAAATCGTTTCAGCTTCAATGGTCCTGTCCTCAAATGGTTCACCTCCTTCTTCCAGCACAGAACCCAACAAATCAAAATCAACGATTGCCTCTCTAAACCTATGCCTGTCTCCTTAGGTGTTCCCCAGGGTTCTATTCTCTCTCCCTCCTTATGCAACCTCTTCATGGAATGCCTCACCCTCATTCTCAAGCAAGCAGGAATCAATTTCCACCTCTATGCTGATGATACCCAACGTTACTATAAGATTAAATCCCATGCTGACATTCTACACCTCAATGATGCCCTGACTAAGATTCAACACTGGTTCCATCACAATCACCTTAAACTCAACCCTAAAAAAACGAAAATCATTCTCTTCGCTCTTAAAAACAACCGGCTCCCCATTCAACACTGGATCTCTGACCTCACAGCTCTCAACTGCTCTCTCTCCACTTCTAACTCAGTTAAATCCCTCGGAATAAGCATTGACCAGAACCTCAGTTTTACTCTCCACGTAAAATATTCAGCCAAAGGAGCTCTCTTCACTCTCCATCTCCTCAAGAAAATTAAACCCTTCATTCCTGCTGATGACTTTAAATTAGTTGTTCAATCACTGGTACTGTCTAAATTGGACTACAGTAATGCCATTCTCACTGAAACACCGAAAGTCCACTTAACCCCCAATCAAATCAGTCCTAAACCTCGCGGCAAGACTCATTACTGATTGTAAGCGGTTTGACCACATCTCCTCCGCCCTCAAAGGTTTCAATTGGCTTCCCATAGAAGGCAGATCCACCTACAAGACCGCCTGCATTACGCATAAAGCTCTTCATCAACACACCCCATTGTATCTCTCAGATAAACTCCATAAAGTGGGCTGCTCTAGAGAATTGAGGTGCACCAATGCTCTCATTCTTGTCACTCCCTTGTTAAACAAGAAATCGACACAATCATGCTCTTTCTCCAGTAATGCGCCCACCATCTGGAATTCACTCCCTAAAGTTCTACGTTGCAACCCCTCCTACCTCAGCTTCAAAAAAGACCTCAAGCTACATCTACTCAACAAATACTGGGGCCCCTAATCCCGGTCTCCGAACACTGATCCCAGACTGCACCCAACTGTACCTGGTTCCCTCTACTTCATACCAGACTCACTCCCCCCTTCTCATTCTTGCTTATACTTCCACCCTCCTACTTTCTAGTTCTCTTGAAGTTACTGCCTTTTGTATATTGTTCTAATTGACTCGCATTTGACCTTTTTGTACAAATGTTTATATTACAATTTCTTATCTCCCAAGCGCTCTGATACCCTCGAGTCTAGCCAGCGCTATATAAAACCTTTTAAATAAATAAATAAAATAGGGGATAGGACTGGTATGGATTAGTTGGGGGTAATGAATCATTTAAGGTTTAGTGTCTGTATGGTTATTTGGGTCACAATAGATTTGTTATGGTGGGTATGGTTTTTTTTGGTGGCAAGTGAATTTTGGGGGTTTCGGTGGGTGTAGGTTTTATGAGGAGACCTGGGCATGTCTATGATCACACATATTTTCTTTGGCAACCGTGGAAACCTCCACATCTCTATATTTACACACTATCTCTGTGGGGACCTGGGCATATGTATAATCACACCCTATCTCTGTGGGGAACTCACCATCTCTAAAATCACACACTATATCTGTGGGGACCTGTGCATGTCTATAATCACACACTATGTCTTTGGGGACCTCAACATCTCTTAAATTAACACACTATATCTGTGGGGACCTGTGCATGTCTATAATCACACACTAGCTCTGTGGGGACCACAACATCTCTAAAATCACACACTATATCTGTGGGGACCTGTGCATGTCTATAATCACACACTATCTCTGTGAGGACCTGTGCATGTCTATAATCACACACTATCTCTGTGGGGACCTCAACATCTCTAAAATCACACACTATATCTGTGGGGACCTGTGCATGTCTATAATCACACACTATCACTGTGGGGACCTGGGCATGTCTATAATCACACACATTCTCTTTGGCAACCGTGGTAATACTATAGTCACATACCAACTCTGTGGGGACTTGAGCATTCCTGTATTACACGCAAGCTTGGTTTTGGCTTGAGCATCATCAGCGTTGCATTCTCAGTATGGGGCTTTGTGAATACTGAAAAGTAGTAAAGTTAGACTTCTTTTTTCTAGGTTTACATTTGTGAAACTAAAAAGTAGAAAATCGGGCCCTATTTTAATGAGGACTTAAACACAATCATCTTCATGCACTATCTCTGTGGGGACTTAAACCTCGCTATAATAACACACTATCTTTGTGGGGGCTTGAAAAAAACTATAATAAAACACTATCTTTGTGGGGACTTGAACATTACTATAAAAACATATAATCTCTGTGGGGACTCGAGCATTCCTGTAATTAAACACAAGCTCTGTTTTGACTTGAAACACCAGGGGGTGCCATGAGGCACAGGGTCAAGACTGATTTGCATATAACTGAGTCTGAACTGGGGTGGCAAAGTGAGCTAAAGAACGATGATGGATTCAACCCAGATCTGTGACGGGGGTGAGTGATTGAAAGGTTTCACCACTCTGTCCATCATCTCCTTGTGTTTGCTTTGTTCGCCCTAAGTTGGCAGGGTATGCCCAGACGTGGGTCCCTTGCTCACTTTGCCACTGAATTCAAGCTAGCCTGGCTGATGAGGTGTGTTACCCTGAAACCGGTCCCAGAATGCTTGTTTCCGGTTCAGGGAAGACCTGGCTTCGCAGTTTGGGCTAGACTGTTCCCATGAGACAAGGGGTCAAGACTGTTTTGCATGTAGCTGGGTCTGAACTGAGGTGGCGAAGTGAGCTAAAGAATGATGATGGATTCAAACCAGATCTGTGACTGAAAAGTTTCAGTGGTCTGTCCATCATCTCCTTGTGTTTGCTTCAACTTGAACATCATCAGCTTCACATTCTCTGTATGGGGCTTTGTGAATGTTGCAAAGTAGTAAAGTTAGACCTTTGGTCTAAATATACCTTTGTGAATTGGGTCCTATTTTAATGAGGACTTAAACACAATCATCTTCATGCACTATTTCTGTGGGGACATAAACATCGCTATAATAACACACTCTCTTTGTGGGGACTTGAACATCACTATAACAACACACCATCTCTGTGGGGACTTGAACATCTCTACGATAACACACTATCTCTGTGGGGACTTAAGCATTCCTATAATTACACCCCATTCTGTGTGGACATATTCCTTTGTTCCATATGTTAATTTATTTATGTGTTTGTTCCCTTATCTCCTAAGATTGTAAGCACTAATAAATAGGTTAAATACTGCTTTAAGGGTCCTTATTTAAGCATGATATGATATGTTCTGGCACTTTAACATAATCTGTCTTTAATGTATATCCTAGTATATATGCAGCAATTCATATATGAATATATTATAAAGCTATTTGTGTATATTGTTCATAAAATAAACATTTAGCCATGTGCCTTCAACTGTATTCAATCACAAATAGTGTTACGGACTAGGTACCCACAAGTATGGTGCTGTGCGCACTATTAAATAACAATCTATTGGCAAATTTGAAGCAGGATCCTGTATCATTAATTTTTTCTTAACATTTTTCTGTTATTAGTGTATTTTAAAAACATTGGGAAAGGTTAATCCCCACAAGGCAGGTATTCACACATAGTCCCCACAAGGATGGTAACACGTGTATGTGTGTGTGTGGTTGTGTGTGTGGTTGTGGGTGTGGTTGTGGGTGTGGTGGTGTGTGTGTGTGGTTGTGTGTGTGTGGTTGTGTGTGTGGTTGTGTGTGTGGTTGTGTGTGTGTAGTAATTTGTGTGTTATTGTGTGTGTGTGTGGTAGTGTGTGTATGGTTGTGTGTGGTTGTGTGTGTGTGGTTGTGTGTGTGGTTGTGTGTGTGGTTGTGTGTGTGTGGCTGTGTGTGTGTGGTTGTGTGTGTGCGGTTGTGTGTGTGTGGTTGATTGTCTGTGGTTGTGTGTGTGCGGTTGTGTGTGGTTGTGTGTGTGTGGTTGTGTGTGTGGTTGTGTGTGTGGTGGTGTGTGTGTGGTAATGTGTGTGTGGTTGTGTGTGTGGTTATGTGTGTGTGGTTGTGTGTGTGGTTGTGTGTGTGTGGTTGTGTGTGTGGTTGTGTGTGGTTGTGTGTGTGGTTGTGGGTGTGGTTGTGGGTGTGGTTGTGGGTGTGGCGGTGTGTGTGGTGGTGTGTGTGGGGTTGTGTGTGTGTGGTTGTGTGTGTGTGTGGTTGTGTGTGTGGTTGTGTGTGTGTGGTTGTGTGTGTGGTTGTGTTTGTGTGTTAATGTGTGTGTGGTTGTGTGTGTCGTTGTGTGTGTGTGGTTGTCTGTGTGTGGTTGTGTGTGTGGTTGTGTGATTGTGTGTGTGTGGTTGTGGGTGGGTGTGTTTGTGTGTGGTTGTGTGTGTGTGGTTGCATGTGTGTGGTTGTATGTGTTTGTGGTTGTGTGTGTGTGGTTGTGTGTGTGGTTGTTGTGGTTGTGTGTGCTTGTGTGTGCTTGTGTGTGTGGTTGTGTGTGTGGTTGTGTGTATGGTTGTGGTTGTGTGTGGTTGTGTGTGTTTGTGTGTGTGCGTGTGTGTGTGCTTGTTGTGTGGTTGTGGTTGTGTGTGGTTGTGTGTGGGTGTGGTTGTGGGTGTGTGTGTGGATGTGTGGGTGGGTGTGGGTGGATGTGTGGTTGTGTGTGGTTGTGTGTGTGGTTGTGGTTGTGTGTGTGGTTGTATGTGTGGTTGTGTGTGGTTGTGTGTGTGTGGTTGTGTGTGAGGTTGTGTGTGTGGTGGAGTGTGTGGGGTTGTGTGTGTGTGTGGTTGTGTGTGTGTGGTTGTGTGTGTGGTTGTATGTGTGTGGTTGTGTGTGTGGTTGTGTGTGTGTGGTTGTGTGTGTGGTAATATGTGTGTGGTTGTGTGTATGTGTGTGGTTGTGTGTGTGTGGTTGTGTGCGTGGTTGTGTGCGTGTAGTTGTGTGTGTGGTTGTGTGTGTGTGTGGTGTGTGTGGTAGTGTGTGTGGTAGTGTGTGTGGTTGTGTGTGTATGGTTGTGTGTGTGTGGTAGTGTGGGTGTGGTTGTGTGTGTGGTTGTGTGTGTGGTTGTGGTGTGTGGTTGTGTGTGTGGTTGTGTGTGTGGTTGTGTGTTGTGTGTGTGGTTGTGTGTGTGTGGTTGTATGTGTGGTTGTGTGTGTGCAGTTGTGTGTGTGGTTGATAGTGTGCGTGCGGTTGTGTGTGGTTGTGTGTGTGTGGTTGTGTGTATGGTTGTGGTTGTGTGTGTGTGGTTGTGGTTGTGTGTGTGTGGTTGTGTGTGTGGTTGTGGTTGTGTGTGTGCTTGTATGTGTGCTTGTGTGTGTGGATGTGTGTGTGGTTGTGTGTGTGGTTGTGTGTATGGTTGTGGTTGTGTGTGCTTGTATGTGGTTGTGTGTGTGCTTGTGTGTGTGCTTGTGTGTGTGGTTGCGGTTGTGTGCGGTTGTGTGTGGGTGTGGTTGTGGGTGTGTGTGTGGATGTGTGGGTGGGTGTGGGTGGATGTGTGGTTGTGTGTGTGGTTGTGGTTGTGTGTGGTTGTGTGTGTGGTTGTGTGTGTGTGGTTGTGTGTGGTTGTTTGTGTGGTTGTGTGTGTGGTTGTGGGTGTGGTGGTGTGTGTGTGGGGTTGTGTGTCGGTGTGGTTGTGTGTGTGTGGTTGTGTGTGTGTGGTGTGTGTGGTTGTGTGTGTGGTTGTGGGTGTGTGGTTGTGTGTGTGTGGTAATGTGTGTGTGGTTGTGTGTGTGGTTGTGTGTGTGTGGTTATGTGTGTGTGGTTGTGTGTGTGTGGATGTGTGCGGTTGTGTGTGTGTGTGGTTGTGTGGTTGTGTGTGTGGTTGTGTGTGTGTGGTTGTGTGTGTGCGGTTGTGTGTGTGTGGTTGATTGTGTGTGGTTGTGTGTGTGCGGTTGTGTGTGGTTGTGTGTGTGTGGTTGTGTGTGTGTGTGGTGTGTGTGGTTGTGTGTGTGGTAATGTGTATGTGGTTGTGTGTTTGTGGTTCTGTGTGTGGTTGTGTGTGTGTGGTTGTGTGTGTGTGGTTGTGTGTGTGGTTGTGTGTGTGGCAGTGTGGGTGGTTGTGTGTGTGGTTGTGGTGTGTGGTTGTGTGTGTGGTTGTGTGTGGTTGTGTGTTGTGTGTGTGGTTGTGTGTTTGTGGTTGTGTGTGTGCGGTTGTGTGTGTGTGGTTGATTGTGTGTGGTTGTGTGTGTGTGGTTGGGTGTGGTTGTGTGTGTGTGGTTGTGTGTATGGTTGTGGTTGTGTGTGTGGTTGTGTGTGTGATTGTGTGAGTGGTTGTGTGAGTGGCTGTGTGGTTGTGTGTGTGTGTGGTTGGGTGTGTGGTTGTGTGTGTGGTTGTGTGTGTGGTTGTGTGTGTGTGGTTGTGTGTGTGTGGTTGTGTGTGTGGTTGTATGTGGTTGTGTGTGTGTGTGGTTGTGTGTGTGTTTGTGTGTGTTGTTGGGTTTGTGTGTGTATGGTTGTGTGTGTGGTTGTGTGTGTGGTTGTGTGTGTGGTTGTGGGTGGGTGGTTGTGGCTGTGTGTGTGTGGTTGTGTGTGTGGTTGTGTGTGTTGTGTGTGTGGTTGTGTGTGTGGTTGTGTGTGTGTGTGTGGGTGTGTGTGTGGGTGTGCTTGTGTGTGTGTGGTTGTGGGTGTGGTTATGGTTGTGTGGGTGTGGTTGTGTGTATGGTTGTGTGTGTGTGGTTGTTTGTGTGTGTGTGTGTGGTTGTGTGTGTGGTTGTGTGTGTGGTTGTGTGTATGGTTGGGTGTGTGGTTGGGTGTGGTTGTATGGTTGTGTGTGGTTGTGTGGGTGTGGTTGTGTGTGTGTGGTTGTGTGTGTGTGTGTGTGGTTGTGGGTGTGCGTGTGGTTGTGTGTGGTTGTGGTTGTGTGTGTGGTTGTGTGTGGGGTTGTGTGTGTGTGTGGTTGTGTGTGGTCTTATGTGTGTGGTTGTGTGTGTGTGGTTATGTGTGTGTGGTTGTGTGTTTGGTTGTGGGGGTGTGTGTGACAGTAATACTAAAAGCATCTCAAAATAAAGGAACACAAACATCGAGTTTGTGGAAAGAGAAAGCACGTTGTAAGTCAAATGGGTGCAGCAAAGCATTAACACAACAACAAAACAAACAAGATCACTTAGCGAAGAGTGAGTGCTGATAATGGATACACACAGCCCATTATCTTAAGAGTTCGATTGCAGCCAATGTGCACTCAAACCTGCCCCTCCTTGTGAGTTGCACCCCATATTTCATGAGTTGTAACTGCTGCACCCACCATAGCGCTTTGAGATGTAAAGCGCTACATAGGTCTAATCGATTAACCAGTCGCCAAAATGCTGTGCTTTTAAAGAGAATGTGCCAAAAGTTTCCAGCTTCCTCGTCATGTCCTCATGAAAGCGCCAACGAAAGGACTCCCTGAATGGTGCAACGGACATGAAGCAGCCGCTGCGATCAGAAATAAACACTGTGAACGTTGTCCAGTTTAACAGTAACATTTCCTTAATGTTCTTTAAGTCACAAAACAGTAATACTAAAAGCATCTCAAAATAAAGGAACACAAACATCGAGTTTGTGGAAAGAGAAAGCACATTGTAAGTCAAAGGGGCGCAGCAAAGCATTAACACAACAACATGTTCTTTGATGTTTGATGTTCTTTGAACGAGAACATCAAAGGGGCGCCGCGAAAGTGATCGCGGGCGAAAGCGAAAGTGATCGTGGACGCTTAATGAGCATGACGAGGTTTGCCAGCCTCTGCTCCTAAGCGCGCGCCCGCGCACCTGCACTGTAGCTCTAGGCTGGCCATGGTAGCATTTTTTTGAGCCCTCACAAAAAGTCTCGCCAGACCAGCGCATGCGTTGGGGTCAGGCGAGACCTAAAAAGAAGTGGGGGAATGCTGACGTCACAACAGGAAGTGACGTCACGAAAGGTGGCTTGCACCATCAGACTCATTGCCTCCCCTCGCTCACTCCTTAGATGCGATTGCATCAGAGAAGCCAGCGCGTGAGCAGCGTTCTGAATGAGCTCCGATCTCGCCCCAGAGTGCCAAAAAGTGAATGTGTGGTTCCATTTGCTCCAGTAATCGAGCTCCTGGTAAAATAAGTGGGCGGACGCTGACCACCCGTGTGGTACCCCGACTCCAGCCCTGTAATAAACTCACCTAAGTACCAATGTCACACATGTTTTTATTAAAACCTGTGCTTGAAGTGGGCAGGTACGGTCAAGAACGGAGTACCTGTACTTCAGTCATTTGGAAGGGAGGACACCTGGACATGCCAGCCAGGGTACTGTGCCTTTAATAAGAGAGTACCAGCACTTCTCATGTGCCCTGGCAATAATAGCACTTTTCTATGTTCGCCAGTTTGCTGCAAAAGAGCTCCTCTTTGGATAAAAGGACGGTTGCAGGAAATGCGGAGCTGAAGCAAAGGCATGTTTGTTAAGAGTTGTTGTTAGTTTTGCTCCCACAGGACCCACGGGTGGGTGGGGGGAGGCTCCCCTCGCCTCGTGTTCCTCCTCCCCGAATGGGGGCTTCGGTGAGAGCCACCCCGGGACCCCGTCGCCATCAGAGCCTTCAATTTTTAATATGACAACACTCTGTGCTTTGGCTGCAAAGGCAATTACTGCAGCCCGTGCCTAGGCAATTAGCAGGTATTTGCTGATGCGGGGACAGCCCCTCATTAGGACACGGAAAGCCTCTTTGTGCGGTGAGCCAGGGGCCTTCTGCGCCAGGGCGGGCTGCTCCAGTGAACTGGGCGCCCGCTGTCGGGAGGGGGCGCTGCAAATTTCGCCACACTCTGCTCTTAACTTTTACACGTTCTGACAAAGCGTCTGAGGGACGCCTCTGGTTGTCTCAAACACACACCTGCACAAGGCTTGTAATTATGTTTCGGGTTCTGGTGCGGTTGTCGTGCAGGGCTCAGTGGCTTCAAGGAGCACTATAGTCTGAAATGGAAGGGGCGGGGCATCTTGAGAACAGTGAAAGGATGAGGAACAGCGGGTGTGTGGAGGTGGAGGCTGTGATTCAGTAGCTAAATAAAATACTAAAGAAGCAGGAAAACATGATCTAATATCTGACAATAAAAACACGGCGCTTAGAAACAGGCTGGGCGCTATAAATGTCATGCCCATTCTCATTGGCCTGGATGTCCCTATACATGTTGATCCTAGTTCGGCCGGCACGTGCCCTCTTCTATATTTAAAGAGGTGTATTTGATGCATTATGAAAAGCGCGGTTTAACCATGGTCAACCTATGCTGTGAGGCCGTGCATGCTTCGAGGCCTAGCGCTGGGACTCAGGGGTCAGAAGGCGGAGTGTGCCCCGGGGGTGCCAGCGAGATCCTCGTCCATATGGAAGCGGTTCATGCAGTGCTAAGAGGAACACATGGGGACAGCGGCGTCACTATGGGGGTGCGGACCGCACCGGGTGACACCCTCACATGGGGTGACACCAATAGGTCCGGTGTGCGCCTAGCAACCTAACCTTTCAGGAGGAGGAGGTGCCTGTGCGCACTGTCTCCCCTCCTTTCTTTTATTTGCTTCCTTGTGAAATGGATCCAAAAAAGAAAATCACTTTTGCTGGTAATCAATGTCTATTTTTCTGACATTTAATTCCAAAGTGCAGCATCGGAAATACAAGTTTAAAAATATGAAAAATAAATAACTAAATAAAGTAAGACAGAGTGGTAGCAAACTGGCCAGATTGATTTTATTCACACCCAAACACAATAGCGCCACTTTTACAGAGTTTGCCAGTGAAGCGCTATCTTTGTTGTCTTGGCTTTGTTTTCCCTGGGCTTGCAACTAGTGCACCAATCCTGGAGGTACTGCAATGTGAGGATTGAAAAACAAAATTTGTACTGCTGCTCTGTATCTAGGGATGTTGTCTTTTTTTACCATACTGCTTACGTTTTGTAAGGATACAAGCAATGGCCATTGAAATGGGTCCATCCATTCAGGGCCCTGTTGTCATGTCCTTAACTTTTCAGGCAAAAGCACTCACTGATTTCTGAACAGTGAGTGTAAAAGCGTTAAGGTAACCATGTTGTTCCTGCTTACATTTCACATGGTTTGCAAAATTTTGCATTCCCTATGATTGTTTGCTTTTTCCAGGATGCTGTCACTTTTTTTTGTAGGCCACATATTGCTCTTGCCCAGTGCGTAATTTAAATTGAGCCGCATTCAGGTGTTTATAGCTGGCAACAATTGGGTTGCAGTTGAAGGCAGTCTGAGTTTTTCTCAATGGGGCAGTATGGTGTTCAGTGGGGGAGAGGATGTGGCACTATGGCCAGAGCTGCTGAATTTGGAACTGGGGAACCAGGTTCAGCCTTAATAACCAGTCCGCCAGACCACTCTCCTGAGAGAGCACTATCTCATGCTAGACCTTAGAAGGCTTCGCAAGACATTAAAAGCCCCGGTGTCGTAGCACCAGCAGCTGGACCCTAGCATGACAAGTGTAGGTTAACCTTCAAGGCTTGTCCACCACTATTCATACTGAAGTTCACCTCCAGTCTTGCGGGCAGGCCTATGAAGCAGTACACCCTAGAACAATGACCCTGTCACTGAGATCACAGGACCCTTGAGAAGGGCCAGCTCTAGGGCGGTGCAACCGGTGTGACCGCACCAGGTGCTCACTTTAGGTGGAGGCATCATTTTTGCAAGTATATTATGGTTTTAAAAGCGCTTGCTGCCTCCTTCCTGGCCTCCAGTAATTTTTGGTAACAATACAAATGTCATGATGACTCTGGTGATTAATGTTCTTCCTAGAGAGAGATCGGAATTTTGTCTAATGGAAGATTTGACTCATGGAAAAGTAGCTCAGAGGGTTAATGTACCTGCTGCAAAGAACATGTACCATGCAGATCACAAAGTGCACATAATGTAAATAGGCCAGTGGGCTACTGCTTTTGTCAGAGAGATCCTTTTGTTACTTGCAGTTTATAAGTTAAAATCCTAACATAGAACAGTGAGCTATTAACTGTCATCTACTCCGCAGCAACTCAAGTCACATTTTTTATTAACTTATGCTACGTTTGAGCTACAAGCAATTTATTAGTTTAAATGGTCAGATCATACTACAGATCTTGCATTATGAGGCAATTATGGCAGAGCCATTATTATTTAGAAAACATTTGCAAACTAGGATTTTTAGCCATTCATGTTTGAACTGCTGTTTTGGAAAAGGGAGAAGTGCTGATGACAGAAACTCCATGGCTCGGAGACAAATAGCTTGTGCTTCCACATTTTATCGTATTTGGGGACATTCTGTGATTAGAAGCATATCCCACTTTGTGAACACATTTTACTGTCAATAACTCATTATAACCTTAAATAATCATGTGTAACCATTGGTTGATAAAACTGGGCAGTGAAACCAAACAAATACAAAAAATTGGGATGTTTGCGCATTCTGGCCACACCTCTGGCTCTGCCCACTGATCAAATCCTTGGGTTATTCCCGCCCTCTGATTCTCCGCCCACAGTTCCCCTACTTTTTTTCTGCCACTTCGACCACTGATATATCGTGTTGCTAGATAGTGGGAACACCACACCAGTAAAAAGTACCATACCTATGATATTATAAATTACAATAAACTGTTGACTAGCAGGTAGCCCACTGTACAACCTGATTAATGAGTCATTACCACACTGTTGTTAACAGTCACATTTTGTAAATATAGGACCTACATTTACAAACGTTACTAAGGATTCTGTATGGTCCCGTTATTTGCCAACTCTGTCCACTGGCGGACTCGGGGCGGAGGAGGTCCATGCGGTAAGTCGTGGGGGGGTGACACCATAAGTTACCCGCACCGGGTGACACCAACCCTAGTGACGCCACTGCATGGGGAACTTATCGATTTCTGTAACCGGACACTATGAGGCTGCTGCTCTGGGCCGGCTAAATGTTTAATAGGAGCCAGTCCCGTGTGACCTCTCAGCCCTCCTGCCCGTCTCCCGCTCACCGTCCAAACACAGACAGCCCTCGGCAATTTATTACTTGCCGTGGTGCCGCCACGGGGGCCCGGATACCACCACAGCACTGCGGACTGGGACAGCAGCCTCTCTTGCTGATTTTAGGGGGCTGGGCCCTGGTTCCGCATAAACATAGCAGCTGCTGTAGTGACGTACAAGTGAGACCTCTGTTTCCACTCAAATGTTCCTAGGTTGTTTATGCGACACATCTATATATCCATTTCCCTTGATAGTACGATGGCCGTACAACATTGTCACAAACAGAGCGAATACCACACTCACATAAGCATGCTTGCAGCAGGTAAGTCAGAACCGCACAACACACCAGATACGTACATCAGGCATAAAACTAACGGGGAAAAAATATCATATGCACCCCACTCGCATGCCACGTGCAGCCCTCACACCCGAACTAAGCCAACACAAATCATACAAACAACATACACGGAGACACTTAAACACACACACCCTCCTGAATGCACAAAAAACACACATTCACATATCTAGTATATCACACTGACAATTCTGTTTCACCTGATAGTAACTAACACGCACCATCAGGACTAACTTAGACACACCAAGACCAGCTACACTCCAACATATGCCAGATCCCCCAAAAAAGATTCACACATCACCCACAACACAAAAAAAACCACTTTCCACTTAGTGCACGAACACCAACGACACAAGCAATGTCCAATACACACACCATAGCAGATCCATAGGCACTCACAAACACCCCCAACAGATCCACACCCAGTGCTCATCACGTGATCAACCGCATTCCACACTCACACCTGCACACACCCGGGAGCGCAATGTACAAACATGGCATGCTCACCTGAAACTCACAAAAAGCACGCTCAGACAACAGGTACCTCGCACATATAGACAAAAACCCATACAATGCGCAAACAAGGCATTCACACAGTAGATGCACACAAATGCCAAACACAAAACACTCCCAGATTGATGAATACATCTTGCCTGTCACACAAGAACCGCAGTACAGAGTTCATAAAATTCACACGATGCACACACAAGATACAACACACCAGATGCACACACATATACATGTATCATGCATATCTGATAGTGCACCCTTGTTCAGATCACATGCACTCACCCTCGAAAGTCGGGTGACCCGGTAACATCGAAAACGGGTGTTGTCCAGGTCCTCTCTTGCACTAAATGTTGCGCACGGAATCCCCCACCCCCTCCGGGAGAGGAGCATCAGCAGAGCTCAGGCAGACAGGTGGCAGATGTGTCCTGCCCTGGAGATCTCTCTCTGAACAATGGGCCGGGAAGTGCAGGTCGGAGCCTGGGCGCCAACAGACAGTCTGCCCACCAGCAGCCGGGCCGGCACACCCTGCCTACCCCCTAAGGCATCCGCGGATCCGCCGTCATCTGTTCGAGTGCCGACAGGCAGTGTCGTAGCATGGGTGCTTCGCCACATCCATGCAGTATGCAAGAAACAACTGCCTCCTACACCGCTATCACCACCTGGTGTGGTAGTGAAAAAGCCACCATTGCTTTGAAAATTGCCCATTACACCACTGGGCCTTGGTGCCACTGCACCCGCTACACTATTGACAGCTACGCCCCTGCCAACCCCCTAGTTCGCCCCAAGAGCCACGCAGAGCAAGTGATGCGCGTAGTAGGGCTTGGGGGACACTGGTTTCCTCGTCTACAACGGCGCTGCAGCCACCACCTCGCGCTGAGGAAGGCTAACACAAGGGGGCAGGCGAGCTGCCATCACCTTTTTACCCCCCACAGCAACGAGAGCAGGCGGCGATAATCGATGCTGGCGGAACGCGAGAGGGAAGTGTCATTCATCAGCGCACGTTACGCGGTCTCTGCCATTAATTATTTGTACAGTCGCTCCAGGCTCATTTACATCCTCCGCTCCTGCACACAAACAGAGCCCTGCGGTGGCTCGTGGCCGCCAGCCCCGCCGCTGTCCGCGTGCACAGTTGTGACGGTGAAACCTCTCGAGGAACGGTCGGTGCCTTTCTACTAGGAGGGCGAGTGTGACCTGTTCTTCAGCTCCCAGGGCTCCCATACAGGCCAATGGGCCGGCCTGGTCTGCAGTCCGGCCCACGTGCACAACAATAGCACATTAATAGGCTTTCTGGAGGACGCTGGCCAGCAGTGAGACTATATTTCCTAAGAAAGCAAAGACGATGACTATCAAGGCTAAAGTAAAACCTTTTATATACAGTGCTTAGTGCGGTATGCAGCGCTGTATATAAAAATATCACTAGCATTGCTATGATGCATTTTGTCCTCGTACGGTCTCCTGTCTTCGAGAAAGCAATACCATACAATTTATGCAAAAGGAAACAAGACAAGCACAAGCGTGCTCGGCAGCAGGGGGACGGGAGAGAGGAGGGGGCCTGCGCGATTCCCTTGCAGGAGAGAGCAGCAAGACACGATAATTGATAACATATGTCACCGCTGCTCGCTCCCGCAAGGGAATCGCCAAACATGCATGCGTTGCCATTGAAAGCAATGCAACGCGTGCACGTTTTTGGCCTCAAAACCAACTCAATTGCTAAAGGTCTTTTTCCTACGCAGCGCACCCTAAAAAGGTCAATTTGGGGCACACGTTGTACACAAGATTACCTTAAATAAAGATTATCCTGTTTACAGTTAGCAATCATAGCATGTTCAAAAGAAGTGACAGTACCTTCCAACATCTACCTGCTGCAATCACCTGAGGGCGTTGCGTGGTATCTTGGGTAAAGGTGTTTGTTAAGTTGAAGTGCAGTGTGCTGCTGTCACATTCCAAGAACCATAGGCGCTGTTTGGCAGCTGGTGGAGAATCAAAGACTGGTATTTCAGTCAGTCCCTGGATACTTCTTGGTGACTGTAAACCGTCACGATGCTGGGATGCAATGTCCTGTGTGTTAGTTTCAGGTCTACAGGTACTGCTTGGATGTTGGTACTGGAGCGCAGCATCCTTTGTAGTGATGATGAATCCAGGGGATATCCAGCACTGCTCAGCAGCTGGTGCAAGCACAGCAGGCAGGGTGCATGCTTCTCTAGAGTCTGATATGTAGAGGGGGTTGATCTTGGAGATCAGATACAGGTCTTGGTGGCAGCAGGTTCTAGCCTTTCAAGGTGTTTGCTAACAGGTCGTGGGTTGTCGAGATAGAGAACTATGGATGCTTCTGCTGTCATGTACAGGTGGAAGATACAATGTTTGCAGATCAGTACTGCAAGTAGCAGAGGCTCAATGAACACTTTAAGTTCAAGAAGGCACAAAGGCACATTACAGACAGGGCTCAATCTGCCATTCTGATGTCCCGGGGACATCCTGATCGTGCAGTTACGTTCTGATGAGGTTTTTGAAAGAGTTATTACTGAAGTGTGTTTAGCCAAAATGTGTGTTTGAAAGTACGTTTTTAAACAGCCTCTTATGTTAACCCCCACAAAGAGCCCATTTGGAGTGGTTTACAGTGGTTAATTTGAGACAGGGGTTACAGGTGGAACCCACCAGCACTCATTTTTAGGGACTGCTGTTTACTTTTAAATAAATAAATAAATACAGGATTTTTAAAGCACAGCAAATCACCCGTGAGGCTCTCACGGCACCGAATTGTAGGTACGGGGATATTACATGATTTGCCCAGAATCACAGGATTTTGAAGCAGAAGCTGAGACTTGAATCTGGTTCCCACGGGCTTTTAAGTCAGCAGCTCAGGCTATTACACCACATCCTATCCCTCCTACCTCTTTCCTCATCAGACTTTGACCCAGAGAAAAAGAAAAAAACACAAAAGCAGGAAAGGAGAAGGAACAGAAATACTGGCAAACAGTGACATAGGGAGAAATCCGGTATGAAAAAGAACCTCCAATAGTGAAATAAACGAATAATGAGTCTATGGTGGTAAAAGAAAGCGGCATGAGGTGGAGTCCTTCCTATGCAGCCTTATTATCAGCAGTCCAAATATTCATCAGTGCAAGATGCGGGCTCCTGAAAAAAGCGTTGGGCACCAGCACTTCTTATTTTACAAATTAAGCACTATTGAAACCTATCATCGATTGACCAATGTGATGGTCTTTTCTGCTTTAAAATAAAACATTTTGCTGTATTGTTTTAAAAAGGCTCTTGAGATGGAACCCTAACTCTTTTTACCCCATCAACAGGGTCTGACTGGCAAATAGGGTGATTGGTGAGTGCCCGTTTGGCTGGTCTCACTGATCAGTTCGTGGGCCGTTTTTTCCCCAGCAGTTTGTGGAACGATTTTATAGCCTGGTGGGCCAGTTTTTACTGCTGATTTCACTGATCTTGCCACAAGTATTGCCTGCAGCAAATACAAATGCAGTGGCAGTCCATGCAGGTAAGCACAGTGGGGTGGGGAGGGGGTATGGGGTGAAAATTGCAAACGACGAAATAGGGACTATAAAATAAATAAATAAAACCACTTACCTTGCGCTCGCTGAATCGCCGAGAGTCGGCGATGTGGCGAGCGCAAGGTAAGTGGTTTTATTTATTTCTTTATATTCCTATTCCGTTGTTTGCCACTTTCACACCCACCACCCCGCCCCACCCCACTACCCCACCTGCACAGACCGCCAATGCACATAGTGCCAATATCGGCAACAGTTATCACAAAACACATAATTACATAAATAAAACACACAACACAGTATTGTAAGTGGAGAAATATTGCTGCAGGTTTATTAGCATAACCAATATGCAAACATGGTGGGTTATCTTACGGGCGATCCCAGTGCAGGCCAGCCCCTATGCCGCCTGCGCGTCTGATAACCCTAGAGTCACCATGGCAACGCCAAATGGTGTATACCAAATATTGGGAGGGGCCACCCCTCCCAACCGTGGACCCCCAGTCCACTTGCTTCACACGCCCCCCCCAGTGAGGGGTGGGCGGAGCATACATGGCAGCCCCCGGTTGCTCAGACCCACAACCGCCTGTCGGCTAACGGGGCACCGTCGTTCTTCCAGGGGACAACGCTAAACATCCCTGGGTATCCTGGCTTAGCACCCCGCGGTGCTGCTGCATGATGTACCCCTTGGTATGTGCAGACCCTGGATCGCCCTGTAACTCCTCCTGCAACACAAAGTAAAATTGTTATAAGACCTGGCCCCCCCTTTGTCCCTCCGGACGCCGGGTAAGCGGAGGGGCGGGCAAGGCGAACGAGCGGACAAGAGGACGAGGAGGGGGCGGAGACAGTATATGTACCCCTGTCTCCTCCCCGCCCCCGCCGGAAGCAGCTATCTGCTGGGGTCTCCCCTGGAATAGCCCAGGGACTCGACCTCCCACCCCTGTGCCTTCCTGTGGCACTGAGGCGGCCGCCCTCTAAGGGGTGGGCCGCTACGCAACCCCCCCCCCGGGCAGCCTTACATAGTGCCAATATCGGCAACAGTTATCACAAAACACATAATTACATAAATAAAACACACGACACTGTATTGTAAGTGGAGAAATATTGCTGCAGGTTTATTAGCATAACCAATATGCAAACATGGTGGGTTATCTTACGGGCGATCCCAGGGCAGGCCAGCCCCTATGCGGCCTGCCCTTCTGATAAGCCTAGAGTCACCATGGCAACGCCAAATGGTGTATACCAAATATTGGGAGGGGCCACCCCTCCCAACCGTGGACCCCAGTCCACTTGCTTCACACGCCCCCCCAAAGTGAGGGGTGGGCGGAGCATACATGGCAGCCCCCGGTTGCTCAGACCCACAACCGCCTGTCGGCTAACGGGGCGCCGTCGTTCTTCCAGGGGACAACGCTAAACATCCCTGGGTATCCTGGCTTAGCACCCCCGCGGTGCTGCTGCATGATGTACCCCTTGGTATGTGCAGACCCTGGATCACCCTGTAACTCCTCCACAGCCTTGGGAGTGGCCACCGTCACTACCAGGGCCCCCCACCAAGGTAGACCTATTTCCATACAACCTGCTGCAGCCAAAGCTTCCCCTAGGTCCAGTAGGAAAAAATCCATGCCTAAACTAGAGAGGTGCACCCCATCTCCCTCCAGGCACCCTGTGGACTTGGCGTGCATAAGACCATGCCTGATGAGGACAAGACCTCTTTGCTCTGCGCCACCGCGCATGGCTCCAGGTAGTCCTTTTTACCTACCACATGCTGATACCGGGCTTCTCCCAGGTCCAGCCAAAACAAGTCTACGCCCAACCGGGCCAGCGGCCAACATGCACCATCAGGACAGGTTCCCCCATCCTTTCTAAATTCCCCCGTGGATTTGACTGAAATGACCTTAAAACTAAAATAGGCGATGGTCCAAAGTTGCCTTTGCATGGCTAAAGAACAATCCCTTTGACAAGACACTCCTGCATGGCAGTGCCAATGCGGGAGGAGGTAACCGTTGCAAGCCCCTTACTTCCTCTTTCACTCAGTTGGAGTATGCCCATCGTATTCCATCAGTCACCACCAACTGCAAAGCCTTGCTCTCCCAAAATTCTGCTAGTATACCAGGGAGAGACAGGGACAAAGTGACCACAGAGGAGAACCAGCGTGTAAATGTCTTCTCTATTTTGAATACTGGGAAAGCCAATTAGTCTCCTGCTAATTTGTAGCTATAAAAGTGTTACCCCGGGGTTTCCCTTAATCATATGGACCATATCGCCCCCGTTGGAAGGCCACTTCCACAACCTGCATAGCTGCCAGCCAGTGCTGGAGGGCGGGAGAAGTTACCCGGTACGATACTCGCATCAAAGGTACCTTTTTCGTCGAACTCAAGGGCGGGCTACTAAGTGAGCAACCAGGCTCCGCCCTAGTATCCAGAGGTCAAACCCAAGCCCCTCCAAGTTCTGCTGCTTCACCTGCCTGTTAACACAAATCCCAGGGCAGACCACCGGCCTATAACCCATGCTTGGCCATGCCTGAGCTAAAATACCTCTGAACAGCATGACAACAGGCTAACCACCAGCATTGCGTTCCGAATGTTTCTGACACTGCCAAGAAACATGCGCATAACTAAAGCAACTGGCACCATGCCATAAAAGCATCAATTCAGCCTTCTATGAATGCAAAATGTGCCCTTGTGGCGATCCCAGTAGTGCTCCCTCCAAGCCAGCAGCCCTACCCAGGCAACCCGCACCCTCTTGGCACTGGCACACCCCCGCCCCAGCTGCCCTAGAGTGCCTGGTCGTGTGTGGCCACAACCTACGTTTCATCACTGATGTTATATCGGGGTATGATGACACATCTAACTCTACTGCTGAGTGCCCGTTGCACCATCGCAAGTATGCCTTTGCCTGCTCAGAGTCTGGCTGCAAATTTGGATGACATTGACACCCCAGCCCAGGGCGAAAATGGCAGCTTTACAGTTTCTGGTGCTAGAGACGGTCCCCGTACCCTGATGGAACAGAATGCAATTCCCTTGCTCCTGATGAGCACGAACCCAAAACCAATTGCTCACCATGGTTCAATACCTTCCTGCTGCTAATCATTTCCTAGCCGAATGTTGAAAATCTATGTTCTGCAATGGCACTACTTCGCAGCCTGCACCATTCTGCCAGTGCCGAAAAGACCTTTGTCATGCTAACTGGCCTCATCAATCTTGCCCTGTTCTAGAAGCGCCCGCTTCAGCCGTAGAGCAAACAATTTGCCAGTAACCCCAAACT